>NC_141912.1:47057045-47369545 GCF_057802395.1 Ceratotherium simum simum
CCCCTTTGAGGTCAACTCTCCCCAGCCGTCTTGCTGGTCCTGAGAGCCATGAGTCTCAGGCTCTCTCAGTTAGCTATCAGAAGGATTCACCTCCCCAACGTGGGAATGGCCAGTCTTGCTGCCAGGATAAATTAAACTTTCCAAGGGCATTTACATCTTAAAAGAGAAACTTGTTAACCCAAGTTGTAAATTGACTAACCCAACATCTAAACTTGTGTTAACAAGTTCCTAAAATGGTATAAATAGCAGAGCCCCTTGAAGTCATGCCATTTCCAGTAGAACAAAATAAATCAGAGTTTGTCAATATGTCTACATTGAGTGTACATAACATGAACTCACAACTAAAGCTCAAGTATCCATAATCACAAGCTGTTCAATGAAAATAAACTACTTATTTATTTGATAATTACTGGTTTATTTTGTTTACTAGATTTGCTTTCTAGCACCCAAATACACACCCAAGGTTTCCTTAAAAAAAATTGGGAGGCAAAACAAAATTGACTAAAAATCTATCAAAAAATTAATTTTTCCCCATAAATAGAAGCAATAATTTTAGAGGCAGAAGACCTGTGCTGAGTAGGAACATAGAAGGGTGTTTCCTATGTTGCTACAATGTACATTAGTTTTGTGAGATGTTCTATGGAAAAGAGTCCTGTGTGCAAATACATTTGAGGAACACAGAGTAAACTTCCCACTGCTGGAGGACTCACAGTGCATGCTGGCATCCTATCAGAGAACCACTAACTTGAGGAAATTAATGCTAACGTCGAATTTGATGGGAAGTGGCATCCAAAGGGAGCCACAAGGCAGCCATTTCAGGTTCAGGTAGCATATATTAAGAATCAAAAATTAAGATGCATAGACTGATATGGTGATAGACTATTTGAAATATGAGAATTCAAATAGATTTTGAAAAATAAGAATTTTATTTTTGCCTCCATTTTAGAATCATGAAACCCAACATCTGTTACTGCTTTGCAATTTACAAAGCAGTAACCTTTTTTAGGACAAGGGACAGTCCCATCTTACAGCTTCTCAGATGATGGTCCTCTGAGAAATAGGAGAGCTAGCATGACTTTGAAAGAGAGTCAGTGTCCAGAAAATCCGATCCCATAGCCTGGGGGTTTCTGGTTCATGCCTTGCTTCTGACCCAGGCGTGTACCTGGTTCCTATTTCCTGACCCATGATGCCAAAAAGAAGGAAACTTGCTACTTATTAATATCCTCAACCACTCCTTGCTATCTATACCCACTGATTGCCCAGGGGAAGAGGACCCCGTAGTTTGTCATGAAGGACCTGGCAGTATGACCACTTTGCAACAACCACACACAAACCACCAAGCAAACATTTTGCTACCATTTAAAATAAGGAAACTGGCTGCAGAGTTTGCCAATAAGGGCTTCATTCTGGAAGGCTGTGAAGTCATAAAATCAGACCCATAAGGACTGTTGGGTCATTTCACTTGCCTACTAAGTATAATTTTCTCTAATGGTCAGGAGTTCAGACAGCCTTTCTCCTGACATGTCCCATCCTCCATTCTAAAGTGATGGGTCTTTTACTCACCTGTTGTCACTGCTATGCTCAAAATGTTGGTGGCTTGGTCAGTGCTGTTCCCTTGAATTGGAAAACTGAGGCTGTTCAAATGAGCTTTGAGAGGCTCCAGGAAGGAGGCATTTTCAAAACTGATCTCAATGTCAACGGTGTGCTCTTCAGCCGCAAGGCTACTCGAGGCAACTGGAATGAAACCACACGAAGGCTGTGAGAACACACCGTGGGTGACAGAGAGAGAACGTGATGGACATGTCAGCATTTAAGGGTAATTCCACGACCATGTGGATGCTGGACATAACAGCCTTTAAGAATTTCTAATGAAACTTTTTAGAGAAAAAGAAGAGTTTGTCAACTCACCAGTGCCAAGCCCCCCTCATGGCGTTCCTGCTCTATGACCCTACTATTTAAAGGAGAAAGGCAATGCAGTGGTCTCTGGCCATCTGAGAGATTCAAAGGCTGAGCTCAGGACTTGCCCTTCCTCTCCGTGCCCCCCCCCCCTTGGTGTCCCAGGCCAAGGACTGCTGTGTGGAGAATGGACTGTAGGGGGCAAGAATAGAAGCAGGGAGACCTAGCAAGGAGGCCTTGACAACAGTCTAGACAATAAACGCTATATTCCTGACTCACAGGAATGAGTCAGGGTGTTTCCAACACCATTCAATTGACACGCAGGTATTTTGAGAGCTGAACTGTGCATGGTTTGAAGACCTCTGGGAAAAGCCATCCAGTTAATTACCTTTGCTCTAAGCCTATGCACACAGTACGAGCTCTGTGTTCTTACTCTGTAACTCTGGTGTCCAGAACATGATAGGCACTCAACAAAAGCAAAATTGGCAAATTGGAAAGTAAAATAAAAGATATCTTCAGCTCTTCATTGCTTTTCCAAATTGTCTCTAGGCTGGTTAACTGGCTGGCATTCTAGCTGAATCTGCTCCTCAACACATGCCCACTGCAGGCAAGCCGGACAATATACATTGGAGTATTCTTTCATAGTTTCCTGTATTACACTGTCTGGTCCACTAGGTGTAAGCTTCTCAAGGGCAGGAACTATTTCTTTCACTTCTCACAACCTTACTCCATCTGGCACGGAGCTCACCACAAACAAATACATGCCCAATTAGTTCTTGTTAAACCTGTGACTCTCTGTTACTGCTAGAATCTTTGGCTCATTCTTGGCTGAAACACGTAACTGGAGCAGAAGCCATGGGCTAGGTTAGTAGTTAATGAAGAACCTTCAAAGAATAGGAGAATTTTTTACACAGCTGTGTTAAGAAGACCAATTGTGGCTTTTCTTGTCAGTCAAATAAGAAAAAGATTAGTGAATACTTGCAAAACCATCACTTTAAAATTTAAGTCAAACCTGAAAATATGATGTATATTTTACCATAAAATTGAAATTCTACGTCCATTTTCTAAAAGGGCAAAGAATTTTCCCGCAATATTGCAAGATTTGTTTTAAGTTTCCCAAGGAATATTGATGTGAAGCACTAAAATAGAGTAAGTTTATTATGAGAAACTCCCACTGATAAATGTTTGTTGCAGAAGGCTATAACATTTGTTCACTTAGAGTTGTAAACTATATTTGTCTTAGAAGGTTGGTTTTACTCATCAATCTTGAGAATTTTTTCATTTTGGCATCATTCAACTTGCTGTAATTAACTCAAACTGTCTCAAAAAAAAGTCTTTGCAGATTTCGTTAAAATTAAGAATGCATATTTCGGTATATTTCCTCCTTATAAAAATGTATTTACAAGTAGAACAAAGTGACTTTTAAAACCAGTGTGGAATCACAGTGTCTAGTGATACGTGGGTTTGCCTTAAATTTCCTGTTTTCTCTCTGATTCTCAAGCGTTTAGTGATGGAAACAACCTTCCTGGAAGAAATGCTAATTTTATTTTGCGTGATCCTAACTCTAGACACAGTATGTTGCCTGCTGGGGGCATTTGCAAGGAGGGCTGCTGCATGGTATTTACAAGGTCTGCCTTAGAGCACATTCTTTTTCCTGAAAAGTACTGCAGCAATGTTTATACCCTCCAGAGGATTCACTGGCTCCAGGATCCTCTTTGCCGTGGTCAGTCTACTCTCCTCCCATGAATGTAAACAGGATTTCCTGGACGGTAGCTGCTTTTGAGATGAGTGAGATCAATAACAATTCCCTATCACCCACTTCATCATCTGCATTGTTGCATCCCAGGGTCTGATCCCAGGATAATATCACCGCTGCCTGAGGGCAACGTCCATCCCTGAGCCCACCCGTCTGTGCTCTTTACAGACATAATTGTAGGACAAGCATGTGCCTGGAAAGCACATGGTGATTCATGGATGTCATCATTCCTCACCAAACTAAGGCAGTTCTTCCACTGAGATATTACAAGGAGCTGAGCCAAAAGCTTAAAATACCCAGAGGGAAGTTCCTGTGGCTTTAGTGAGTTCCTGTCTAAGGGATTTGTGCAGCTGTTAATTAAAGCGCCAGCCTCTAAGACTCTCTTTCTCTCATCCACCGTTTCTGTTCTTCAACAACTTCTAAGGGAGTTTCAGAATGGCCCTCAGCCTGAGCACAACTTCCCCCTAGAGACCGATAAGGATGAGGAATTTCTAATACAGAAGGAAATGTCTTTTCCATGAACATAGTCAATTCTTCAAAACAGGCTCAAAAACGCCATAGTAACTCAGAAGGCTCCGGGCTGGCCCTTGGAAATCATCCGGTACAGTGGTCCCCACGCTCGACTGATGATATACACACCCAGGGAATTCTACACACACAGATATTCTGGTGTCTCAACCCAGGTGGGCCAAGGTAGAATCTCTTTGGGTTAGGCCAGAAATCTGCATTTTTTTCAATTCCCACTGGTGATTCCGGCGCTCAAGCAGGTTTGGGGTCTAACGTTCCAATCCAAATGAGGAAATAGAGAAGGTAATCCCGGAGAGCCAATATTAGCACCTAACTCTGCCTTTTTTTTGGTTTTGCATTGCTTTTTGTTTCAGACACCTCCTGCTGCTGCTCCTGTGGGGCAAACAGTCAGAGAGTCTCCAAGCATCCTTGTTTACCTCCTTCTTCAGTGATCCTGGATGGATCAAAGGTGATTATGATAAAAGTAGCAATAATAATAGCAGCTGCCATTTATCTAGTGCCTGGTGGGTTCTAAGGCCATGAGGACAGTGTGCATACACCCATTTTGCAGATGATGACACTGAAGTTTAAGTGATTGAAGCCACATGGATAGCAAATATTAGAGCTGGGATTTGAGACCCCAATGTTTCTGGCTCCAAAGTCCATTTTCTTTTAACTATCCCCTGCCACAACTAAATTGGAAGAAGATAATGAAAGCGACCACTTTGTAAACCCTAAGGTACTGTAAAAAATATAAGGTATTATTGTTAAATGTGTCTTTAGTATTCGGTGTGCAATTCCTACAGTAAATTTTAAAATAAAATCAAATACAAAGGCAAAATTATTAACAATAAATGGAAAAATTATCTAAAACTTTGTTGAATTCAAGTCATCATAATAAATATCTTAAAAATCTGCAGTGAGGAAAAACACGTTGTGACCCACTGCCATTGAAACTCATGGCTTTTGACATTAAGCCTTGCTAGGTTTATCTGTCTGTTCCCTGATTTATTGATTTATAGGTAACTTCACTGTTTACTGAGTGCCTACTTCCCAGGCACTGTGCTGGGTGCTGGGGACACAGGGTGACTAAAAGGAGCAAAGCTGTACTTTCATGGATCTTCCATGCTCGTGCAGGGGGCAAACAGCACGTTCAAACTTCAATGTCAGGCAGTTCTAAAGGGCTTGGAGAAAAATAAAGCAGGATAAGGAAACAGAGGGGCAGGCAGAATGGGGGTGGAGTGTTGTTTTTTGTAGAATGATCAGCAAAGACCTTTCTACAGCAGTAAACGTTGAGCAAAGAAGCAAATGATGTGAAGGGATAACCATGCAGATATCCGGGGAATATCACCCCAGGAAGAGAAACAGGCATGGATGCCTGGAGACAGCAACTTCCATGGCTTGTTTGAGGCGCAGCAAGAAGATGTCCCTCCTGATTTGGGTCATTCCTTCTCAGCTAGAGTATCATGGTAACTATGGGCAAGCAGAAGACAGAACCACGCTGGGCCTCTCGTCCGTGTAATGCCCCAGGGTGAGTGTCTGAGCTTAAGGGTGGTAGCCCAGATGCTCAGGTGTCAGGATGATCCAAATATGGGTGGGATCAGAGGCCCACTTTGCTCACAGGCCTCAGACAGATTTGGGGTAGAAATGCCAAACCCTGTCCACTTCGCCTCTCTCAAACCTGAGGACTTCAGAGCTTGGGAAGGTGATGATGTCTGTTCCGCCCCAGGCTACAAGGGACCCGGGAGGAACAGAAGACAGTTTCCCCACCTCTGTGTGAGGGTGTATTTTAGAGGTCCTTCCATGCTCCTCTGCTGCCTCGGGGCCATCTGATTCCAGACAGTTTAATGTGTTTTCTTTTCCTCAGGCTCCTTCGCCCTGGTGTTGTTTGTCTGAATTTCTGTGACTCACCGATGC
Source organism: Ceratotherium simum simum (assembly GCF_057802395.1). Classification (NCBI taxonomy): domain Eukaryota; kingdom Metazoa; phylum Chordata; class Mammalia; order Perissodactyla; family Rhinocerotidae; genus Ceratotherium; species Ceratotherium simum. The sequence continues at coordinate 47,063,122 of NC_141912.1, forward strand.
CTCGAGTGGAAGGTAGCACATTCCAGGTGTCATCAGTGTCACAGATGGAGCCTATCGGCAGGCCCAGCAGACACAAACCAACCAGGATTTCCCCCCTCCTTTCCCCTCAATCACTGCTTGCCACACAGCACTTATCTTAAAGAGACATTTCTGGAAAGTTGGCTACAAACTGAGACAAGCAGTTCTGGGTCTCAATTACAGCTGTTTAAGCAAACAATACTATTTTTGCGTGGCAACTCTAATGGGAATTATGGCTTCTCAGAAGGCAGAGTCTAAGTAGATGCACAAATTAATCTCACACCTGCAAAAGCATGAAGCCTGCGATCCCAGAAGAAATGAGATTAGTGTGGTACTCTCTTGACTGGACAATGCTTCTTTACCACTGAAAATTTGGCTCTCTTCTTTCTCCCCCTTAGTCCCGCAGCAGGTAAATATTAAAAGATGCCTGCTCTTCTGCTTGTTTGTTGACACGTTCTAGTAGGTACCAATTTGGCAGCATCATCTATATCCTACTGTGCCGTTGTCAGCAGATAGTCAAAGGATCTTGTTCTCCCTTTGGGTTTTGGAAAGGTTTGTTCACACGGAGGAAAACTGCCAGCACCCTAGGTGATAGCTTACCTGGCAGGTGTGGATGGAGGAGACAGTGGGCAGTGCTGTGTCATAAAACACTGGGCTGTGAAGTCTGGAGAAAAGAATCAACTCTACTAGCTGGTCATATACCCAAATCATCAAAGTCAGCCCCATATAAAGTTCTTTTCCTAGCAAGAGGAAGATAGTGGTGCCAGGGCTCCTTCCTCTACAAAGCTGCTTTAAGAATCAGGGAATGGACTCTCAAGGGCAAGAGCCAGAAACACATGCTGAAAACCATGACTCTTAACTATGAGCATGGACTTGAGAGCCAGAGGGAGCTGGGCAGGCCATCTCACCTCTGTGAGCCACACTTTGCTCATCTGTAAACTAGAGGTAATATTTTTTCTGCAGAATTGTTACGGAGTTTGGATACTATATGAAGACCCCTAGCAAATAGTCTGGCATATAGTAGCCATTCTGAAATAGCTGGTAGAAATAATAATATTTATTATAATAAATGTAATGATTATATTCTATGCAGACATCTGCTGGTAGGTCAAGACAAACTAATGTTATTCCAATTGGGTCTCACCTTTGAGATAGTTAAACAAACAAACAACATTAATCAGAAATTAAAAGAAAAAAGCACTTCCAATATTGAAGGTCCATTCTAAAACCAAACCCAAATGTCAGGCTGAGAGCTCCCAGCCTTCCCATCTTACTCTGCCACCACTGCCACCTGCTCAGAGCCCTAAATGACACATGTTATCACAAGAAAGATTAAAGCCATGAAAATCCCCAAATCTGTTCCTCGACCTGGAAAATGCACAGAGTTTCCTGGACCCAGATCAAAAAGGTCCAGCACTTTGGGGCTGCCAGGTCTGCGGGAAGGTCAGGATTTCCGCCCTGGCAGCCAGCAACCCTGTCTGGGAGGAACCTGGCTCTACTCAACAGGTGTGAAAGTGTAAGCACTTCCAGGGCAGGGTGAGGACATCCTGGAGCTCCCTTTCTCGAAAATTGTCTCCTACCAGCCATTTCTTTTGAACTCAGAGAAGAACCAATGGGGATTCTTCAGCCAAGGGCCCAAGACACATTCCCAATCAAGCTCAGAAACCTGGCGTGGAGGACTCCACAAATTGACAGAGACGACACATTTGTGTAACCAATAAGAAACTTCCATCTCCAGTCCCCTATAAAGACTACCCTGATGGCTAAATTTTGTGCTTATTGGCAAACCTCCAAGATTTTCATTTCAAGTCCAGTTTCTACCTGTGGCCTCCACATCCCTCAGTCACCCAGGTTTGAGCACTCTTGGAGTGTCACATGGACCCTCGCTTCCCTTCACCCCCAGGGTCAAATCTGTCTCCAAGTCCTTTTGATTCACTTCTCTAATTGTCTTTCACAAGCATTCCCTTTCCTTCTCTCCTATTTCACTCCAGGGGCCAGGGCCGATGATGGGCCACGCTGCTGAGCCTCCTCATTGGTCTCGTGACGCTAACTTCTTCATCTAATTCATTCAGCCATAACCACCTGGCTAGTTTTCACTTCAGATGGCTTCCATCAGTCCATTCTCTGTGCCAGCCTCTTAGCTCATCCAGAATCCACTTCCCGGTGTAATCAGGACATAATTCTGGATGCTTTAACCCATTCTTATTTCCCTTTGCTGCCCAACAGCCACTCACCTCTAATAAGTAGATCCACACTTATTCTTGCCTCTGGCCTCTGGGTTTTGTGCAGGCTACTCTTCCCCAGCAGAGTTTTGAAATCATTTTGCTAAAATGCTAACTCCTATATCATGGCATCCATCCTCCTGCCTTCAGTAGTTATATGGGAACTTCCCTGCACCAGGACTATTTCAGGCTCTTTCAGATGCAATATTGTTTTTACAAATAAATCAATTAACTTTGTTTTTAATAAAAAAAACTATCAAAACAAACAAAAAAACGAATAAACTCTCAGATATCCCTATTAACATTTTTAAAAGTAATATGTACATAATATTACTTAATCCTCTCATCAACCCTGTAAGGTAATAGCATATATATATTTGTATGTATATATATATATACACGTGTGTGTTTGTGTGTGATATATATGAGAATATATGTATATATATCTCAAGGGCCTGGTGAAGCTCTATAACTAACCAAAGTGAACTTAGGGAGAAGTCCATAGTGCTCTGAGAATAAATATGAGTATTGATCCTACCTTTAAAGATGATTCTATCCCAAACCCTAAAGATTTGGTCCAGTGCCTCAAAAGGAAATTCCCTTTGAGAACTCTCTTTCTGTTGGAACCTTCGTTTGTCCCTTTCTGGCATTAAGCCTCCAGAAAGGGAGATGTATGTATATGAGAAAGGAAATTCCACTCTGAAGATCAGAGCCCCATCCTATCATCTCACTTAATTATCACACCGAGCAGAAGCCGGACACCTCTGTGCAGCATCTGCTGAACGTAACTCTCCTGTTGCTTTCTTTCACAGTTTTCCTGGAGAGTGATGCTCTTAACCTCAACTTACATTCTGGGTGTCTGCTGCCTGATGCCCAAGTCTTTCCAAGGCCGTGTCTTACTTCAGTGATTTTGTGAAAGTACCAAGGCCAATCCATCTTCTGCAGATGATGGGTTGAGTCATTAACACTTCTAAAATGACTCTAGAGGCCCAAGAGCACAGAGGACCATGTGTAATAAGTGGAAAACATGTTTTCATGGTCATGATTGTTTTTAATGAAAGCACGCTTGGAAAAATTTTGGAAAGTCAAATCCTTAGATGTAGAAGTGGTTTCCTCCTCAAGGGCTAACCTCTCACGATGTTGCCATGGTTCATAAACAGAGATGAAGAGCTCGGATGTGCAGGAAGACCTTACTTTTACAGCTGTACCGTCACCGACTGCCCTGAGCAAGCTGGCAGCCTGAACTCTAGAAGAAGCTGGCAGAAACCTGGAGCTAGAACTCTCCTGCAAATATTTTGATTTTAAAAAGAAAAGTCCTTCAAAACACCAAATGGGTACATCTCTGGCCCTGTTTCTGTCACAGGTGCAGGAGGGCTCAAGAGGTTATCAGGGATGGGGTAGATGTAATGATACTTGCTTTGAAGCACAGAAAGTGCAGTCTGTACTACAGACGGCTTCAAGGAAGGAAGGGAGAAAGGGGGAGTGAGGTTCCCGTGGGGATGTACAACAAGGCTGAAACAGAAAAGAATAGGAAGAAAGGGAAGAGAAAATGATCAGTGATATGACCTTTCAATGAGCATTTCGAGAGCTGCGTAAAGTGTGGTCAAATTCTCGTTTCAAGCTCTGGGCAACAGCTGGGTCTGGTTGCTGCACTGTGAGGGGCTCTGACAGACACCTCTATCCTGACCTCAGGGTGAGCCCGCTCTCTTTGGCAGCCTACTGTCTCTCTCAGACCACAAAACTGAATAGACCAAGTCACAGCATGCCTGGAAAACAACTCCATCACAATGCTCTAGGTTAGAAGTTTTACTTTCTACACAGTTGGTACAGCCACTAGGCCAGCTGACTCAGTGGTAGGAACATACTCTCTGAACCCATAAAGAGGCAGTGATGATAGAGACTGCACTCTCTTCGTTTGTCCACTCATCTATTGAGAAACCAGGCCACAGAGATGAAGAGAGTCCAGGGGAGCTCATGTCTGCTCGGGAAGGCAAACAGGAAGCAAAGTAATTACAATGCATCGGGACAGATGTGCTATGAGAATGTATGAAGACAATGGGAATACAGAAAACAGCCCCTCCCCGTCCGGGGAATTGGTGGAAAGCCTTATAGGGCAGGAGCCCCTGTGAACCGTGTGAACCGAGGCTTAAGTCAGAGTCCCCAGAGGAGCAAAGGGGGGTGGTGAGTGGGGCATCGACTATATGAAAGGAACAGAAGGAGAGCAAGTGGAAAAAGCATGTAGGGTCCAGTAAGACTCGAGTGGGTGATAGGATTTTATCTCTAAGGCAATTGGGAGCCATGAAGGATTTTATGCAGAGAAATAACAGAAGCAGACGGATGTTTTTGAAAGGCTGCCGTGAGGAAAGTTGGAGGGTCTGGTCCCAGGAGAATCCAGCCTGCAGACACACACAGACACCTGCCCAGGGTCCCAAACATGGGACAAGACACCGAGGATCAGTGTGCGAGTGTTCACAGCTCTCACCTGCCCTCCGCCCTCCAGAGGGCAGAGCCTATATTTTCCAGGCCACTTCTTTGGAATTTAGCAGGAAAATTGGAGTGGGAGACAGAGGAGAAGGACTTGAGTCTAGTGGTTAAGTTGATCCACAAAATAAAGTGCTGAGTGAGAAGAAAGAGGTTAAAAAATTTTAAAAAGGCAGAAGAAAAGGCTGCTGGGTGGAGAGTAGAGAAGCAGGCCTTATGGTGGGGGGGAGGGCAGCTGAGGGCAGAGCCCCAGGGAAATCTTCAGGATATGAGGAGCGGGGAGGGAGAGGAAAGGGGATTGTAATGTGTTGCTAAGATTCATTTAATGTCGTCTGATAGAGTAGAGAATGGAGTTCCTTTGTAATTACTTCTAGAAATTGAACCCTGATGTGCTTGGAGACTGAATTATGTGGATCACAGTGTTTTGAAAAGTTATAGCAAATGCCATTTGATCCGACTTACTAGAAAAGATTGCCAAGCAGAGGTTACATACCTGCTCGTTTATGCCTTGGTGGCTCCTCCCCTGCTGGTTCATGTTCATGGAGAATCTGAAAGAACGTTTTAGAAAACCATCAATTAGTGTTAGAGACTAGAGATTGATGGATCTATTGTTGCTTCCTGTGGCAGGGGCTAGGACGGCCAGCTCCAGAGTCAGACAGCTTGGGTACAAGGCTGTGCCACTTACTAGCTACGTGACCTTGAGGAAGTTATTCATCCTCTTTAAGCCTCAGTTTTCTCTTCTGTAAAATGGAATAATGACAGTACTGACCTCATAGAGTTGTTATGAGAATTAAGGCTTTCTGTCACATGCCCCAAAATGTTAGAGCTGAGCTTAGGACTACAGATTCTGGGTTAGCCCCTTGTGCCTGGTGGATGCTGGGCAAACAGCAATTGAACGGTGGGGAAAATGAAATGGAGTCGCGTCTGTAGTGTGAGCCGGGAATCCACTTTTCACAGACCAGTCTCTAGATCAGGAGCGGAAGAAATCACCATATCTGAGTTTCTCAGAGTTCCTGCAGTTTGAGACCTGTCAAGAAATATAACTTATGATGTTCTCAACTTGTGTTCTCTGCCTAAGATGGGAGCCCTGAGTCATTCCAATGACCTTCCTGACAAGTCTCACGACCTCTTCTCAGCACTCAGCCTGTCCCCTCCCTAATATTTCTGCAGCGCTAGGGCTGTTTAGATTGTGCACAGTTAGAAATGATTTTCTCCTCCTCTGGTCCTTTTTCTCCCAGAGGGATCTATTGCTGCTTCCTGTGGCAGGGGCTAGGAGGGCCAGCTCCAGAGTCAGACAGCTTGGGTACAAGGCTGTGCCACTTACTAGCTACGTGACCTTGAGGAAGTTATTCATCCTCTCTAAGCCTCAGTTTTCTCTTCTGTAAAATGGAATAATGACAGTACTGACCTCATAGAGTTGTTATGAGAATGAAGTGAACCACAACGTGGCACATAGTAAGCCCTTAATAAACTTTAGTTGCATCATATAGTACAATGGTTAAGGGCAAGGACTCTGCAGACATTGAGTTCAAATCCTAGCTCTGCTATAAAATGGCTGTGTGACCTTGGGCAAATTATTTAGTCTGTCTGTACCTCATTCCTCCTCTATAATATAGGGATAAAAATAGCCTACCTCGTGCAGTTGTTGTGAGGATGAAACGATTAACAAATATAAAGCAGTGAGAATAGTTTTTGTGACATAGGAAGTGCTGTTCCAGGACAGGGCATCACTGTTCTGGGGGCACCATTCACATGGACCCCCTCTGTTCACACACTGTCACTTGCTTCTTCTCTAGAAAGCTCATCTCCTGTCATCCTGTGGCTTTTTTGTTTAAGAACTGATGTTGACTGTCTTTGCTGTCTGGCTCACTGCCAGCTCCGCAGCTGGTAACCTTGACCTGACATGGGTTCCCAGCTCATCCTGCCTCCAGGTGGGTTTCCCTGTAATGTGCTTCCCAATCCAAACTCCCGTCAAGGCTCAATAGAAGACCCCACCTTTCTGAAGTCTCCCCAGGTAACCCCTGCCCCCCGGGGGAGTGTCCTTTACTCCACATGCCTGTGAACACCACCCGAGGCAGAGCTCATTCTGCCATCTGGGATGTCTACCATTATTTTCTAGTTATCTCATGTCATAATGATACAAAAATAATAATTCCTAAGATGTATTCAACACCCTGTGCCAGGCACTGTTAAGTGCTGGATGTGTGTTTACTTACTTAATTCTCACGACAATCTAAGATATAGTTTATCCACATTTCACTGATGAGAAAACACAGGCACAGAGAGGTCAAACAACTTGCGTAAGGTCACCCAGCCTTTAAATGGCAGAGCCAGGCCTTGAACCCAGCTAGGCCGGCTCCAGAGTCTGCACTTGGCCACACAGACATTGCATCCTCCTATCAGGAGACGTCTGGGAAAACTGTGGGTTTGTCTCAATGACCTAGTCTTTCCTACCTAGCACTTTTTCTCTTTCTTTCTCTATTGCCTCCTCCTATCCCCTCTTTCTTGTCAATGACTGGTACTAATGTCTATGGGAACTGGAGGGAGACGTGTACCTGATCATTCATAAATGTTCTTGAACGGACTAGAGGAATGATGGGTCATGACTGGAATTTCAGAAGCCCAGGTGCTGCTTCACATGCAGCACGGTTGTCTTAGCTGAACTGAAATGAGCAGGGACGGAGAAGGAACGAAGTTGATGCATAGGGCTGGTTCCTCCCCACCTTCCCCTGGAGCCTGTTTTGGCTTTGTGCCCAGGCAGAAGGAAGGGTTCTTACTCTGCATTCCTGCCTCCATCGTCCCTGGGGCCTGGGGGTAGGGAGAGGGAAGCTACCAGGAAGCTTTCTCTGTCCACTCTTCATGGGCTGTGGTTGGGGGACTCAGCCCAGGAGAAAGTGACCACCGGCGGTCACCTTTGGGCAGCTCTCCCAGGTCGAGATTTCAATTTCTCCATTTTCCAGAGGGACTGAAAAATTGAGGACTTCCTGCCTATAGTTGTACATTAAAATCAAGGTCCACTTCAATTCTCTCGTGAAGAGTATTTCAAATCTTTTTGGGCACAAGGGCTACTTGCCTCCCATCCCCATAATCTGAATTAGCAGGTCTGGGGTGGGGCAAAGAAAACTGCCTTTTGTGTGTGCGTGTGTGTGTGAAGAAGACTGGCCCTGGGCTAACATCTGTGCCCATCTTCCTCTACTTTATATGGGACACCACCACAGCATTGCTTGACAGGCACTGCGTTGGTCTGCATCGGGATCCGAACCTGGGAAACCCCGGGCTGCCCAAGCGGAGCGCGTGCACTTAACCGCTGGGCCACTGCGCCGGCCTGAAAACTGCCTTTTTAACCAGCACATCCCTCAATGTGAGGCCACCTTTTGAGAAACACTGCTTTTTAACTATTTCCTGAAACTTTATAGTGATTATCTGGAACTTTCAGTCTTTGCAAAGTGCTGTTTCCACAACTCTGTGTCACCTACTGCCTCTCTGTTGTCTAGTGAGGATTCACAACATTTTGTGAGAATAACCTACCTTTTATTTTGAGCTCCATAATCATTGGGGAAAATGGAGGAAAAATACATTGAAAGCAATAAAGCCTCCGAGGAGTTCCCTGGCAGTGGTTGCGGTGGTGGTGAATACCCTTGCTCTCCCAGATTAGAGAGGGTACAAAGAGCTGGGCTGCCAAGTCGTGGGGCCTGGATTTCAATAAGGCGAATGCTGGAGTCACACCAAGAACTCAATGCCACGCCTCCACTTCTCCCTAGCGGGAAAAGTCGTTCACTCATGCTAAGCCTCATGTTCTTACGTTATGAAAGATAATGCGCCGAGGTACACCACATGCTGGTGCCATCTCCGGCAGCGGTGTGTCCCCTTACGTCCAGCTGGCCTGGGGCTCACCAGGAGCCAGCCTTGTCCTCTCAAGTCTTCATGTCACCCAGTTTGGGGAACTGTGAGACTCTAGCACTTGCCTTCTCTCTTAAACTCCAGGTGCTGAGGAGAACTCATGGGGGAGCACAGATCCTGCCAGGGCCTCCCAGTGCTCAGCTGAGCACTTATTTCAGACAAGGAAACGGAGCCTCCGGTGGGGCCTCCCTTTGCTTGTCCATATAGAGGCACCCAGATGAGTGTCTGAGCAACAATGGCCAGCTCTGTCCAGAGGGGATTTCCTGATGGCCAAGCTTTAGTCGGAAGACACAAGGTCACCAAATCCAGGAAATGCCCCACCTGTTGGACGTGATGACTTTACAAATAATTGTGTGTAGGGGGTGTGGCCGGGACGTGGACAATGTCAGGAATGAGAAGTGACACTTTACGTGTAGAAAAGAAAATCCCCAGGGAACTGGATGACAAACAAGGTGGTCCTCAAAAACCTCAGCGGTCGCCAGGCCTCACCCCTCCCCGCCGAGGCCCTGTCACTCACTCTCTTTGTTTTGACCTGGAATCCCCAATTTAACATCTTTGCCTCCATGTTTAGCAATTGTCTCCACAAGGGTCCTGTTGGAATGTCTCCTCACACAGGCATATTAACGCAGGTCTATTTGCACCAAAGTAGTAAAAATAACCAAATCTTAAGTACTTGCTCTGTGCTAGTCACTGGGCCAAGGCACACATGTATGAGAATGTTTAATCCTAAGATTAATGTGACTCAGTTTCCAAGGCTGGTGAGGGTCAGGGCCGGGCTTCAGACTCAGGCTGGTGCCAGCTCTGAGAGCCCACAGCCTTGCTGCTCCAAGTGTGGTCTCTGGAGCAGGGACAAGGGCAACTTGTCAGAAATGTGACATCCAGGGCCCCACTCCAGACTTCCCAAGTTGAAATCTGCATTTTAGGAAGGTGCCCAGGTGGATTTATGCACACACTGAAGTTTGAGAAGCTACAGCATCACATTTCGTAAGACCGTCACCTCACATTTGTACACTCGCGTTCACAGCAGCATTGTTTGCAATAGCCAAGGGGTGAAGGCAACCCAAGAGTCCACTGATGGATGAATGGATAAAACAAATGTGGGATATACACACAATAGATCATTATTCAGTCTTAAGAAAGGAAGGAAATTCTGATGCATACTCCAACATAGATAAGTTTTTAGGACATTATGTTAAGTGAAATAAGCCAGTCATGAAAAGACGAATACTATATGATTCCACTTATATGTGGAACGTAGAGCAGTCAAAATCGTAGACACAGAAAACAGAATAGTGGTTGCCAGGAGCTGGGGGGAGGGGGGATGAGGAGTTGTTGTTCAACAGGTATAGATTTTCAGTTTTGTAAGATGAAAAAGTTCTGTAGATCAATTGCATGACAATGTGAATATATTTAACACTACTGAATTATACACTACTGAATTATACTGAAAATTTAAGACGGTAAATTTTATGTGTATTTACCACATTTTTTGTAAAAAAGCTCATCACCACATGTTGCATTAACTGGGAGAAGGCCAGCCGTGGGAGTTGAGTGGCAGCCTAGGGCACTATAAGCTGATAAGACAGGCTTGAGTGCACCTCTCCAATAGGGTCTTTGGTCTTTGGGCTGTATGAAGATATTGTGTCTTGAAGGCAGATCTAGGGGGGAAAAGCAGGGCCCTTTAAGGGGTTGGTGGGAGCTTCCAGGAAGATGAAGGTCAAATTCCACTAGCAGCCCTGGGAAGTCACTGGCTTATCCCCTGACCCGCCTGTGCCACCAGCAGATGGAGGGGCTTTGTAGGGCCTCTGTGATGAAGGCCACCCTGGCACAGTGTCGGGACGCTGCTGCAGCCATGAACATAAGGACACACTGCAAGAGAGGGAAAGCTAACCGCCTTGCTGAGACCCCCTCGCTCACTGGTTTTCTCCCCCACGCTGGGATAACCGGAGCTCTGCACGGACTCCAAATTCCCGGGAATCGTAACTGTCTCCTGCCTCTATTTCTATGAGCAACCTGCTGTGTGTGACTGCACGGGCTGCACCGTGCACACTGGAGTTTGAAAGAAGAGACACACTGAGTACACCTCCCAAGTCATGAGAGAAATACAGGGAAAGACAAAGAAAGCCCAGGTCAAACAATGAAAAACACACAAACAGAAAGGAGGAAGGAAGTGCATGAAGTCAGCAAACAAAATCCTGGAAGTAAGAGCAAGCATTTTAAATACGTCATTAAATGTGAATCAATTATACTCCCCTAATCAAAGTCAGATGTACTCAGATGTGATTTAAACGGAAAAAAAGACCTGAAACATGTGTTGTTTATAAGAGAACCGTGAAAGCAGAGTGATACATTAGAGACTAAACAAAAAATAAAAGACAAAAATCAAGCAAACACAAATATGAAACCAGGATTGACAACTGGAATAGAAGACAAAGAGTTAAAATGAAAAAGTGCCAAGCAGGGCAAAAAGAGACATTTTACAATGCTAAAATCTACCAATGAAGCTCTAAGAATAGCAACAGACTAAATAAAGTAGCGCTAAAATATCTTTTAAAAAAATCAGTAGAAAAAAATACCATTACAGTAGGAGAAATAATAATAGCAAACAGTGACATAGCATTTATGATATGTAGGGCACTGGTCTAAGGCCTCTTATAAATATTAACTAATTTAACTCTCATAGCAATCACAGGACAGCAGTACTATTATTGTCATTGTTTTATAGATGAGGAAACTGAGACAGAGAGAGAATTACATCAGTCTCCCAAGATTTCATACCATACCCTGTCTGTGGCACATTTCATAATCAGTACCATACCCTGTCTCCTTAGAGTGGTCTAAGGAAGCAATAATCCAATAATTCCCATAAGGAATAAAGGGGTACTTATCACCCCCTTCAGTTAAGCTCAACTCTCTTTAACTTCTGAAAGACAAAATGACCTGGATAATTTGTCAGCCAAAAGCTCAGATGATATCTTGTGGCCCCTTCAGCTAGATCAGTCTGAGACTATGACACACCACTGATAACGTCTTTTAAAATGTGTTCTAGCCTGATGCTCAAGTTCAAATGAATCCTTTGAGAACATCCGTCCTTCTCAATCCTCCAATCTGCTTTATAGTCATTGTTGTCAGTTTCAGAGTGGAGCTTCAGGCCTAGAGGTGGCAATTTAATTAGGAAGGGTTCCCTGTGTCCCACCCACCACCGATTTCAGAGTACCACAAGCTGTAGCCCAGTTGATACCTAACATCCACCTGCTCACCACCCCCTCCTCCCATTTGCAACATTTTCTCAAAGGCCCAAAAAAAAGCAATTTCCGTCTGTGACATTCCCAGGAAATCAGAGAAATATGACAGGGGAAAAATGTAGCAGATATGGATTTACTCACCAAAGGATGAACAATAGACTCTAAATTCAAGTTCAGTGTAGCTTGGGATGAATAAATCACAATAATCATGAAGCACAAAGTGGTTCTCCTTGCAGATTTCATTTCTTCAAGTTTGGGTTGCTTTGCCTGAAATGGAAATACGGTGGTTTAGAGACAGAGCCATTTATTTAACAAACATGGGAAGAACTAGCAAACCCTGTCTTGAAGGTCACACTACAAAAAGACCTTTTCATAGAGAGGGGAAAGGAAGGAGTGTAAAGGCACCTAACTGTAGAGAAGAGTCTCTGCTCCCGACCCTTGGGTGAGGAAATGATCATGTCAGGAGGGAGGGGGTTGGGTGGATGGAGGATGGTTCCCATAAATAGGACAAAGGTGGCAGAGGTTTGGGTACATTTCCTTACACATGGAGAAGGAGAGAGAGAAGGAAAGAGAAAGGAGAAAGAGGAGAGAGAAGGAAAGCAAGAAAAAGGGAAAGACTACTCAGAAATCCTTTTAACATTGTCATCCAGTACACGTAATATATGAATGAAAGGATTCAGAGAACAATACTCACCTTTGCTACATGCAACACACTCTGATATTTACAATTGTGGTCTATCCTAGCTTACCCTATTTTTTCTTTTAATTCTGGTAACAACCCATTAAATTGACTTTTATTACTATTATTTGTTATTTATATTAATGGGCTTTTATTATTTTATTTATTATTTATATTAATGAGCTATGATCCATTAGTATGAAAAATCCTGGACTTCGTCATAAAAATCTAAGTTGTATTCTATAGTCTTTTATCATAGTATAGTGATATAGTATAGAATATTAATATCATAATATATTCCATCTTATGTATTGATTTTTGACAGCAATCTCTTTATAATGATGGTGACAAAAATGAAGTTTTTTGGTGACCAGGTTACTCATTGTTGCTGTTAAAAAGTAGAGTACCAGATGGAATCATCCCAACACTCGTGGGTCTGGGGACCAGGACAAACTACTTTGCTCAGATTCCTTTCCTTACTGACTTTTCTATATCTACGCATTGTTGTGAAAAGGGCTCTAGACTAAGAGAAGAAGATACGGGTTAGATGCAGGCTTATTCTAACCTAACTGTGCTTCCGTGAGCAAGTCACATCTTCTCTGAGTTCATGTTTCCCCACCTGTGAAATGGAGATCATTATATCTCCTCTCATTCTCTCACAGAGTTTTCTGAGGCTCAAATGCAATTAAAAGCCGTGAGGAGCTCCGGGGATACAGGCTGCAATGGTTTTCACCCTGATTGTTAGTGGAATCCAGAGGGCAACCATCAGGAAGGGCAGGCCTTGGCCCAGGCGTTGCAGGGAGCGCCAGGGGAGCGTGGCCAGGATAACACAGATGCTAGCCAAGATTTACATGCCAGGGAGAATTGTGTTTCAATCACCAGCTGCCGGCTCCCTCCTTTTCCTCTTCCCCAGTGGAAAAGAGGGAAGCATAAGGCCCTGGAAAACTGATCCAATTTGCAAATCTGGCAATCTAATACTTTTTTAAAATTCTGGAACTCTGTGGCTTTTGGAAAATGCTCTGCAATTTAGGTTACAGGAACAGATATTTAAGACCAGCTACATCTGCTATAGGGAAATCATAGCAACTCAGTGCTTAGTTCTCTATTAGAAGTTTCTCCTCCCTTGTTGAAAGGGAGTGGACTTTTGTGGGTATTGGGCAGGCTGATTTAGCTTGGTGATAGCAACTGTTCCTGGGATGAATCGGGTATTTAGGAGGCAACTTAATCTTTTCAGGCCCTGACTCAGTGCACTGTACTAGTTGGTTCCAGATCGAGGCAGTTAATAAGGGGGTGAGACTTAGTAACTGAATGGTTAATGAGCCTCCCTTAGTATGTGACACCTAGGGAGGGACTCATGTATTAGAGGGACTAGAGCTGTCTCCATATCTTTCCACTATTTCCCAATGTTGACTTTTTCATCAGAGTTAGCGAGAATTATAATGTCCCCAAAACGTCATGTTTGGGCCTTTTGCATAGGCCACCAGCCAATACTGTCCACTGTTCCCATCTTCCCCCAGCCTCTCCTGAGACAGTTCTTGATTAAATTAATATTCTCTCTGTTGACCTACTTAGTGACAACAAAATCACCAGTCAATAGAAGTAGAGCTATAAGGAGGACCCTACTCTGGGAAGAGGAGTATTCTCTAGATGCAGAGGAATGACAATAGCTAGGTACAGTCCTCAGTTACACAGCAAGGGGGGTGGTTCTCCACTTGAAAAGAGAATGGTACCACTTTGAGGGAGAGGTAATATTCAAAACATTTGACAACCAGGATGGCGTGACCAATTGGAACACTGATACCAGCTGAGGATCAGTTCAGTTTTTGAGGTTGCTACTACATTTTGGGAGAGACCTGAAGATAAACTTCTCTTACCTACGTCAATAATTTTACATTAACTCTCTAGCTCACAGCTGTTCTCATCTGTGAGGAAGCCAGAGGAGGCTGTTTAACTTGGCTAATGGAGGAAAAAATCCAAATTCATCCAGTTAAAAGCATGGAGCAGTGTCCACATTCAAGGGAATATATCTTCAGTAAGGCCCCTTTATTTGTTTGTCCCCTAGCAGTTCATATTTATTCTAAATTCCTGGAGTAAATGGCAGACGACAACTAAGAGACTCAGAGGCAGAGAGAGAAAGAAAATGATCTGAAGTCATTCCCAATTTCTTTCTCTTTTAAAATTATAAATCCTGGACACTCTTTACTAAAATTCACCAACCTGTATGAGTCAGCTGTGTTTTAGAAAAAGCTGGGAAATATGATCTCATGCCCAGTACTGACCCTGTGGTGATGAGCAACTTCCTGGTCTCCTCTGACTCTATTTTCCTGTCTGTGAAGTTAGGAGAGACAGAGAAATCAAGCCCCTCGACATCATATGCCAGGAATAAGTCATCAGGATTCTCAGCAGCCCTGCATTTAGAGAATGAGGGTCTGGGTTCCTTGAAGTGTCTATAACAACATTCTCTTGCTGCATGATTATGCATCAGGATCCGTCTTGTGAAACTGACCTGAAACACCCGGGAACTGTTCTCCCAAATCTTAGAGATAACCAGTGTTTAAGATCAACTGCTCTCCTGGAAACGCTTCATCAACCTTGACCTGCCCAGACGAGAGGAGGAGTAAATAGGCTTGTATGCCTGGCAAGGTTAGAAGCACATTCACAAAATGGCGACATCTGTGTGATCTGATGACCCAACGTCATCATCAAATTGTGATTGCAGGCTTCTTCTCAACAGAACAACAGTGGGATTCTCTCTGGAAATGATTTATTTCCTAAGCTCTACACGGCTCTGCCTTCCCATGCTCTCTAGTGTCCTTGGCCCCTCTCACCTGGGGAGCCTAGCTTTGATACTCTCCTTGGCTCCTCTTGGGGAGTAGGAAGGTAAGAGGTGAAAGTGAGCCCACGTTTGACCATCCTCTGCCCAGGGGCCTCCTCCATCCTCCTGTGCAGGGTTCTGCTCCTGGCTTTAGCCCAGTACACAGCCCCTCCCCTTAGCATCACTGGGGTACCACCACCCTGGAAGGAAGTTCCCTGGAGTATTTGTGCATCATTTGCTTCAGTGGTTCTTGTCCCTGGCTGTGCATCAAAGCAATCACCTGGGGAGTTTCTTTTTTCTCTTTTTTCATTTGTTTGCTTGTTATTTTAATATCACTCCAGACCAATTGAATTAGAATTTCTGAGGGGTGGGAGCTGAGAGTCTGTATCCATTCCAGCTGCTTCTGATGCATAGGGGGATTTGAGGTCTGCAGATCCATGTTTTCAGCATTCCATTGCTCTTTCCACATCCCCTTGCACACTTCTGGTACTGTCCATCACCAGCCTATAACTTTCCCTTAATAAAGAAACTATGTAGAAGAAGAATCTTGAGGGGGATGCGTTTAGGAGGCAATCCACCAATAGTAGATGAATGAATGGATTAATGGGAGTAGGGACTCAGAGGTGATCTACCCAATAATTTTTTATGCAATTCAGTAGCCAAGGCTGTTATTTGAGACTGTGTTCTATATCTCATGTAGCATCAAATGTGTTGCATGCTTATGGACCAAGCACCATAGGGTGCTTTCTATAGGCCCCAAGTTGTGCTATGCATTCACAAGTTGAAACAAGTCACGATCTTTGACCCCAAGAAGCTCTCAATCTCATTGGGAAGGCATGAAACCTACAATTAAAGAAACATAGACTGAAAGGAAAACATAAGCTTAAAAGACACTATTTACTAAATGCCTACTGAGTACCAGGCACAGTGTTAAGTGCAATAAATATGTTAATTCACTTAATTTGCTTCTCACAATAACCCTGTGAGGTAGGTATTTCAATCTTAATTCATAGACAAGAAAATGAAGGCCCAGAGAGGATACAGAACTTACCCAGGCCAACCAGCTAATAAGTAACAGAAGGAGCTCCACCCCCAAGTTAGCCTGTCTCTGAAGTGAGCAGCAGTGTGCAAGTGATAAGCATGACTGGAGTTGAGGACAGGAGGAAGTTGGGTGAGCTTTGGAGTGACCAGGGTCCCTGGCCAGACCCTGAAGGATGGGCAACGCTTCAATGTGTAATGGAGAAAGAGAAGAGAATTTCAAGCAAAGGAGAATAGCATAAGCACAGTCAGTTGTCTCTGTTTCAAAGGAAACAAAGCAGTCAAAGGGTGATGTTTAGCAGTCCCTCAAGCCACTTGTGGAAGTTTCCTGGAGCAGCTTGTCTAACCACTGTGACGTAGGCTCAGCTATGGTTCTCGGGAGGGCATTGTTCTCCTGAACAATCACTGTCACCAAAGAAGGCATTGTTATTTTTGCTGTGACTTGGAAAGAGAATGAATTTGATGGCATTAGGGCTCGGGTGATTCCCTCCTTCGTGTAGCCGACTGTAGTGGAAAGAGCACCGGCTTTGGAGTGAAACAGGCTTGTATTCTGATTCCCGCTCTGCCACTTCATAACTATAGGCAAGACACTTAACCCCGCTGAGCCTCAGTTTCCCAATGTGATAATGGGGATCACAGTACCTGCCTTGCAGCATTGTTGTAAAGATTAGAGATCATGCCTATGTCATGGTTGGAATTTGCTATGGGCTATGTCCCTCCAAAATTCATATCTTCAAGTCCTAACCCCCAGCATCTCAGAATGAGACCTTATTTGGAGGTAGTATCCTTAAAGAGGTAAGTTAAAATAAGTTCATTAGGGTAGGCCCTAATCCAATATGACCAGTGACCTTATAAGAAGAGGAGATTAAGACACAGACACACACAGAGGAAGGACCAGAACCTCTAGAATTATGAGAAAATAAATTTCTATGGTTTAAGCCACCCAGCCTGTTGGCCTTTGTAATGGCATTCCTAGCAAACTAACATAGAAGTTAATAAAAATGGTATCTCTTTTTATTCTTTATCATTTAAAAAGAGTGAGTGTGGACCTCTAGTCTGCTGCTCAATATTTATTCTGGGTACATTTTTATGAAAATTGAAAAATGCATTATTAGTGTGTCTGAAAAGAGCATAAAAACATACACAGTCAGAACTGGAAGACAAGTTAGAATTCATCTCTGGTTCAAGTCCTTCCACCACCCCACACACCCCTTTTAGTTTTCCAGATGAGAAAACTAAGGCCACGCAAGGGCTGTGTGTCTCAAAGGCAGCTAGGGCCTGAGTCAGTCAGGACTCAAGAGCTCAACCAAGGATTCTAGATAATAACATTGTCCTACAGTCAGGCAAGCCATTTACGACAGGATTGTAGATAATAACTGTCTTCGATGCTGCTGCTGATGATATAGATCTCTGTCATTTATTGGGTTCTCACTGTGTTCCAGGCATGGTGCTGAGCTCTCTCCAAGGATTGTCATTGAACCCTTTCAAGGATACTATGATACCAATAAATTACCCCCACTTTTCAGATACGGAATGGAAGATTAGAAGAATGAATAACTCATCAAGGCCACACAGCTGACATATGGATGTGGCAAAATGATAAACTAAGCTCTCTATTCTACTGTGGAAAAGGTAACATTTGGGCTACGAGATTGTCTTGGTGGGGTATCAACAAGAATAAATGGAAAACTTTCTCTGTATGTATGGACACTAGACCAGGCAACTGGAAACACGATTTCTAGCCTTACTTTGCCACTAATTAGCTGTGTGACCTGGAACAAATCATTTCACCTCTCTGAGTCTCAGTTTTCTAATCAGCAAAGCCAGGAATTTGACTGCACTCAGTGATTTCAAAATTGGGGTGTAAGAGTTGGCCTCTGAAGGTCCTACTACATTCAAAGAGTCTAAAATTCGTCACCATTATTTCAAATCCAGTGTAACCTCGCTTAGGCTTCTAAGCCTAATCATAATTATCTCTTGCTTGTATCCAACCCATCTCTGATTTACTACACACTCCAGGCCTTCACTGCCATTCACGTGTACCATTGTGATGGCTTCCATTCTTTTCCTGTCTGTCCCATCGTTTACATAGATGCAACATTGATCTTCCAGAAGCATTTTTCTCATGTGTTACTCCCTGCTCAGCTCCCCACTGCTTTCAGAATTAAGGCAATTGCTTTACCGATACTCAAGGCCCTCCATGACCTGGATTTTATTTTTCAGAGTTGGCATATTTAATAAGCATCTATCATATTTTCACTACTGAAACTGGTTGCTTTTTCATAATTTAAAATAGTGCAAGAGATTTTCTGGTCTTCACGCAAAAGTAAAAATACAAAAACTAATCTTTGAGAATTAATCCTGGGGGTGGGGAGGAGTAGTTATTATTGTCAAATTATTTTTCAATGTTTGGCAAAACCAAAATAATGCTGCTTTTTACTTTGTTTGTTAATCTTCATCTTGTCCTGCCCCTTAGCCCCAGGATAATCACTGCGTATTCAAATTCTACCCACCCCTCAATGTCCAGGCAAAAGGCCCCCTCCTGGCTGGAGGTTCCCCGATCTGTTCAGCTATAAATAGTCCCTACTTCCTCTGAACACTCACACTTAATCTAGATCCTTAGCTTTCCTACTTGTATTATATTTATCATTGTAAGTATTAGATAAAACAAATCTATTGATTCTCCCATTCATGTATTCATTTGTTCATTCATTCACTGGACAAACATTTATTAAGTCCTGGTGAGTGCCAGGTGTTCTGTTAGGTGTAGGAGAAGTAGAAAAAAACAAGAGAATGGTCCCTGTCTCCATGGAGCTTAGAGTCTAATGGAGTAGATGATATTAATAAAGAATCAATTACTCAATTCATTGTTTAACTATGACTGTGACAGTGCTACCAGGGAGAATAATCATAATACAAACATTTGTTGTGCACTTACTCTGTGCCAGGCACTGATTTGAGCACTGACTGTATTAAATCCTTTAATCCTCACAACAATTCCAATGAAGTGGTTCTAGTATGATATCTAATTAATAGTACGACATCAAGTTAACTGAGCCACAGCGTGGGTAAAGTACTTGCCCCAAATCACACAGCTGGTAAGTGGCAGAGCCAGAATTGAAACCTAGGAAGTCTCACTCCAGAGCCCATCTGTTTAATCAGGGTGCTGAACTGCCTAATAAAGCCTATCAAGAGAGGGACATGACCTAGTCTTGGGAATTTGTGGAAGGTGTCCCAGAGGAAGTATTTAATTGAGCTGAAATCTGAAGTATGAGTTAGAGTTAACTAAAAACAAATGGGGAGGTTGAAGGGAGGGGAGGAAGAGGGTTCCAGGCAGAAAGAAGATCACGTGCAAAAGCCCTGAGGTAGGAAAACACATGGCAAATTTAAGTTGCTGCAAGCAGGCCAGAGTGGCTGGAACACCAAATGGAAGCAGGTATGAAATGGGGCTGGTAAGCCAGGACAGGCAGGCCTTATAACTGCAAGCACGGGAGTGGGTAAGATTGATTAGGTAGACAGCAGAGAGAGTAGAGAAGAAGGCCTAGGACCAAGGCTCACAGAATTCCAATAATCAATCAAGGAAGGTGATAGAGCCAAGATGTGTGGGAACGAGAGACCACAGAGGCAGGAGGGAGAAAAGGCTAGTAGTGAGTCTGAAACAAGAGAAGGTCAAGTTTCAAGAAGCAGAGTGTGGTCAACTATGTCCAACAGTGCTGAGATGTCCCTTGAGGAGGGGACTGAGATTGCCCACGGGATGTGGAAGCATGGTATGTTCTTAGCAAGGGGAATCTCATTGGGGTTACATGGGAGGAAATCATAGTGCGAAGAGTGTAGAGTGTGGGAGGTGAGGACTTAGAGAGAGTGAGCATGTAAAACTCAAGAAATTTGGTTGCAAAGTGGAGGAGAGACAATGGAGAGTCTTCCCATAGGTAAACTGCTTGGTTTTCGTGTCACTCAAATTAGGTGATGTTATATGCATGGCTTTCTTTTTAAGGAAGGAACAAATTGTATCACATGCTAGGACAGTATCAAGGGAAGCCGTGACTCTTACTAAACCTTGGCCTAGTTTATGGCTGGCTAACTAGACAAGTTATTGTGTGCTTTGAAAGAAGCCAAGGGCATATCTCCCTATCCCTGCTCCCCGTGTTCTGGGGTACAGTCCATATGCTCAGGCAGTTGTTTTTTAAACATGGCCTTCTGATCAAAATAGAGACTAGGTGAGAGATGGAAGACAGATATGCGCATATACCATTCTACTACTAGAGAATAATTGAAAGCAGAGCTCTTCTTGATGGTAGATGATAGATGATAATACCAAATTTCAGGAGGACTTTCATTGCGAAGTTTGCTGTGATTATTACTCTTTGCTCAGCTCCGTGAGGCACAGGTTGCAATAAAGATAGGATGCCATCAGTAACCTCCCTCCTGAATTGTAGAAGTAGAGATTAAAAATCCTCAAGTGTATCTTCAAGAGCCTGCCTTCAGAGATCTGTGTTTTCAACTGCAGAGGTGATAAGACTTATGTTTGCTGACCTTATTTAATTAGAGGATTCATCCCTCGCACGTGCAGAACTATAAGGTAAATATTTATTCAACACAAACACGAAATACAATACCAATTGAAGAACTGCCGTGAAAATTTTTCTCTGTTGAATTTTCCTTGGCCTTGAAATAGGGTCCTACAGCAGCATTGTGTCAGGGTGGCCCAGCGCTATCAGATTACAGAGGAACATTTGTTTGTACACAATGGGGTCAAGTTTTCCAAACACACTGCACATGTGTGCAGCGTTGATAATCTTTTATCCTTCTTTTCTTGTTGTAAATCACCAGAGGATTTGAACATTTAAGCTAGAGATTGCCATCTTTGTGAAAACATTGCGTTCCTAACTCTGGTCTTATCTCATCTATCTTGCTACTTTCAGTGACGATGTGGAGGGATTTCCCTGAACTCTGGCAAAACAATGCCAGGGGTGCATTCCATTTGCAATGGAGGGGAGCCCTGTGGTTGGCTGCAGTGCTGATGGAGCACCAGAGCCCTTGGGTGTGGGTGCAAGCCTTACGTTCTGTGGTTCTACCCTTTATTAGGTGAGACTCAAAATAATACTGGAGGGGCTGGCCTGGTGGCGTAGCGGTTAAGTGCATGCGCTCCACTGCGGAGGCCCAGGGTTCTCAGGTTCGTATCCCGGGCGTGCACTGACACACTGCTTGTCAAGCCATGCTGTGGCGGCGTCCCATATAAAGTGGAGGAAGATGGGCATGGATGTTAGCCCAGGGCCAATCTTCCTCAGCAAAAAGAGGAGGATTGGCAACAGATGTGAGCTCAGGGCTGATCTTCCTCACACACACACACACACACACACACACCAATAACAATAATACTGGAATATTTTAATAATGACCATAATGGACCAATCAGAGCAGTCTCCGGTCACTGTGCAGGAGTTGGGGGCTGGGGGCCTTCATTGCTGGGTAGTGGCGAGGTCTGTGGGAGGTTTCCGAGGTGAGGGGCTGGGAGGCTAAGGCAGAGATGGGTGGGGGGCACTCTGCGCACTCTGGGGACTCGAGGCAGCAGTTATTTACCATGTGGTTTAAAATAGTCCAATGTCTTAAGAATTGGCAGGACCGTCCTACCCTCTGTGTTTCCCCCTTTCGTGCCCTTATCTACTCCATCTCCCCGAGACTGGGCATTGCCTTCCTTGGCCAGTGACTTCACTTCTCTTAAATTCTCATTCCCTCTCTAGGGATTACGTTAGGCTTTAAGAATAATGTGTTATTCAAAATGAAAAAAGTGTTACTTTTTTCCCCAAAAATACAGTACCCTAAGAAGTGATGGCCGTTCCAAGATTTCCTTAATCTGGACAGTCTGACTTTTTTCCTCACCTCGTCATGAAAAGGATTTTATAAAGGCAAACCCAATGACATTCTTCACTAGTCCTCATCCTCCCTGGTTTCTTGTTGGTTTCTGATGTCATTTAGGGCCTCCTCCTTTGTGGAGCCCCCTTTTCCCTCTCCTGCTTCTTTCATCCCTCCAGTTTTTGCTCCCTTCCCTCCTCCTTCTGTGATTCCATCCATCTTATCCCACAACGGTCTCACTGTGGTCCTGCCAAAACGTCTCCTGAGTCCTTGGCTTATCTCTCTTGACACCCTTTCTCTTAGGGAGCTTGTCTACTTCTAGAGTTTTAATTATCAATTTATGCAACAATTCCCAAAACTTTATTTCCACCCTGAGCTCTTTGCTAAATATTAGGAGCATCTCTCCAACTGTACTATTTCCGCCTAGGTCTAAATTCAGCTCATCTAAAACTGTACGTGTCTTCCTTCTCTCCCAGTGCTGTCTCCTAACCCATCCCTTCCCAGATTTACCAACTGCTGGCTTTATTCTCCAGTTTCCCAGGCCCACCACTCCATAGGTATCCTTAGACACAAGAATCGAGGGCAGGAGGGGGAGCAGCAATTCAACCAGTCACTAAGTCCTGTTAATGACTCCATTGCTGCTGTATTTTTTTTCCTCGGTCACCACATTGGTTTGGACGTTATCATCTCACATCTGGATGAATGCAGCAACCTCCTGAATGGGCTCCCTCCCTCCTTTCTGCCCCGCTCAATAATCCAACACACCATCAGCCAATTAATTTGCCTAGAACACTATTTTTCATAGATAGCTATTATACCACATTCAAATACTTTAAACAAGCAAATGCCCAGAGAATATTTGGTCTAATTCACCTGGCAAGCATGATCACCACAACCTAACGTAAACCCAGCTCTGCCTCATTTTCCTTCAGTTACACTTGGATACAGAACAGGCTGACCTACTCACAAGCTTTTATTGCACCTTCTTTTGCAAAACGTGTCGTAAATATTAACAATAAATATTGGTTCAATAGATTGCTACCTCTCAGCTTCTTCTCATCCTATTCTCGGCAACTGAAATGCTCTGTTCCTCCTTTCTGAAATTTACACATCATTTCAGGTCTTGCTTATTCACTTAATAACAACGACAATTGCTATCATTTACCAAGTCCTTGCTATGTGCCAGGCAATAGGCTAAGCACTCTGCATGCACTAGGATCATTTAATCCTTAAGTCTTATACTGTCAGAACTATCATCATCCCCATTTTACAGAAGCAGAAACTGAAGCTCAGGTAAATTAAGTAACACACCCCAGGTCACACAGTAAGTAACCAAGTCTGCTGCCGAAGTCTGAACTCTTAACCTTTATAGCATACTGCCTCTTTTCTTGTCTTCCCAGAGATACATCTTTCTCCTGAAAACACTGCATTTCTCTTCTCAGCTGCTCCTCTGGACCTGCCATGAGGCTCTTTTGGCAGCACTGTTGTGGTTTTTGTAGTGTAGCATAGTAACGGCAATGTAATAGTAATGTAATAATAATAATAGTAATGTAATAGTAATAGCATAGTAATAGTAATGGACTCTGAAGTCAGACTACCTGAACCGGAATCCTTATCCACTACCTGCCAGCTCTGTGTGCCTCAGGCAGCTTTCTTAAAATTGTCTGTCCCCTCGTCTATAAAATAGGGATCATAATAGCACCTGAGTTATAGGATTATTGGAATAACTGAGTTAACAACCTTTGTTATCACTGAGCGTAGCGCCTGACACATTGTAAGCACTCAATAAATATTTCCTGTTATTAAAATTCTCAATGCTCATGCCTCGCCTCCCATTAAGAGTATAAGTTAATTAAAGGGAAGGATTCTCTGCCTTTGCAATTCCACAGCAAGTCTCAGCAACATAGGTGCTTCCATTAACCTGTGATTTTAAGGGTTTCACTTTTGTGATTATCTTTTAGGAAACAGGCAAGATTCCAATTACTTTAACCATCAGGACCAGAATCATACAATGTGAGCTGAAATGCTGAGCTGGTAAATAACTCGTGAATTCACAGTGTACCCAATGCAGATATTTAACTCAACAAGCCTTCCTTATGAGCATATTCTGTGCCGAAACTCGCCGGCCCTGGGGAAACTGAGATAAGCTGAGGGAGGCCCTCCTAGCGCTTTCTATAAAGGAGACAAAGGCTACAACGATGAGCAATACTAACTTGAACTATATCGAGAAAAGTTGGGGGCGAAAGGTTCTACGAGCACATTTCATAATTTAAAAACAGCCCTGATTTATTGTCTATCCATTTTAGATCAATCCAGAAAGTGGTGGGCCGTGCAAAGGATAATTAGTATTTCTTTGTCGCCTTTTTCTTAAGATTGGGACGCAACATGTTAAAGTGACATTGAGCAAAATGCATGACCTCCTGTAGTCATTTGGCACTGGAAGAGCACATCCTGTTTACCTAGAACATTTCATCTGATTTTGTTAAATCTGTAAATAACAGGCAGCCAATGTGTCCGCAGTGAAGTCAGTGGGGTTGTTCCAATTTAAATTCAACAGGCGGTGCCATTGTAACTCCTCTTCATTTTCACATGCAGAGCTGAGATGCGTCTGCCCCTCTCACAAACGATAGCAGCCAGAATCCCAATACATGGTGCTCACAGCTGCTGGCACTTCTGGCCCCAACTTTTTGGCTACATGAACAGGTATTACTTATACTTCTCCACTTAGCCATTTTCTCTCTTACAGTTAGGACTTAGTGGTTCTCAGCCCTAGCTGCACAAATGAATCACTTCAGAGATTAAAAAAATGAAGAATACCATGCCCGGGCCCCTTCCCCAGAAATTCTGATTCAGTAGGTCCAGGGAAATGTCTGGGCATTGTTTTCTTTTTGTTAAGTTTCTGAGGCAAAACTAATGGACAACAGGTGTTACACTCTGCCAAAATCTGTACCAGGCAATAGCTTGATCTGTCTACAGATTCGCAGCAAAACACGTACCATGTTGCTGCAAAGCTGACAGAATCCAGCTGATCACCTTAATTCTCTATTCCGCGTGAATTTTATCCTCGTATTTCTGACCAAGAATGGGGCTGGGAAGCCAGAGATCTGGGTTTCTTCTCATTTCAGCACCCTGAAAAGATTCTTTGTGTGATGCTGGACAAAACTTAACCTCTGAACCTTTCTTTTTTGGATTCCATAAAATGAGAATGAGAGACCTGCTCCCCCTGTGACATGTCGAAAGAGGAGGAAATCTCTGTCAGGGGGCTAGCACGAGGCACTAGGGTGAAATGATTAACCAGATTAGCCACGGATCAGGAGAAGGGATCAAGGCAGGCAAATTTAACACAGTGGTCAAGAAATTACTCAGAATGCCCCAAATCAGCAGGGCCAAGTGGCCCTCTGGTTTGAGGTGGAAAAATCTTGGAAAGGGCAAGAAAATACCATATAGTAACTGAAAGTATTTTCTAATTATTCTTGGGTTTGACATTGCTTATTTGTACCTTCTTTCCAAACCTTTTCTCCATGACCCATATTGACTTGTTCATAGTGATTTTTTCTTATTCACTTGTCTCAGAACAATGTTTGGGGGAATTAAAAAAGGCCACATTTTTACATAAAGCTAAAAGAGATAGAAAATTAACCCATCTGTTAAAAGCATTTATTATCCATTAAATAAAAAGGGCATCTCTCCCACTCTCACCCTATCTTCCCACTTAATCTATCCGTCTATCTATCCATCCATCTATCTATCCATCCATCCATCCATCTATCCATCTATCTAGTTAATTTCCTTTTACTTTATTTTTTTCCCTTTCATTTGCAAAACAAGGTTGCCTTTGACAGCCTTTAAGAGAGAAGCCCAAACCACTAGTTGGAAAATCTAGAGATTAATCCATGGGAAATTATTGTGAATATTATTAATTGCCAAAGCCAAAACCGACACAAATATAATAACGGTAAAAATGAGTAAAACTCTTTCAGACTGTTCTAAGTGTTAACAGAGCTGTTCACACTCCCCACGTATCATTTCATCTTTCCAGTGAGTGGCAGGTGTTGCTAGAGATCACTACATGAACCTGACAATGAGAAGGTATTGTACTCCTGTGTGCCCCGGCTTGTCTAAGAGCTGGGAAGAGAGAAAATAAGTCATTTAACTGGTAAGATGCAGGGCAAACTCTTGACAGGCTAATTTTGGGACGGGGAGAAAAAGAGTGCGTTGGGGGTGTGGGGCTTGAAAAATTGTTAGAGATATTCTACGACAGTATGAACATGTCCCTGCGTTACTTGCATAATTCAAAAATGAGAAACTAAAAACATCAGCCCTTTATGAAAGGAAAGTGGCGTGACCTGGCTTCCTACAAAGTATAAGAAAACATGGTTTGAGCAAGCCCCGCATCACAGAACTTTTCCTCCCTTCTGGAATGACCAAAGCAAGCCTGCCCAGCTCTGAATCCCAGCTGTCTTCCTGACCTCCTTTCCAGTACTGTCTGTAAGCCCCTTTGCCGCAGTCATGGGTGGGAGGTAGCAGCTTACATTTCCATTTCGGGGATCCCCCTTGCCCCGAGGACTGTCTGGGAGCTGAGAGAATATCCGTGCTCCTCCCACTGTACACGGGTGCAGCCTCCTTTTCATCAGTACGCCTCGACATGGCTGCCTGGCCATGGAAACACTCACATAGTAATTCACGAATGCTCTGGTCTTTATGGTATTTTCTGGTACTCTCTTTATTGTAGAGAAAACCATAAAAAGATCCCAGTTAGTTGCCTGATAATCTCCCTAAATATAGTCTCAACTTGACTAACAGGCTACACAATACTCTTGACCAGACAAGCTTAACGCTCACAACATACATGTCACAGCTATATAAAAGAAAATCAGGCAAAGAGGATCCTAACTGGACGATGCCTTAAAAGTTGTGTCCAAGTGACTGAGGTGCCCCTGAGATCTTGCTGCAAAGGGAGACAGACCACAGAGGGAGAAATGCCTGTTACCTGTCCAGCACCGCAGTCTCCAGGCCGGCTCCTGCTCTGATCAGATGCCTAGAAGCTTCCAGATTTCCACTCTGAGGCCATTTGCCCTGTGGCCTCCTAGAAGGCCTCACGCCGGTGAAGGGACAGCCAAGCAGGATTCATTGTGAGGGCTCAGGCAGGACTGGCAGCTCCACACCACACTCAGCCTCACCCCCGCCCGGTGGCTCCCCTGCCGCGGTCCTCGGAGCCTCACAGAGCCATCCCTGTGAGCCTCACAGCTGTTTGAAAAACAAGAAGTGATTTCCTGATCCTCTTCCCCGGATGGCGTGTGCGACTTCCCTCACGCCCATGGGAAGTCCTTCAGATCCTTCTTTATCTGGAAACCTCTCCACTGAGTGGCCAGACTTGTTTAGCCAATACCCCCTAGCTCTTGCTTTCCTTTCTCCCAGAAAAAAAAATCAGAAAATGAAACCAGAGCAAACCAAAGATGGGTTAGAACTAATGAGTGGCGTCAGGTGCCTGGTTTACACCTTTGAAAGACGTCCACTAAATTAGATTGTGGAAGGAAAATTAATTTCAGCGTGGAAGGAAAATTAAAATTATCAGTGAGTTCCTCGTCTCTAGAACTATCAATAAGTAAGTCAGAGAAATAAAAGTCCCCGGAGTACGAGAAGACCTCAAGAAGTCATTTGGTCCTAGCTCTGGAATTTAGCGAGGGCAGCACTTCAAATATGCCACATGAAGGGGGCGTCTAGCTCTCCCAGATCTCCAGGGAAGCCCTATGAATATTTGTGCATCAAACTGTAAATTCTGTGACACTTAAAAACCATCTCAATAACACTAATATTTAAAGATGAGGCAGTGCTGGGAAAGGGCCATTTGGCAGGCTGCAGTTAGGTTACTGGGTTTAAAGATGAATTATAATCAGAGTGTTTTAGCTGAAAGTGACCCTACTATCCTCGTTTTACAAGTGAGGAAACTGAGGCGCAAGGAGAAACAGTGACTCGCCCAAGCTCAGTACACAGATGGGAAGTAATAGATTATCATGCATTGTTCTTAGATCTCAGTGTGCGGAATGCTGTTCAGTTGCCTGCTCTGGAGCCCTACCCACAGAAAGTCTGGTGAAGGCGGCCCGGCCTGGAGCCCAGGACTCTGCATTGTGGGTAAGTGCTCCAGGTGAGTCTCATGCAGGCAATCCCAAGACCGTATTCAGAGAAACGCTCGGAATGTTAGAGCAAGGACTCCAGTGCCAGACCGCAGGGATTCAAACCACAGTCCCACATATTTCTGTTTTTGTAGTCTTGTGCACGTTAGGAGACCTCACCGAGACACAGTTTTATGGCGTGTGAAAGTGGATGATAACACTGCTGAGCTTAGAGGCTCCCAGGACAGCCTGGCATAGAGGAGGAGCTCGAGAACTGTTCGTTCCTATCTGAGGACCTGAGCTCTAAGCCTCAAGCTCACACGCCTTCCCTGCTCCACACCGGCTCCCTCTCTCCTTGCCCGCCTTCACTTCTGCCCAAGGCCATGGCCCTTAGGCACGCCGGCAACCCCCAGTACTACTTACGCTTGAAACAAAAGTTAAGTATTTTGGCAAAAAGAGGATGAACCTTCAAAATATTATTATTCTACTTCTCAGTACTGATTCTCAGTTGTATTTTCCACCCCCTCCCATGCCGTCATTGGGAGACGCTGGTCGTTGTCCACCCACAGCTGACCCTCCCCTTACTCCTCACTGCCATCCCCGGTCAGGCCGTGTGCTCAGGGGACGCATCACGATTGGTCTGAAGCATGCCCATCTCCTTCTCCTTGCTGGACACTGGGGTATGCTTGGACATGGGGCCAGTCATGGCTGCATATTACTTCTGGGTTCACCGTTAGTGGCACAATAAAGGGCCTTATTATTTAATCCAGTTCTAATTGGGCTTTCTGTTATTTGTCGCTAAAAGCCACTATAGTAAAGTGGTAATTCACTATGAAAAGTAAATCTATTGATTCTATATAAAAGACTACCCTTGGCCTAAAAAAAAATTAGGAAGAATATTAAAACACATACACACAGGGCCAAATAGCTTAAACCATATTCTAAAATATTCCAAATTAATTTCTTATGCTAAATATTTGTGGTATTGACTTTTTCTATAGGAAATGGACAAAGATACTCCAGATTATTCCTTACACTAGAAATCTATAATATTAAGTATAAGTAGTGGAGAAGCACCTGCGTCTTGGAAACTCAGAGGAGCGTGAGGGTTAGGAGTGTGGACTCCAGATCTGCCCAGTAATAGCTCCGTGGAATCTTGACAGGTTATTTAATCTTTCTGTGCCTCAGTTTCCTCATCTGTAAAATCAGAGTAATAATGACACCACCCTCAGTGTTGTCTTGAAAATTAAATGAGTTAAATACATAAGAAAATGCTTAGAATAGAGCCTGGCACAGAGTGAGCATGTAGAAGTGTTGGCTATTGTTATTTCTGCAGAGAGAGATTTTGTTGTAATGAGAGTTGCACGTATGGATTTGGTATTATCCTCACGTTTGCTTTCTGCTAGCTTTGCCTCTGGTTCATTGGCACTTTGAAGATGCCTCCGAGGTATATCTTGTCTCTGTCGTGAGATTTGGTTCCTTTGGGGGTGGCTTAAGTGGATTAGTATAAATGTAGATGAATGACGCCAGCTGTGTTGGGGAGGAATGAAGAAAATGTAGGAGGAAACCGGACATTAACGTGGTGGTGAAGGACACTAAGAGAACATTGCGGGCTGACAGCAACTGTGTGGGGGAAATTGACTTGGATACATCTTGCCTTAAGAAGCACCCTGCTGTCACAAGGAGCTCCTGGATAGATGCTCCTTCTATAAGACTCTATCTTTTTTCTGGCTTGCATTGCATAGTCAGGCGCAGTTGGCTCTCTGGACATGGAACGGGGCGTTGTCACGGTAGCTGTCCCTTTGTTTCCCTGAGGAACAATTCCTCTCTCACCCACAGTCCCGTTTGTTGCTAGGAACACTCTGTGCTTAGTGCACTCACTTTACAATGAAAACAAAGACAAATAAAAAATGGAACCACCATATGGTCTTGGCTGCAGCCCAGAATTAACTGCTGTTGGGAAGACTTTGCCCTGTCGCAGCTACGGCTGCAGTTGGCTGTGACAGAGGCCCTTCTCCTGAATTCTAAGATGTTAGAGTTGGTGGCAAGTTGAACCCAAACTTTTTCAACCAGACTGCAGTGGTGCAGCCAGAGTAACTAATTCAGCAGTCGTGTTATCTATGTTTGTGTTAGCAAGAGGTGTCTCTCAGGGCTTGAGGGTATAACTTCATTATAGAGAAAGCTATTTTCTCAGGCAAAAATGTTGGCACCAAATAAATGTGTATTTGCCTGCATGGTCCAGGCTGTTTCATCCCTCTGCCTGTTCCCCTTCCTCACCTAGCTAACTTTTAGTCTCCCGTTAAGTTGCAGGAATTATTTCTTCCAAGGACCGTCCTAGCCCTCCCAGCCTGGGCCAAGTGTTCCTTTTCCCTGATCCCATCCTACCAGGTACATGTCTTTTTGCAGTTACCACACTGCATTCCAATGATTATTTTGATACATTGACTGTAAGCACCTTGAGGGCAGGGGCTAGTCTTATTTATTGTTTGTCCAGCTCCAGTATAGTACTGGCATATCATAGGTGATCAATAAAAGCCAAAAAATGAAATTATTCCATCTCATTCCATTGCTGGTTCCTCTTCTTAACGCTGGGGTGTCCGTGGCTCAGCCTTTGGAACTCTTCTTTGTTGACACTATTCCGCCAAGTGATCTCCACCCATTTCATGGTTTAGATCTTTGTGCTGATGACTTCCAAATGTATATCTCTATCATGGGCCTCTCACCTGAATTCCTGCCGCATATATCCCACTGCCTACTTGATATCTCCACTTAGATGTTTAATAGGATCTCACACTGAACACGTCCAAAGCTGAACTCCTCATCTTCCCTCCCAAGAGTCTCTCCCATCTTAGTAAAGAGTATCTTCATCCTTCCCAGTTACCCAAACCAGAACCCTAAGACTCAACCTTGAGTCCCCCTTTGCACACTTTATATTTAATTTGGCATCAAATCCTGTTAGCTCTACCTTCAAAATATATGCATAATCAGCTATTTCTTACCCCTTCCATTGCTATCCTTCTCATCCAACCCTTCATTATCTCTTGACTGGATTGTTATCATTGCCTCTAATTGGTCTCTGGGCAAGACTGCAATTAGAATGGTCCTTGTCAAACAACCGTATATAATGCCCACCAATACTCAGCCCTGTGGTGCTCGCATCCCACACAGTCAAAGTGAAAGTCCTTTCAGTGGCCTATAAGGCCTACACCATCAGCACCCCTGCTCCTCCACCATTTCTTCCCTTAATTCCTCTCCTACTTGTCCCCACATTGCCCTAGGCACTCTGGCCTCCTTGTGAGCCAGGCACAGCTCTAGCTCCGAGTCCTCACACTTGCTCTTCTCTCAGCCTGGAATGCTCTTTGCCCAGACATCCTCCAGACTCACTCCCTCACCTCATTCCTACCTCTGCCCAAACATCGCTTTCTTAGTGAGGACTTTGTGACCGCCACATTTCACATTTCAGCCCTCTCAATCTCCCTTTCCTGATTAATTTTTTCCATATCACCTGTGACCTCTAATATACTGTAATGTACTTGTTTATTTTGTTTATTGGCTGTCTCCCCCTTTCAGCCCCACACCAGAATATAAGCTTCCTGAGGGCAGAGATGCCTCTTTGGTTCACTAAAGAAGAGTATTTGAAAGTGTAGCACACAAGCAAAGGTACGAATGCCACAGCATTAGGATGTACCCAGTAGAAGTATATACAAAAGTACATGACAGTTCAACTTGTAAAACACTCCTACCTCCTTGTCTTGGCAGGGGAAGCCCTGGGTTTTTTCAATCTACAAAGAAATCTTGGTAACCCTTTTGACCCAATGTGGCCCAGAGTCAGCTCTCATTTGGTATTTCTAAATTGAGGCCAGGGAAAGTCCCCTCTGGCACTGACCTGTCCCTATGCGAGGAAGGAACCAGCGAATAATTGGGCAGTTTTATAATATGCAAATAGTCATATTCTTATCTTTTGTGTGTATATCTTGGCAGAGTCTCTGCTAATTGGAGTTGGTCATGTTTGCGCTTGGCCCGCCGTCTCTCAAGTTTTATTTGCACTTTTTTCTATTGGATCCATTCCACCAATAGATGGAGTGATCACACTTTCTCTGCGTACACGTCTTTCAGATATTTATAATATTTTGCTATGGTAGATCCCAAGCTCCATCTTTTGAACCTATTGGATACAGCTGACAGCCCTGTTCTACCCACCTTCTTATGCC
Source organism: Ceratotherium simum simum (assembly GCF_057802395.1). Lineage (NCBI taxonomy): Eukaryota > Metazoa > Chordata > Mammalia > Perissodactyla > Rhinocerotidae > Ceratotherium > Ceratotherium simum. The sequence goes on from NC_141912.1 coordinate 47,095,697, forward strand.
TCCAGCGATGGCCCCAGCTTCTGTCAGAAATTCAGAGCACCCTCCAAGTGGAGCTCTGTTTTGGACTCTATTCAAAGCACTACCCTCCCTGCCTTTTCTCAGAAGAGGGAGGGACAACATATGGGGGAAATGGAGGTAGACTTAGGACATGGCTCCATAGAGGTGTCATTGACAGTCCTCTATTGACCTTTGTTGACCTTTTCTTGTGGAGGGTTGACCCTCAATGGCCTGTGAGCCATCCCCAGCCTTCAGATTCCACCTTCAGTTCTTACAGGTGACATGCCATCCATGTAGTAGGAAATACTTGCTGATGCCCATGGCATGACTTATGTCACTCACGTGCTACTGCCATGATGCACATTATATCAGAGTTATTGATTGACCAAACTTGTCATTACCTCCTCCTCCTTCAGTCTCCCCCCACCCCCAGCCAGTATCATGGATGGAGAAGAGCAGGGAATTTGAGGACATGGGCATTCCTTCTTGCCTTGGTCTGGTAAGGAATCTAGTTAGAAGGAAGCTGCATTTCCTCTAAAGTGCACAAGTTCTTTTGTCCATGCACACCAGGTGGTCACTCCTATTCTAACTTCTGCTCCTTGATTGTGCATTCTGGGTGCAGATGCTCTGCGTCAGCAGATATCACATACCTCAGGTAACAGTGAGGGCGATCTGCAACATCTGGCAGACCCTAGTTTGAGCCTGCAAAGCCCTGTCCCCATTAAGGGTGCATCCATGCAGATTCCGTCGCTCTCTACTGTTTTCAGGAACTCAGCATTTCCTCTGACACCAAAAGAAAGGGCCCGTCACTTTTCCTCTGATGATAGAGGTAATTTCCTCAGAATTTATCAAGTTGATTAGTGAACAGTCTTGATGCCAAAACCACTAGACAAACATGAGCTGAAGAGTCATCCACACCAGGAGAAAAATCAGAATCAAAGAATTCTAGAGTACGGGGGCCAGTGATCATTCCTTCCAGCTACCTCATGTCAGAGGGAAGTTGAGCGGCTTAACCAAGGTCATAGCACCCATCAGTGTCAGAGCGAGAATTAGAATTTAGACCTTCCATCTCCCATGCAGGACTCTTAACATTATGCCCTGGTGCCCACCGCCCCCCTCCAGATACTGTTAAGATACTTTTCCTCTTACCTCTAAATTGGGACTATTCCACAGCTACAAGTAGGGTGCTTAACCGTATACGTAATGTCTATATGGAGTAATGATTTCTGAGTAGAGAAAGAGGTGATATTACACTCATGTTAAACTTGTAGTCTTTTCTTGATGATGCTTGGTTCACAATTTAATTACTGCCAGAAATGACACTCTAAATAACTCAGCCCAATTTTTCCAGCGCCCATATTCTTTCATGGAAGAATGTTAAATGATTCTTTTGAATGTATTAAAATACAGCTGAACCGAAAGTGTAGGGAATGGCACCATAGTTGTCTGAAAAATATGGTGCCAGGTGACAGCAGGAGTATAGATGCTCACCTCTGTGGCAGGATTTGAGAAGCCACAGAAAAACCTATGTCCACCTGCCCTGAATTCCTAAAATCACACTTTTAGAGACAAATTGCTGTAAGGGAAGGAACTCTTCTCTGACTCAAATAATTTTGAAGGGTTGACATATTGTCTGTTTCCAGTGAGTTGTGTATAAGCATGAATTAGTTTAAGTCATCAAAGAGGCTTTAATATGGAAGAGAGCAGAGATAACGGGAGGACAATGAAGTCAGAGAGAAGTGGGGAATGATGGGGGGATAGTGTTTTAGAGAGCAGCTCTTAACTGTATCTAAGGGAAGACACAGCTTATTCATCAAAATCATCCTGCTAATTGTTGGTGGAATTGCTACAACCACATCGCCTGACAACCCTATTATTTACGTTACTTTTCTCACTCCTCAAAATCACCATTTCACATCTCTTCTTCTCTCCTCACTCTCAGTTGTAGCCTGGCCTCATATTTCATTGAGAAAACAGAATCGATCAAACTGGAATGCTCATCTTCCTGTACACAAACCTCCACGCCTCCCTGCAACTGAACTGCTCTTTTTGGCTCCTTCCCTCCAGTTTGAGAGGATGACATGTCCCTGCTCCTCCTAATGGCCTGCCTCTTCCTCCACTTGGCTCTGGGTCCCATTTCCTCTTCCTTCTTCAGCACTAGATCAGTCTCATGAGCACACAAACATGCTCTAAAATTTCTCTTTAAAGGCCTCCCTTTGACATATGTCTCTCTCTCTCTTCATTGACTGCAACATTTCTCTGTTCCCCTTCACATCAAATCTTGACCAAAGAGCTGAATACATGGATTTTGTCTCCACTTCCTCACCCCTATTCTCTGGCCCCAAAGTCAGTCAAATCAGTCTTCCTCCCCGAGTAGTGCACAAAGCAGCTCTCGGGGTGGTCTCCGTGGCTTCCATGTGGCCGTAGTCAATGGTCCCTTTGCTGTTCTCATCTTCCTTGACCCTGCATCACTGTTTGACAGAGTTGGACTCCCTTCTTCTTGAAACCCCATATTCTTCTGGCTTCTGTGGCACTCAATCTCCTGATGTCCCCCATTCTCCACCCATCCCTCCTCTCAGTTTCCTTGGTGGCCTTCCTTCCTCTACCTGACCTCTAAAATTGGCATGCCCCAGGCTTGGTCTAGGGTCCCACTGTCCCTTTGCACCTGTGCTTTCCTCTAGGGTGACCTCATCTGGCTCCACACTTGAAAACACATTCATGGGTGAGGGAAAATTAAAGGTATTTTTAGACATATAAAGACTGAAAGAATTTGTAACTCACTGGCCCTGGATGAAAGGACTATTAAAATAGGGTTAAAAAAAGATTTTGTGCCAGGGATCCTTTTGGCTGTCTGTTGAAGCCTGTGGCCTCCTTCTCATAATAATGCTTTTAAACGCATAAAACACAACACATAAGATTGCAAAGGAAAATTATCTTGAAATATAGTTATCAAAATATTAAAATGATGTGATTTAGTAATATATTTACTTCTTTGTTAATCTATTCAATTCAAAGATTTAATGAGGCAGGTTTAATAACTATCACAAGTTTTAAGTGGTGATGAGAATAAACTAGATTTTGGGGATCTGCAACATAGTAATGTGATATAAAATATCTGTGATTTCTATTGATGACAAAGTCATAGGTACGGCTAATACTGCTGTGGTTTGTTACCTAGGATCCTCATTGAAGGAAATCCTAAATTTCAATTAAAGGTTAGTGAAAACAAAGTTATATTTTTTCCCATTCAAGTTCATGAACCCCCTGAATTTTATTCCTGTAGCATCCACGAACTTAGGTTAATATATTTAGGAGAGAAGGAAATTGAACACTCGAAAACTGAAAGTTTAAAAACTATTTTTTTTAACTATTAGCTTTTTAAATTATTAGTTAAAAATGATGAATTTGGAGGAGGTATTATAAAAGAAAATATAAATTAAAATACTAGGCAACTGAAAAGGAACATAAAATAGGTGTTCAATTAATGCTTTTTTCATGAGTAAGTGAATCAAGGAGAGATTTTTTTGACCTCTCATCTCTTCTTCAGCTGGCCAGGATATACACCCTCAGGGGAATCCACTGCTTCCAAAAGCACACTCACAGCACAGTTGTGGTTGCTAACACACTGTGCACATTGACGTCCCCTGTATGCCCTGTTGCTTGTTAGTAGGCTTACAGGAGTCCCCCCCGTGTGTATGGGGGGTACTCCAGCATCTTAGCCAAAGAGTGAAAGTAATTTCTGAGGTAGAGCTAGAAATCCCCAGCACAGAATAGATGCTCAATAAATTGTCCAAGACCTACACTATGAGGGTAACACTTATTGGTCAATATCACCTTCTGGTCAACCCGAGAAGGCCATCTCTGTGGTAAAAATTGCCACCCCCCAAGTGTGTACCCCCCTCCCTCCAGAGTCACCGCTCTTTGGCTCCTGGTTCACGTCTAACAGTTATGGCCCTCTACTAACACTTCTGTCAATTCTTCAGAGGACTGATGTATTCTTTTCAAAATACCCTTACAAGAAAACATAATATGTCAGGCACAATGACAATGTTTGCTTGAGAAAGAAGTCGGAAAAAGACTGGCCGACGCCTGTGTCTATGAAGAACAACAATGGCTCTGAAATTCAACCCCAAAAAAGGGCCTAAAATAAGCTCGCTGAGGAGAAGCACAAAGTTGGAGGCAGCAGTGGTGAGAATGGAAAATGAAGCACAAATGAAAATTAATCAAAATTTCTGAAGTTCAACTCCTTGGGGAGGAGGAAGAATCTGCCTTTTAAAAGCATGTGGATGTGGAATGCTGAAAACAACAGAGCTCATGACTGAGTTTTGGGGAAATGAAATATTTGATAATTAGCAAGATCTTGTTAGACCATGAACACTACTTTTTATTTAACCTGTAGCGAATCACTTTTAAAGAAAATGGAAGGGCACATAATTTCCAGATACCACGCACATTACACGGTAAACTAGCTCCTGTTCAAACAACTTGCTTATTTTAGCATTGGAGAAAAGCATGAGTTGTTAAATGGCTTACCATATGTTAATTGAATTCTCTGTCTCCCCAAATCTAAGCTGTGGATAAGCCACTGCTTTGACACCGTTTTCCTTCACTGGTCTGTTCTGTTTCATACCGTTATGGGAAACTCGGAGAGTCCGCTGACCTTCTAGTTGGCTTGGTGACCCAGTTGGTAAACCCAAAGCTTAGTTGCCCTGGGTTCTAGCCTGTACTTTTTGAGTTTTTCAGAAATAGATGGGGTAAGAGATTAACGGGAAGGTGTTTGCAGTGGCTACTACTGCCCTTTAAAGTGACCTAGCATCTTGCAGATGCCACCTTGCTACATGGAAGTGGCCCAGCACTCCACAGCTCTGACGGCCTATCCCAGGGCAACGAGGGGTCCAGGTTTCCATGTCCAAGACCTTTCCTAACTATGTTGCCTTCTGTAATTCAAAGTCTGCCTCTCAGGACCAGTAAACTATTTTTAGACCTGATACGTAGTATACAAAACACAGCTGCAGATCAACAATTACATGATTATTCCAGGGCCACACCCCTTGAGTTTGCCTCATCTAACCTGGAACATTAAGAAAGGGAAAACCACACATATTTTTAGTCTTTTCCTGAATTCCTCAAATGTTGTTCCATTTTCCATTTTATTTAGGGCCAGTAAGATGTGTCCTTTGTGTTTTACATGGCAGTGTGTGCACACACAGAAGATGAGCCTCTGCCTCGCACTCTTTATTTGAACCTGCTGGGCTCTTGCTAAATCTGGGCGCTCTTATGAACAACATCTGGCCCTTGGATCACTTACTAGTCTGCATTAGAAATCCTCCCATATACTCCCTTCTTAAGTGTGAGAATCGCCTTATACATCAGGTGCCTGCACAGGTATTATGTATATGTACTAACAGGAGCAATATTTAAGTATACTTCTATGTTTAAAATCATAAAATTTTTCCAGGAGGCAGGTAATGACAAAGAGAGAAAACTGGTGCCCTAAACCCACTAATACACACACACACACACACACACACACACACGCATGCATGTGTACACTTGTACTACATACATACACACATGCTTCTATGCATTGCAAAATGTGGTGAAGAAGGCAGCAGCCAGCACACATAATTCTGGACCATGGAGATATCTAGCATATTTGACATCTGGACCACATCTTTTATTAACTTCCCCCTCTTTTATATGAGAACATTATTTCCAGTGGTAATCCTTATTTTCTTGATTAATTCTTTAGATCTAAAGCAATTTGCTAAAAAAATTAAACATTTGACTTTTAAATATTATTAAAAATCAGTAAGTGTGCACACAAATTTGTATTTGCCAAATAAAAAGAGAACACCTTGCAGGTTGCTCTCTCCTTCACTGTTTTAAATATTAAACACAGATAAAAACTCTATGCAGTCCCATAGAATGACAGAATTGAAGCAACTCCTGTTGGGTTTCTTTGTCTGCACAACCACTGCGCTAATATTGCTTATTTTTAATCTACTGTTTAAATGCAGGGACCTGTCCTACCGCAGGGGTTAGAGACACTTCGAGCAACTTCAGACAGTTCCAAACCGCTAGGAACTCAGTCGTGCGACAAGCCCGGGTCGCTGAGTCCCTCTGTGTCGGGAGTCGCTATCTAACTGACAGTTGTCTGAATTAACTTCTATGGAGAATACAATATTTATTAAAATATAAGTAATAAAAATATGGTAATTAGGAGTTTATATTACTGATGGAAGCAATTATTTAGAACTTAGACCAATAAAAGATTTGCTAGGAAGAGTGTTTTATCACTGATATTGGAATTGCCGCCAGGTGGTGATAATATTTTTTTTAAAGACTTCTAGTTGGTTTTGCTATTGATTTTAAATTCTGCACAGACAGGGTTCCACCCTATTGCCTGCGCCCAGGGGGACCTCTCCCCACATCCACCCTCCGTGCCATTGATTCCAGCGTCTCGTGAGCTTGTCGCGCAAGCACAGGAGACCTCCGTGTCAGAGGGTCGCCGGTTCTCTCTTCATTAGCCTCATCTATTTTCACTCGGAGTGGTCCTCTTAGGGGTACAGACCCAAAGAGGGTGGAGGAAGGACTCGCCACCAGCAAACAGAAGTGGAGGAGAGCCCTTGGAAAAGGACAAAGCATGGCCGCGTGAACCCCACGCATCACTAAGGCATTTCTCCAGCTTCTCCAGGGGCAGCTAATCTCCCCTTTCCCCTTCCCCCGGTCCACCACCTGCTCCTCGCATCAGCTCCATCTGGAAACACCTCCCCGACCCAGAGGAAGGAAGAGCTGTATGGTTTTCTTTCTTAGTACGGTTCTAACCCTGCCAGGCCACCTGAAAAAAATAAAGTGTGGTGTGTGGTGCTGACCGGGGGTTAGAGAGGAAATCGGCTTTCGCTCCACTTGGCCCTGGAGGAAGGAAGCAGGAAGCCCTGCGCGGGGACGAGGGTGAAGCCGCACTCTGGACGGGGGGACAGGGCCCCTCTCCCTAATCCAGAATGCCGAGCGAAGGGCTCCAGTGCAGAAATCAGAGCCTCTGCGGCGCTTGGCGCACCTCTTTCAAGGTTAGCGACCTCATCTTTTATAAGAAACAATCCTTGTAGGGACTACAAGTGTTGACACCATGTAAGGCAGCCAGTCAGGACCCGACTGAGCCTCACAACTCTGTGAGGGAGGAACGGTCGTCCTTCCCATTTTTCAGACCGGAAACTCATCAGAGCAAGCTGACTTGGAGAGAATGGAACCCAGAACTGCCTCATGTCCAAGGCCTTCCATCCTCCTGGGGTGAGGTTGGCTGGGGGTTGAACCGTCCAGTGATTCAAGCACCTGTAGATACTGGAGCATTAACCTTCAGAGCATTGCCATTGTGCTATTGCAAGTACAGCGTTGGCGTCCAGCTATAGTTAATTGAGTCCAGCTGCTCATAGAGCTAGATTTAGAAATGTGTAAAGTGAACTTCTGGATGACTTATTCGTATAATATGTGTGTAATCAGACGCCAGGTGCCTTCCCATTCTTTTCATCCAGGTCGGCCTGCTGTACCTGCCCCTCCAGTATCCCTTTGCATGAAAGGGTTATGAGCAAGGATGAATTTAGTTAAATACAATGGTAGGGACAGTGTGTGGATTTGCTCTATGTAACGGCTGAAATCCTCTTTTAATATATCTCTTCTTCCAACTCATGAATCATTCATTCCTTCACCAAATATTTGTTGAAAACTGATAAACCTACGCACCAGACCCTGATCTAGACCCTGGAGATAAGCAGTGACCAAAACAACTGTCCCCTAGGAGTTACATTCTAGTTGGAGGAGAATGGTACCCCCAGGTCCATCTCCGCCCTGTCTGCCCTGCTCTGTGTCCCGGGAGGCCGACCCCACAGCCTGCAGTGCCTTGTCACCCGGGAGGGCAATGGGAAGAAAGGGAGAGTGGGAGACCCCAGCAGGAGACTGTAGGAGGGAAGGAGAGGGCAGCAGGTGTTTACTCCTCTCCCCTCCTTGCCAGGCTGCAGCTTTAGCAGTGGCTGTGTTCCTCCACCCTCAGCCACGGATTCTGGAGAACCCCCCTCTCCCATACCCACAGATCTTACCAGGCTCCTCTGACACACCATCCTAACCTTCTTGACCATTTCTGCCCTAGGGAGGTTAATCAAAGTCTTCCTGATCCTGCCAGTCCTCTGCTGACTTAACTGTCTACACCTTCTCAGTTACCCTTTGAGAATGTCATTTCTTTTCTGCCAGGACCTTGACTTATACAGTAATATAGACAATAAACAAACAAGTTATGTCTCAGATGAGCAAAAATGCTATGTTGAAACATAAAGCAGAGGAAGGACAATAAAGAGTGTGTGTATATGTGTGTGTGTGTATATGCGTGTGCATGTGGGTTGGTGGCATCAAACCCCTCTGTATTCCATGTTATTGAAAATCCCCTTTCCAACTCTTACCCTACCCCTCCTTGGTCTCACTAGCTCAGATCTCACGTATTGGGTTTTCCACTGGGTCCTCAATTTTTCTTATCTGTATTAGAGCAGTTCAGGCCAATCGTGGTTCCTACCTTAGAACGTGCATCTCAATATTCCCAAGCAAAGTGCCCTCCATCAGTTACCATCCTAGTTCCACGGTGATTTTAGGAGTTACCAACCACAAGAAATGTTTTCTACTACATGTGGTTTGAGAATAAACATGATTTACAGCTTAATTTTGTGTGTTTGGGAAGTACGTACACTCTAACCCTGAAAGCCTGTAGAACAAATTCCAATGCTTGCTCTGCAGATTCTTTGCTAGAAGAATGACAACGCTCCAGGTACCTTCTAAAGCATCATCTTCTCTTTCCCTGCCTGTCTGCCAGCCTCAGACCCCACCATCTACCATCTCATAAGCAGATAATCAGAGTTGAGTATGATGGCTTCTTTCCCACTTTCCTCAAACCCTCAGTTAACACTGTTGACTGGCAAGTATCATTTGTCTATTTCTGTATCTTTTTGCTCTGTCAAGCATTTAGGAAGCCGATGATAATGAGCAACTTCTGGGGTTGCTGTCAGAAAGGATAATGAGGTTCTGGTAGCTGAGGCTGATGGGATTCAGGACACAGTACCCCAAAACGTGGCACCTTGGCGTGTTGGCTATTTTAAGCTGAAGGAGTTTGAGAAAATGGCAGAACCAGGAAGATCTCTCTGATCTTCCCCGCCCTTCTTCCCTGAAGCAGACCATAAGATCCTCATGTGAGAGATGCCCTCTCTATACCCAGAGGAAAGGAGCATCCTTATCTCCAAGGTGGAGGGACGCCAAGAAGAATCTGAATGAGCAGGGCTTGCTAAGTCTCCCCCAGGTTCCTATTCTTAACTCACACTCTTTGTCCTATTGTGTCTTTCCCTGACTCTCCACTCTTCTTCAAACCTAGCATAAAAACACTCAGGTTTAACCATTTCTTCAGATCTTCATTTCTTCGTAAAGCTTCTGTGTCATGTAAAATTTATATGAAATAAATTTGTATGCTTTTCTCCTGTTAGGCTGTCTTTGTCAGTCTAATTTTCAGATCCAGCCAGGGACCCTAAGAGGACTGAGGGAAACTTTTTCCTCCCATTCACCTCCGAGCCATTGCTGAAACCTTGGAGCCCACCTGCTCTTCTTACCATGCGGGAGCATCTTGGAGGGTGTGGATCAGTACTTGGGACTCAATCTTAGTGATTCTCATGGGCAGCATGCTTACTAAGCCCTTGGTGGGAGGTCCACTGACCAGGACTTCCAGGCCCTGCCTGTGACCTTCTCCTCGGAGTCTCAGGGTGGAGTCTGGAATCTTCATTACCAACAGGCTCTCTAGGTGACCCTCGTGCAAACTAAACTCTGAAAACTACCATTCTAGAGACAACTATCCATGTTCTCCCGCCCAGTCCTTCCCATTTTTCAGGTTATATCAAAGCAAAAGTCTCAGGGAGTCATTCCTCCCTCCTTTAATTAGTGATTCTTTTCTACATGTAGGAATCTTGAGTCTGGACAGGGCTAAGATTGTGTTGGAACTGAGGTGGGCTCAAAGGTGTGGAGGAGACAACAGAAGATGCGAGAGCACTGGCTGCCCCATGAGCTTGTGGAGGCGCAGAGTCACTAAACAAACAAAACAGACAACCAAATCATTGTATCTGTGGGACTTCAACTAAAATCCCAACATGAAAATTAAACAAATGAGGGGAAAGAGCAAGTAAATAAAAGTTTATTGTTTCTCGCACTCAATGAAAGTAGTTTTCTGCTTATTTCCTTTTTACACAATCACTGTTAATTTCAATTATTTTTAGTAACTTCCCTTTGAACTCGTTGTTTCGAGCCTCAAAAGTAACTTTCAGGGGCCAGCCTGGTGGCGCAAGCGGTTAAGTGCGCGTGCTCCGCTGCGGTGGCCCGGGGTCTACCAGTTCGGATCCCAGGCGCGCACCAACCCACCACTTGGCAAGCCATGCTGTGGCGAGGTCCCATATAAGGTGGAGGAAGATGGGCACGGATGTTAGCCCAGGGCCAGTCTTCCTCAGCAAAAAAAGAGGAGGATTGGCAGATGTTAGCTCAGGGCTGATCTTCCTCACACCCACACAAAAAAAGTAAATTTCAGTAAAGATTGAATTTTGTTGTGAAGATATGGAATGGGAAGCTCCACCAATTAACTTCACTGGTAAACAAGGCAAAAATTTATGTAGTATTGAAAAATCTTAGAACATATATTTAGCTCATTTCTTCTATATGAAACAGAGATAGTTAATGGAATTGAACCTACTTTGGGTGAATAAGGATTTCCAGATGCTTCCAGATATTCAGAATGGCGTTTGCATTTCAATACTATAGATAGAGGAGTTTTAGCTACTGGATTGGTAATAAAACCCTCACAGCAACTTGGCTTTTTATGATTTGTGATTATTTCTGCTCCTGGAAGCCTCGCTTTGATTCATCACTTACTTGCGTTAAAGATTGTTGATTTGGCAACTTGCTTTTTTTGACATGAATCTTTTTCTTCCAGTTCTTTGGCGTGAGAAATTTAGTTTGTGACCACGACATAAAAAAGGTAGATTTATTTATTTTATTTTATTTATTTATTTTTGTTAAGCAAAGGGAAACATTAAGCATTCAGGATCCTTTCTTCCCTGTCCATCCTTGTGCTCCTCCCTTGCTGGAGATACCTTTGGGGTTCCCAGCCTCCTCCTGCTTATCCATTAAGGAGAAACTAACAACCCTTCCGGTACACGTTGGCCTGGGCCGGTTGGCCACACTCAAAGACACTGATCTCATATTTCCACACTCAAAGCCCATTCCGTAAAGGCTCAGATTCAAATTGTTCTAAAATGTAGAGAAACTTGCTCGAAAGCTGCAGCTCTAAAGCCCTCCAGAGGGGCACACTCGTGACTCAAGTGTTTGCTCTGGGTGACGAGTGACTTCCTGCTTTGCACACAAAGGTTTCCAAGGGCTGGTTTTTAAAACTCCCAAGAACCCTAAAAGTCACTCTGTTTTGACAACTTACAGACCAAAATGAAGCAGAATATCAGGAATATTTGGGTCATATTTTCTTAAACTACAGAAATATTTAAAAGTTAAAGGAGCGTTATAGCAAAGAAGAGAAAAGATTTAGTCACTCTTCCTCCCAGGAATTTTTAAATTTTAGTGCAGCTTAAAATCACCCAAATACTTTTGGCTAAGTTCCTGGCTTCTCACTCAGAGATTCTGCTCTGTAGAAGGCTGCGGATTAGCAGCATTAGCATCACCTATGAAGTGGTTAGAAATGCACCTTCTTGAGCCCACCCAAACCTCCAGAACCTAAAACTCTGGGGTTGGGCCCGGTAATCAGTGTTAAACATGCTCTCCAGAGGTGATTCTGAGGCATATGAAAGTTTAACAACCACTGAGATATAGCATGATTATCTTTACTACAGTGGTTCTCACTTCGAAAAAACACTGATGCCTCATGCCCAGGCCTAGGCCAGTTGACTCTGAAGCTCTGCATACATTTGGAGAAACACTGGCAGGTAAATGAGCTGCTGGGTTAGTCCATGGGGAGTCTCTTCTCTCTCCCAAAAGACACAGAATTTTCTCCAGCTAAAACCCTTAACCATTAGGGCTTCTGCCTACACACCCAGCGTCACCCCTCTCACCACTTTCTTCTCATCTTACTCTCCCATATTTGAACCTCCTTAGTGCCCTGCAAGCACTATGTTCTCCAGCCTCTGCCCGAAACTGCCTCCTTCCTCCATTTTCACTTGTCTAACTCCCATTGTCTTTCAAGGCCCAAGTCAAGGTCATTCCCTGTGAGAAGCTGCCTTTAACTCCCTCTAGTTGTGTGTACACCTCCGCCCTCGCTTCCCTCTGTTAAAGCACATACCGAACTGCATTATAAGGGTCTATTTGTGGGTTCTTCTGCTGTCCTATGAACCCCCATTCCCCACCCTTAACCCCAAGGCAGGACCTTGTTTGTCTATTCTTCTGTGCCCTGTACCCGTCATGGTGTCAGACACAGAGAAGGCAGGCGCTCAACGTTTGTTGTGAATGAATCCTTAAGGCGAGACATCATTAGAGGTGCTATAAGGGGTAAGAACATGGACCATGGCATCAGACTGCTGGGTTCAAGTCCTTGTTCTACCATTTACTAGCTATGTACACTTGGGCCAGTTACTTAATTCCTCTGTTCCTCAATTCCTCATCTATAAAATGGAGATAGAGGTACAACTATCTCATAGAGTTATTGGGTGCTTTAAATGAAGTAATCCATAGCAAGTGCTTAGAACAGAGCCTGGTGAGTATTAAGGCTTCGATGTTCAATGCTAGTGACAGAAAGGACCAGAGGGTCCTAAGATGCTTCTGTAGTTAGCCTCCACATACAACACTTTTTATCCATTCTCTCCCTCTCTCTCTCTTCCCAAATTTGCTTATTTCTTTTTTAGACTGCCAATATTTCTTTCTCCTTTCTCCTTCTCTTTCTTTGTTACGGTACTCTACAAGTCTATGACAAAATCCTACATTTATAACCATTGGAAGTGTGTGTGTGCGCACACGTGTGTGTGTGTAGAAGTTTGTGGGGTATATCAGGAATAGGAATAGGAAATAGATATTAGCCAATTCCTTAGCTGGAGGTCTTATTTTTGAAGGATTATTCATCATAATAAATAAAGCCCACATGTTCTTGAAAATTGTTATTTATGAAATTATTGACTTAAAGTGGATCTCAAGCACAAAGAGAGAAAAAAAACCCTGGATTTAGTAGTTGACAGCAGATATGAGACTTAAACATACAAGCAATAGGCAGAACTGCCTGATAAAGTAAATAAAGAAAACTTACAGACAACTTGTGGGAAAGTAGTTATTTTTTTTGCACAAAGTTACTTGAGTTTTATCAAGAGCAGCCCAGATTTGATTTCTAGTCGTGTGTGTAGTTACATTAGCAGTTTGGTTACATATTTATATTTTCAAAATCCTACTCTTCTTTTCACCAATGAATTACAACATACCGACTGGACAAATGTTTTTGAGCACCTACTTTGTGTAAAATACTATCTTATATGCTGTAAAAAACAAATCATCCACAAGTTTCCCAAACTCACAAAGTTTATTCATTGTTGTTGGTAGTGATGATACTTCTGTTGTTATTATGAATTGCTATCTCTTGCTGAGAACTGACTCCTTCACAGGGTCTGTGCTGAGCACTTTTTAAAAAATTATTTATGCACGATGTCATTTAATTTTCACAATGATCAATGAACTCTAGCTCTTTCCATATGAGAGAAGGAGGCTTAGAAAGGTTTGGAATGTGCCAACCCTCATTTAAAGACTGCATAGACTGGTGGTCAAACAAACAGAAGAATTTGAAGCAGAATCCGAACTCCAAATCCAGCTCTCACCACTATACTATACTATGCTCCAAGGTAAGCTGCCAAGGCATAAACAAAAATTAAACACGTGAAGGTGTGATGGTGTGAAGGGTAGTGCAAAGCAGTATACGATTCTCTTCCAAACGTGTGGCCCAGAGAAGGGTTACAAATTTGGCAGGAAGAACGTCATTGCAAAGATGAACCCAGATGGGAAAATCATTAACCTTCCCCCAGAGGAATGCAGGGAGGGGCCCCTTAAGCTACAGTGTAAACACTTTTCTAAACACAAGCTGGCAGATATTTTCTAAATATTGTTTCTTATGCATAATTAAATGTGCATCAGACTTTGGAAGAACTATCTAAGGTGCTGTTCAAAGAATGTGGATTCTGTAGCCCTGCCCCCCTTCCCCGCCCCCATGCCCCCTTCGCACACACACGGGTCCTATTTAATGGGGGGGGGTCTAGGCAGACCTAGCAATCTGCATTTTGACTAGTGCTCCCGTCAATTTATCTATGGATGATCTCTAGACCACACTTGGACCAACCATGCTTTGTATCTCTAGTATTTTGTGTCTTTTACAGTTCCCTTGTACTAATATTTTACACACATTATTATAAAAAAACAAAATAGAGATTTTAAAGGAGATTTTTCAAAATAAATAGCAGTTCATGTATTTTCTCCTCATAGCCCAGTGGAGGATGCAGCACCTAGTCCACCATCCAGGCTTGGGTGAGCCCCTGACCCTGTCCTGTAAGACCCTTCCCTGCCCTACGCACTCCTGGCAGTCAGGAGGTTGGGTGGATTCTGACTCAGTGTTCAGGCTCAGCTTCCTGTGGCCCCCACGGCTCTCCTTCAGACATCTTGGCAGATCAATCTCTGTGTCTGCAGAAGATCTGCAGGTGCAGTCAGGGAAAGTTTGTCTAATGCCAGGTCCACGGTGAAGTGGTGACCTTGACAAAATATCGGTTCCGTTCCACCATGGCAACATCACTTCAAATGCATGAAAACCCAGTGTCATTCATGACGCTTTCAGAGGGGAGATTTAAATTCAGCATGAAGTCCAAGTTGTCAATTATTTCTGCTTTGCAACAGGGATTGAGAACTCAAATAGGAAGTGCTAAGAATTGTGATTTTGATTTCGAGAACAGTTGAAATATTCTTAGTAGTCTAAAAGTGAGTAGTTTAACTTAAAAAATTATATTAAAATAAAAATTTACTAATACATCCATCTCAAAGCAGTAAAGATGTTATTTAAGCTCAGGGTTAAGTTCACCAAAATGTCTGTTTGTTAAAGGACACTTTTGTATTCCCAACTTTTTATGAAACATTAATTGAAAGCCTAATGTGCCAATTACTATGCTAAAGGCTGGGAATAAAAAGATGAATAAGATGGCATCTCTACATCCTCGGAAAGAAGTGCATGTGAACAATTACCGAGAACACAAGTACAAAAGGTGCTGTAACAAAGCCCTGGAAAGGTGCTGCTAGGATGCTTAGAAGAGAGTTCAGCTCTGCACACAGATGGGAGACAATGATGGCATTTAAAATGGGCTTTGGGGCCGGCCCGTGGCTTGGCGGTTAAGTGCGCGCGCTCCGCTGCTGGCGGCCGGGGTTCGGATCCCGGGCGCGCACCAACGCACCGCCTCTCCGGCCACGCTGAGGCCGCGTCCCACATACAGCAACTAGAAGGATGTGCAGCTATGACATACAACTATCTACTGGGGCTTTGGGGGGAAAATAAATAAATAAATAAAATCTTTAAAAAAATAAAATAAAATGGGCTTTGGAGGATCAATAATTTACTTGACAGAGAAGGGAGAAAAGAGGACTCTAGACAGAAGGAGGAACTGCAGCAGGAGGTGATAGAGATAGAGAAGAGAAGATGACCCGGGTCATGGCCATCGGGAAGTTGAGGGAACAGCAGAGGGAAGAGAGCCTGCCAAGAAAACTCAGGAGGCACAGCCAGAGAAGTAGGAGAAAAGCCAGGACGAGCCATGTCAAGCCATGACAATGAAGTGAGATGGATTTGGGGACATAAAGGTCATAGAGAATCTTGGCAAGAGCATTCACTATGGCGCACTGGGGGAGGGCAGACGGGAAGACAGAACATAGTGGTTTGCAGGGTGAATGGTTGGCGATGACATGAAGACATGAACATCCATAATTCTTTCAAGCATTGTGGTGAGGACAAAAGGAAGATGGAAGCTGTGGGGCTGGGGAAGAGCTGCTGCTCCTATTATTTTGAGATGAGAAGGACCTAAGAAGAATTAAATGATAACGGGAAAGAGCCAATCAGAGAGGAGTGTAGTGAGGCCATTGGGTGGGTGGGAGGGGTGAGAGCTGAGCTCTGGATGCAGGGAAGGGCTGTCTCTTCCCTCAAGGGAAGAGATAGGAAAAAAGGAGGAAGAGATGGGTGTTGAAGCAGACACTTTCATGGAGTTGGTAGTGAAAGGCCAAGGGAGTTATTTCCTCTGAGAAGGCAAAGCTGTCTGCTGAGAGTGAGGTATGTGTGCATGTGTGTGTGCGTGTATGCACTTGGCCACACTGGTGCCTGGAGATTTGAGGACAGGGGAGACACCGTGAAAGTGTGTATGGGGATAATAAGAGTCTCAGGCTTGGGGAAGGTTCATGTGCCTCCTCTGATCTTTCCGGGACTTAATCTATAGTTTTCTGGCTCCTTTGCACGCTCACTTACAATGCATGAGTGTATGTGTCTGTATATATCTCTAAATATATCATATGTTCTTGAAGTTTCTTGGAGGCAGAATTTCTGCTTTCCTTTGATGCCTAGTGGAGTTCAGGTACACAGCATATGCTCAATAAATAACTCTTGGTTGATTGAGAGATCTTTCAACTCATCGTGCCCCTGCTTTACCCAATAACCAGACTCCGAAGGGGAAAGCACCTATAATTCTAGAAGAGTCCTGCCCTTAGGACAGGGAACTGAAATTGGGTCAACATCTTTAGTAGGAACACATATGATGGTAAAGAAAGTAGAAATTTCATCTGGTCTGAGCAATGACTGGGTGTATGATATGATATTGAATGAAAAACTTTTATAATAAATTAAGTTTTCTGTTTTATTGCTTATTTCCTCTTCACTGACACACACACACGCCCACACACACATGCACGCAAACCTGCAGGTGGACACACACAACCTAAGTCCGAAATCTTTCTGCTTCTTAGAAGGTTGGAAGCATGATTTTTCTGCCATGTGGGGACACAGGAGCTGTGACCAGGAGAAAGGGTTAAGTAAGTATCTCTAGTAATGCTTCCACTTGTTCTTTGAGGAGTAACAAAGAGAGGAAGTGCAGCCTTTGGGGAAGGAAATTCCCAGCCCCCACTTCGGACATCTCACCGTGCCCTGTGAACCCCTGAGGGGTGTCTGATAATAAACACTTGCAAACAAAACAATCCATAAAGGCATTTTTGCTAACATTCTCGCATTTTCACCAAAGGGCTCGGACACCTTTTCCTGTGTCTGCAGACCTGGGGGGGCCTGGACATCCACCTGCTGGCAGAGACCAACAATCCCGTCCCTGCTCAGGGCTGGCGTTTGTACACGCAGGTCCTCTGCCCCTGCGGTCTTTGACTGGGCAGGGGCCCCATCCTCATGTGGGGCCGCTGGAATGCAGATCGCAGGCCCCGCACAGGCCGGGTGTGGACTGCCATGTGCAAACCTGAGACCCTCCTGTCCATCTTCTGTAGCGACCCCCAGACACAGCCCGAGCATTTCACCCTTGAGTGACAATGCAGTGACTGTCCTCAGGAGTGGAGAGAGCTGGAAAAAGGCCTGAAAAGCTCTGCTGGTCAAGTGTGCCAACTAAATAGCAGATTAGGCTTCTTTCTCTAGAATGGCAACAAAAACAAATCCAAAACAAAACCAAAAAAAAAAACCAAACCCCCCAAAACAACAAAAACCCCATGGTAAATATTTTCACAGTAGTTCCTTCTAAGGAGCTCAAAGCATATTGGGACCAAAATGCAAAACCTTAAGCAAGAGTCTAGTTTGGGTCAGTTTATTTGTAATACTGTACCTTATTTATCCCCAAAGTAATAGGATGTGAGGTCTGTTGCATCTATTCTGTAGATGAATAAATCAAGGATCAGAACCTGGCCTAGGATTAATAGCAAAGATCTGGATGATTCAGGTGTCTGATACCTGCTCTCACGTGTGTGTGTGTGAGTGTGTGTGTGTGTTGGGGCTGTGTGTACATGCATTTATGCTTTGTTTTACTATAATATGCTTAAAAACACTCTATTAATTGCAGTCTAACCCAGGATCTCCGAATGACATCCCTGTTTCTGTGCTATCCCAGAATCCACTCCACAGCACGGGTGAGGGTTAGATCCTCAACTACAAATAGAAAGCAGAGCCTTTAGCCTTTATTTCTGAAATGCCATCACAATTCTCTGGGGTATTTTTAGATGAAATAATTATACATGTCACTCATTTGCATCTGCCCAGGCAGGCGACCTCTATCTTGACCCCGGCACTCAGGACCTTGTAGACTGAGGAATGACAGGTTCCAGATTTCACTCTAGGTGGGGTTACCGTGGGCCTTGCACTCCGGCCTCTTTCTGCCCTTTGTACTGTAACAATGGGCGGAAACACAGGCTTGTTAGAGGAAATTCCCAGGGCCGTAGTTTGGATATTAGGCAGTTGCTTTGCTATGCTGGGCAGGCCAATGTGCATCTAAAAATAAACATGCTGGTCTGCATGGGTTTCTATGATTTTGCCTTGCACAGTTGATTATCTTTCAAAGGGATTTTTTTTTTAATTTTTGTTTTTAAGAAAGCAAGCCTAGGTAAACCTGGAGAATAAAATATACCATGGCTTTGTTTCGATTTGACGAAATGTAGCATTTGCTGATACCCATTTCTATTGGAAGGACTGCAGCTTTTCTTGCCCCCGGATTTCAGAGCAAGACTGAAGAAAGCAAGGCATGCTGAGATGCTGCCCAAGCAACTACAGAAAGATGTGAGGGTCCAAAACCGCAAGACCAGCCGGTTCTTCCGAGTGCACGAAGGATGAAGTATCAGCAAAGAACCCCGGGCAGCCTGGAGCAGTGGATGATGTGTGTGGGACCCACCTAAGCTATTATCTCTTCTCTAAAAACCTCCAGGTCCTTAGCTGGCAGAGAGGCTGTTATTCATGTGGCTCCTTTAGCTGTAAAGGGAAGGTGGGTGGAAAACAATGACAATGAACTTGACTCAGAGCAGGCAGACAGCTCCAGCCAGCTCCCTTCTCTCCCCAAAAGTCAAATATCCCACTCATCGTCCCCCAATTTAGAGGATGGTAGAGCCGTGCACTTTTTAAAATTAGATTTCTGACTGGCTAAGAATACATATCCACAGAGTAGTGTTTCCGTTTTACACACAGAGCAGAAATCAGGAAAAAGCTCTGAGTCTTGCTGTTACTTGCCTGACCCTGGTTTGACTGAAAATGTACCATAATGCGGCAATTTTCCATCAAATGGGAATGTGTTTTCAGCACAAGAAGTAACCTTCAATCTAGTTAGAGAGTTACCCACGAAGAGCGATTTGGAGTGAATTTTCCCATCTCATTGTTCTCATTTCTTTTTTGCTTTTTCCTGAAAGTCCAATCTAACTCTATTGTTGCAAAGACCCTATTTTCAAATGATCTCAGCAAATAGGTAGGGCTTGCTAGTGAAAAGGCAGCTACGATAACTCTCTGGTGATTTTTTTTTGCAGACTTTCGTTTGGTGCCTTGAGTTGGGGCCCTGAGATCACAAGGCTTTTGGTAGCTTTGAGCGGGAAGGACCTTGAGGTCATCACCCGGACCCCACCCAGTGCAGGCATCCCTTTGGGAACACCCTGGCCATCGTCTTCCAGGGTGCTGGCACACTGCCCGGGACAGGGTGTTCACCACAAGGGACAAGGCAGCTCACCCAGTTTTAGACAATTCTGATGGGGTAAATCCTTCCACACATTGAGCTAAAACCTGTTACCCTATAATTTCCACTCATTGGTCCTCTGGTGACCTCTTTTTGCACATAGAGCAATCTTTAAATATTTGAAGGCAGCCTTTACATGCTGCAGGACTGACTTTTTACTTCAAATATTCTGCAAAAGACAATTTTCTCATTTTCACCATTTTGGCCAGCCTCCTCTTTTAAGATCGGATGTATTTCTCGAGGCAACATATTAGGTACTTTAGCTAATTAACCTTCTCTACAACCTTGTGTGCTAAATAGTATCTGCATTTTCAGAACCAGAACAAAGACTCGGCAAGACACAACAAGATACAACTACTTATTAAAGGAAGAGGCAGGTAGGGGATTCAGAACCAGGTCTGCCTCTTTCTAGCCCACCACATGCCTCTGATTAAAAAAGAAATGTGGAACCAGATTTTGATCTCAGATACATTCTGAGACCTATGGCAGGCTGCTAGAAACATCCCATGCAGGTCAACATCCCTTTTGTTGCTACAACTTATGCTTACTAATAGAAATTAATGTTAATTTGAGAGGTTAGGAAATGACCAGTAGAAAACACTTCGGCTGCTGAAAGGCCACTGTAGACAAGGCTGGCGTGCAGGAAGAATGGAGTCAAAGAGATGCATGAGCAACAGGAAGCAAGCAGGAATTAGGGAGGTCCAGGAGGCATCTCATTTGAAAGCTTCAGATGATAAGGGAGCAAGACAAGAGGGTTCAGAGAGGGAAACAGTGTTTGCGTGAGAGAGCTTAAACAGTTTGCTTCAGACTGAGTCTGGCGGTTGTGTCTGAAGAACAAATAGAAAGTATTTGTTTTTCCCCAGCTGTCCATACACCCCATGAAAAGCTTGGGGACAATGGTACTATGCCCTTCCCTAACATATATTCTAGGTGAAATCTGGCTAAGTCACAAATCTTTAGGTAGGAAAAGAAAAAGCCCATATGTAGTCAGAGAGAGAGTCCTTGTAGCCATGCCATGGTGAGGGTCAGTGTAATGGCTGGCTATATGTCTACAGGCTTCTAGAGTTTTCCTGCACCACTTGGTAGAGCTCCTTCCTTCCCATCTCCTGGCTGCTTTCCAAAAGCAGAGATTGCCTGAGTATGACACTGCCTCCCTCTTCAGCAAACCAGCTCCACACCCAACAACTAATGCCAAATGGATTCCTCTAAGCTGCAGGGCCCTGCTCCCTAGAAGCCATTGCCACTCTGTGCTCGATGGAAGGTACCCAAGGACAACCTTAATGTGTACAGCTGAGCACAGGGGCATAGTAATGAAATGACTCCCTGAAGATCTCTTCTTTGCCAGTTTGACTCAGAACTGCAGAGCATTGCCCTTCAGATAACCATACAGTGTGAGAGAAGGGGAGTGCAGAGGCTCACTGGATATCGTCTTCTCATGAAGACATGCACTCCTATCGTGCATTCATGAAGGCAGGTGCTTCTCTTCCTTGTGGCTCTCTGTCTTGTTCACCACTTGAGAAAATCAGGGTTCAGAGAATGGATGTGGATTCACCCAAGTTCACATGGCAAGTGATTTGCAGGTGCAGGACTCAATCCAGGCCCCAAAGCACAGCCCAGCTTGCATTCTGCTAAATCACACTGCCTTCAAGCTTGTATGTGCCAACATTTATTAGAGATTAGACTCCTTTCATTTTTCCTTAATTCTTTTTAGGGAGAAGCAGGATAGAGGATGATAAAGAGTACACCTCCGGGCCGGCCCAGTGGCTTAGCAGTTAAGTGCGTGCTCTCCACTACTGGCAGCCCGAGTTCGGATCCCGGGTGCTCACCGACGCACTGCTTCATGTCCCACATACAGCAACTAGAAGGATGTGCAACTATGACATGCAACTATCTACTGGGGCTTTGAGGAAAAAAAGGGAGGAGGATTGGCAATAGATGTTAGCTCAGAGCCTGTCTTCCTCAGCAAAAAGAGGAGGATTAGCATGGATGTTAGCTCAGGGCTGATCTTCCTCACAAAAAAAAAAAAAGAGTACATCTCCTATATGGAAGGTGCCTGGGGGGACGTACTCACACCTATGTCATTTGCCTTCATATCCCCAGCACAGAGCACAGTGCCTGGCATGTGGAAGGTGCTCAGTATATATTTGCTGAAAAATGAGAAGGCCTCTGACTTGGAGTGGTGGAGAATGAGGGGCACTGACAGAGAAACACACAGTGGGAGAGCCTATCCACATAGACATAAAGAAATAGATTCTAAATCTATGTCACAGAACAGGTATTCAAAATATTTGGTGAAAAAATGAATCCAACAAAGTCTCATAAAGGAGAGTGTGAGACATGTATAGGGATTGGCAATCTCCTGGGAAAACTTCAAACTATAGATCTCAATCTGGTAATTAATTTGGGTTTTTCAGACAATATATGCATTCATTCATCCATCCGTTCTTTCTTGAATTCAATAAATATTTATTGAGCACAAGCTACACTGCCGACATTGTTTCAAGGGCTATGGATTCAGAAATCAAAGACCGATAACTCCCCAAGGGTGAAAATAAACATAGCAACCATCATTTAAGGTACTAAGGGCTGGAACAGAAGCATTTCACCAAGTGCCATAAAATCACAGACCTGAGGGGCACTTAGTCTGAGATGGATTGAGGGGGAAAGAGGGAAAACAAATCAGGCTGTAATGGTAGTTGGATGGAGAAGATGAATGGAGGTATCCCGGACAGGAGGAACAGCATATAGAGACATAGGTAGGCATCAGGGCTCTTGTGTATTGGAGAAATGGAGGGTATTTAGTACAGCTGGAAAGTCAGGTGGTGAGAGGTGAGGATGAACAGGATGATAAGGAGCAGACCTTAAAGGTCTTGTCTACCCTGCTTTAAAGTCAGGGCTTCTCTTTAATGTGCATGGATCACCCAAAGACCTGCTTAAAATGGAGGTTCAGTAAGTCTGAGAAGGGGATGGAGAACTTGCTACTCTAACAAGCTGTCAAGTTAGATTTGCTTCTCTAACAAGCGCCAAAAAGCCTGATGCAGCTGATTCCCAGACTACCCTTTAGGTAGCAAGGCTGTAAGCAATGGGGCACAATGGAACTATTTCACTGAAAAGAGTGACATTATCAGAATTACATATTCCCAAGAACCGTATAGCAGGATGTGGAGGATGGAATGGAAGGAGACTGTGCTGAGGTAAAATACATAAGTTGCAAGAAGTTTTGAGAATCTGAACTAAATAAGCCAAGGAAGAATAGTCAATGTTCAATAAATGGGTGTAAATTGGCTGATGTACTATGACGTCATTATAAACTATTTCTCACAGAAGAGAGGCTGGTTGTAAGGACAAAATGAAACGATAACAACATAAGAGGCAAAAAAAAAAAAAAATCAGAGACATATGTAGTATTATTTGAACAAGGCTTGACCCATCTCCTGGTCTCAGTCAACACATCATCTTGAGCCCCAATAGTGACCAAAAAGAGCAGCTTGCTAAGGAATGATCATCATCCCGGCAGACAATTATCACAACAGAATAAACAAAATCAGCCTTCTCAGCCATCACTTGACATACGTTGTCACTACTTGCATCTAATTTCAGGAAACTTCACGAAGGGGGAATTGTTTCATAGAAAATTCTGGAAAATAGCATGGAAGTCAACCAGATCCTGAACAAAGTGCTTGTTCATTTACTTAAAACTCATAAGTACCCTATATTAGAAACACCTATTTCTATTCCTGTTAGAAAATCCTCTGTCAACTCTGGTACATCTTTAACTGAAAGGAAAAACTCAGAAAGGAGTAAAAATAAATAAATAACTCATGGTGGGGGTCTACATTGTTGAAAAGAAATGACAGGTGGTAAATTTTCCCTTCTGCAGAAGCAAAAGCTGCAACTTCTTATGAGATTTTCCGTCCAAAAAGAATAAGAATCAGCTCATGTTCTATGTCCTATGCTAGTTGGCATTCTTGATCCAAAGATGTACAAATTCAAAAAATTCAAATGTCATCTCCCCTCTCACTACCTTTCCTCACAGTCCTATAAATCAGTAAATCTCAACAGGACACAGATTGAAAACATGCAACCAACTAGAAAAGCCGCATGGACACACACATCTACTTCAGAGTAGCTGGATTCACATTCCACGAGACAAAACAAAATCATGCAAGGACCTACCTTTCTCTTCTGTGGTTTGTAGGTTCCTGAAGTTTAACCCTGTACGGGAGATCTTCCCAAGAACCTCTTATGTGAGATGTAATTTAGGGACTTCCCATTCAATCACACAGCCACAGGAGGGTGGGGTTTCACAAGACCAGACTTCAGTTCCTCAGGGCTCACACAGACCTTTGGGAGCAGAGGTGAACTGCCTTCTGTTCTCTGCTGCAGGAAAAAGCTGGGAGACAAGGGTGGCTGGAGGTGGGGGCGGAGGCTGGAGGAAGGGAAGTAATATGGGAACCGTAATAAATAAGAGATCCTCTCCACATGATTTCCTGTATTTGGTGCCTGTTGCCTCTCTGCAGGCTCCCTAGAGGAAATAAGAAATTTAAACTTGTCCTTTGGCCATTGGAAAGAAGAGAATAAACACGTTAAGCACCATGAAAATGAGTATGAACAGGGCAGCAGGCTGGGAGCTGATGGGCCAGCTAGCTTTGCCTGCTATCAAGTGCTTTCTTCCTGAAGTTTCTCCAAGTGTTTAATTCTGCAAAAGTCAAGAATGCCCTCACCCTCTTCCACTGACCTGAAGCATTTTCTGGCCACAGTCCAGATGTCTTGTTACAGAGCCACTCGTGACAGGCAGGTCAAAACACACCTGAGGAGAGTCTGTTCACCAGCTTAGGAAAAGACCCTCTTGGCTCTGTCTTTGAAAACACTGATGACATTCTGTATCTAATCTTGGAACAACTCTTAAATTCCTCAGGCCATTTGCCTGAGGTTTTAAAGAATTATCTGAAGGCTACCATCCACAGATTGCTGGAATCAAGACCCTCTACATAATTTGTGGGTCTCAGTGCAAAATGAAAATGTGAGACCACTCATTCAAAGATTAAGGATTTCAAGACGGTGACAGCAGAACATTAAACCAAGTGTGGGGGCCCTTCTGAGTACGGGACTCGATGAAACTGTGCATGCTGTACATCCGTGGAGCCGGTCCCTGCTAGAGGAAAAGGGTTGGAGTGATGAGTGTGTTGGTTTTAATCAGCTGAGTTATCAAGAGGTTTGGACTATGGCCATTTTGTTGTGTGGGATGACAGTCAACCCTTGAACAGCAGTGCACTCAGAAGCTGGGGCAAAGGGGGAAATGCTGGACTGTGTGTGTAAGCAGGCAGAAACCACAAACACATCACTGAGGTAAAATCACCCCAGTGGTCTCCTTGCTGATCTTCAGCTCACCTCTAGTCCATTCACCTCCCGCAGTCAGAGCAATCTCTCTCAAATGCGGTCTTCATGATATGATTCTCACGCTTAAAATCTCCCAATCACCTAAGAATAAAGGACAAACACTTTAACGTGGCTTACAGCAACCTTCAGGTCCTGGCACTGGCTAACCTCTCCCGCCTTACCTCAAAACCCGCCTCCACCCATCCTCTCCTTCCAACCCCTAATCCTTTGAATCTCACATCTTCCAGAAAACATTTTTCTGATTCCTGGGCTCCTGTAGGTGTTCTTCCTTAGCAAACCATGCTTATCTCTCTGGTAACACTCATAACTCAAAGCAGTGAAGACCTTCCCACTTCTCCCCTGTCTCCTGCTATAAACTCTGTAAAGTCATGGACGGTGTCTGTTTCAGCGTTACACTCCTAGACCTAAGACCCAGAAGGGTGTGATTTGTGTAAGTTTAGTGTTAGCGGCAGGAGCATTATTAATTACAGTTATTCCCCTTTTTGGAAAAAGGAAAACAAATGACCCAGAGGAAAACATAAGATTGTTGTTATGGTTTTACAGTTTAAACTCTGGCAGACAAAGTAGAGTAATTTCACAGGCGATATTGCCATGCTGATTTTTAATATTTACTGAAATGCCACAGTTTGTCACCTGCTGTATGTCCGTGTCCTCATAGGGACTATACTATGAGTAGGAAATGACCTCTACTCAGAAAATGAAGCTTTAGACATGCCCACAGGAAGGAGGACTGAAGTTCGTAAGGGTGAAGGAAAAAGCTGTTGGAGGTGAGAAGAGAGAGGGGAGAAAGTGAGGCATGCCAAAAGGGAGAATGGGAAGGAAAGAGGAGGTAGGGATGTGGGACGGGGAAAGGAAGGGGAGGTAAAGACAGGAGGGAGAGGTGGGAAGAAGTGCAAGGATCCAGCAACGTTAGAAAACAGCGGGGTGGGAGATGGAAGGAAGATGACTATCCAGGGCTGCATTTCTTCTAGAAGAGGTTTCTTCTAGCAGAGTCTAGAAGCCTGACTCCCCCAGGCCTTTCCTATGCTCCTTGATAAATCAAATCCGTGTTTTCTGAAAATCAAAATGTAGAAGAGGGTCAAGGGACATGCCACAGTGCTGCTGTTATGACACAGAAATTAGCTTCTGCGTTTTGCTTGGATTGGAAACATTTTTAAAGCTACATAATCATTTGTCATTTCTCCGTTTTGAAGACTTTCATGACACCAATGTTACTACTAGACTTTTACAGCATGTATTCTGGCTACTTCTCATGGTTCCTCTGAACCAAAAGGTCACTTCGTGTATGGATAACGACTGTTAAGGGATGGGAAGCCCCCGTTGAGACTGTCTGATTGGAGTGCAAGCAACAGTAACAGAGACCCATAATCTAACATCTATAAAGATAATCTAAATGTGCGCGATTCTGAATATCTAGTTTTGTGCAATTAATTGTAATTTAATATATGCATATATCTATAATATAGCAAAGATATTTATTAAACCAATAGTTTGAATTTTCTTCATGGAGTCTCAATTTTGTTCCTAACCAATGGATATTACTTCCATTGAAAATAGAATAGTCAAGAAACACAGTGAAAGACTTTAGAGTGAGAAAAGATGACTGGGTGTCATGTCAACAGAATGTTGAGTTGACTAGCACACCCTTGGTGAGGAGCTGAATCTATAGGGGTCTATACCTTTGACTATCTTTGACTGGCTATTTTATAATTCTGAAAGATGTAGAAACTGACAGTAATGCAAATGATTCTTGTCCATAGAAATACAAACTAATTTTCTCCCGTTGAGATCCCATTGATTTCCAACCTGTAGAAATGATTACCCTAAACATTACATTTTAGTGCTCTATAGGCTATTAGTCTATATTTTGCATCTATTAGCAAAATTGGGTCAACATTCCTGATTACCTATATAAATACACCTACTCTTGAGATTTTTCTTTGAACCAGTTTTAACATATTACTGTCCCCTTACTAACTAATGAGTTAAATAAAATTTTGGTCACATGTTTATTTTATATTTGTATGAGAGTGATGATTGCACCTTTTTGAAAATGATCTTTTAACAGAAGTCAGGTGATAATCTGTGGATATGGCAAATTGTATTGGGAATTTGCAGTGGCAGAACTCTGTTTTCTTCAATATTTTGCTTAGTTTTCTGTGTTCCCTGAGTGTGTAAAATAAAAACATGAAATAAACAAAGCATGTTGATTATCAAAGCAAATGACAGAACTGCCTCAGCTGAACAGTTAGGAGGGTACAGGGTTTCCATCAGGGCAGAAATATAGGCAGAGCCGGAAGGCGGACTGCACTAAACCATAACTGGACATGGGTTTACTGGGTAGGGTGAAGTGCCGAGGTCTGGACTCATGGAAACTAGTACTCTGGAGGTGAGAAGAACTGGATAAGTGAAGAACACATATTTCAGGTATTCCGTAGTTCTTTACAACAGTGTTTTCAGGAATTCTAGCAGCATAGACAACCATCTGGAAATATCTTACTATCCATCAGCTACAGCAAACCCTTCAACAAAGGGGACAGTGGCACTTTGCCAGGAAGAGACCAGAAAATATCAATATATTTGTGTGTTTTAGTTTCTCTTTAATTTTGATATTTATTGTGTTTTTAATTGATGTGACTTGCAATATTTTTTTTTTATATCAAAGACGTAGAATGATTTATCTTTAAGGAATGTTTTAACCAGTCAGTCCAACCTGCTTCCTAAAGCCCTTAGTGCCAGATAAGCAGGTAAACATAAAGGATTTTTTGTTTTGTTTTTTATTTTTTACTTTTGAAATGAATTTGTCATTAATTCCATTATTCGGAGGGGAAAAAAATAACACACCTAACAGCTCCATGTGGAAGTTCTGATGTTTTTCTGAGAAGGATGATTCCTGATTTTGGAGGGATTGTGAGAAGCATGAACAATCATGGCAAGTAACAGAGCAAATGTGATCTGTTAGGTGCTCAAAGATCACTTTCCACAAACACGTGGCTCTTCTGCAGAGCTCTAAGGGGGTGCTCAGTTACACGCGCTTCAGCTCCACCTACATCAGAGGTGAGGCTTGTCTTGTTCCATTAGCCATTTTTCTCTTTGCCAACTATTAACGTCACATTTGTCACTGAAGACAGAGCACTAAAAGGGGACTACTAAGGGAGTTCTATGATTTCCATTATTTCACTGAGAGATAAAAAGGAAATGTATATTCTGTAATATCAAACCTCTCACCTAAGGAGCATATGCGAGAAATCTCAGTAGGATTGTTCCTGGAAAAAAGAAAAATGTTCCCCTTACGTAAGACCACTATCATATGCTTCCCTGGAAAATAAAGATGTTAGGAAAAATGGAAGAAAGGAAGTGCGGGGGGGGGGAGGAGAGAGGAGAAGGAGAGAGAGAGAGAGAGAAAAAGAAAAAGAAAGAAAGAAAGAAGGAAGGAAGGAAGGAAAGAGAGAGAGAGAGAGAAAGGAGGGAGGGAGGGAGAGAAGGAAGGAGGGAAGGAAGGAAGAAAGGGAGGAAGGGAGGAAGAGAGGAAGGGAAAGAAAGAAAGAGAAAAAGAAAGGCTTAAATCTAAGTGTTTTGGGGACCTAGGAATTCTCATACACTGCTGAGTGTTTTGAGGGGAATGAGGAACTCTCACACTGCTGAGTGTTTTGAGGGGAATGAGGAACTCTCACACTGCTGAGTGAGTATTATTGGGTAAAGCACTGGAGAGCAACTTGGCAGTATTCAGGATAGTTCAAAATTCTGGTCAATGTATTTATTCTAGAGAAATTTTTGCCTATATATACAAGGAGAAAATATAAGCATGTTCAATTGCATCATCTTTTATTATTAATAGCTAGAATCTAAAAAAAAAACATACATATGCATCAGTGGGGAAATGGATAAAAAAATTTTAGTATTACTACAGGAATAGTGAACTAGATCTGTATGTATCAACATGAACGGATAATTTTTTAAAAAGTAAAGGAAGGGGCCAACTGGGTGGCACAAACGGTTGGGTGCATGTGCTCCGCTGCAGTGGCCTGGGGTTCGCCGGTTCGGATCCCAGGTGCGCCCCGACGCACTGCTTGGCAAGCCATGCTGTGGCAGTGTCCCATATAAAGTGGAGGAGGATGGGCACGAATATTGGCCCAGGGCCAGTCTCCCTCAGCAAAAAAAGAGGAAGATTGGCAGATGTTAGCACAGGGCTGATCTTCCTCACCAAAAAAACAAAACAAAACAAAACAAATGAAGGAAAAAAAAGCCAGAATGAAAAAAGCCAGTTGCAGAAAAATATACACAAATGATATATGATGAAAAAAATACACAGTGCGGTCTAGGAAAAGGAAGGTATAGAATAGGAATAAGCAGGGAATAAAAGAAATTTTCCATTTTATTCTATGTCTTTGGTATAAAAAAAGAAACAAAAATGACAAAATATCAATACTTTAATCTGTATGGCACGTAATACAGACGCTTGTTTTTCTCTATAGTTTGTCTTTTAAAAAAGAAAAAAGCACAGTCACTAAAATATTATTTTAAAAAATAGAGACCTTTTGAGTGGTAGATAAAACACATTCTTTTCACATCCTCCACCTGCAATTGTGGTAGAAAAAAAGTTACTAGGAAGAGAACTCCAGGGAAGATCATAATTATCTTCAACCCTTGATGAAATGCAGTATTATCCTTGGCTCCATCTCAGATTTGCTCACTTCTTCCATGTGAAATGAAACCTTGTGTCCTCAGATGCAGTATTTTCCAGTGTCCTGCATGTTTACTGACAGCTCAGCATCCACTACTCTATGCACTGTTTGATATAGTTCACAAGAGAACCTGTAAAACCTCAATGAATATATCTAAAAGTTTCTCAAAGACAACTTGCTTTAAAAATGTATGTATCTTGAGGAAGATGGGCACGCATGTTAGCCCAGGGCCAGTCTTCCTCAGCAAAAAAAAAAAAAAAAAGAGGAGGATTGGCAGATGTTAGCACAGGGCTGATCTCCTCACACACACACAAAATGTATGTATCTTAGGAAGTTTGAAAAAGAAATTATTTTAATTTTATTTGAATGATGTAAAGAGGAACCTGTTTTTAAAAATTAACCTTAGGCATTCTGCATCTGAGTATAAATATTGCTTTGGTTGGTTGGTTGGTTGGTTGGTTGGTTTGGTTGGTGGAGTTTTAGCAACAAACCAGCGTGGGTTGAGAATACACTGCATGGGTTGAAAATACATTGAAGAAACTTTTTGTTTTTGTTTTTTTAGTTATAGAGATAGAGGAGGAAGCTGTGGCTAAACTTCTCTAACCTCTGACATTCCTGTTAGGTAAGGGATGGTCCTTGTCTCAGACTCACTCCCAGCCATGCCATTCAACATCTCAGATGGAAAAGTGAATAAACAAACAGAGACCAGGTCTCTTTAAAGATGTGACTGAGGGGAATCACGTCACTACCCAGGAGACATTACTGTGATAAAGTTACACCCGCTAGTGATGTGGGGCTTCCTGGATCTCCACACCAGATTGTTTCCCCTGAGGCATTTCTGTGCACCACCGTAATACACAATGCAGGCCTGGGTTAAAGGCCTCCTCCCTTCACAGGAGTCTCTGCCTCCAGATCCCCTTCTGTCTCCCTGGGTGTGCCATCCTGGTCACCACACCTGCCCCCTAGGCACAAATCCTTCCCCATCTCTGTTACCCACTCCCCATTCCCCTCATACTTACCCATCACCACTCACTCTTACACTGTTCTTTGAAGACTGGCCCCTGGCTCACACTTTTATCTTCACTCTGAAATCATTCTCTGTGATTTCTGCATCCTCACTTTCAAGACCTTGATCTCTCACTTCCTTGAGCTCCTCAATGCCAATGAATTTCACCCCACATTAGCAAATCATCGTCTGTTGCCACAATGTCACCATCTGGAACTGCTCTAATTTCAAAACAGATGATTCTAAGTTTGAATTGTTTTGGGGGAGAGCACACTTTGACCTCTTCTTCCTCCCTTCCATGGGACGTCTGCCTTCATCGAGAGCCCCACTTCTTCCTGGCCTCCTTGCCTAGACTCCAGCTACTTCAACCTACTCTCACCTTCCTATCAAACCCAGACATCATGGATAGCTATTTAAATACTCTTTTTGCAAATTTTCCATCATATCTTTCTTTCTTGACATTCCGCTGTGCCACTAGCAACTTCTGGTCCCAGGGACCTACTGATCCATCTTTCCTGCTCTCTCTGTGACTGATGGGAAAGGCCACAAAAGGCTACTGAAGAGGTATTTCCACTGTGAACCACAGCTGGATCCTCAGAGCTGCTTGACCAGGAGTTCCAGGACTCAGCAGCCTACTAGCGCTCTTGAGATCTGACCCCGTCTCACCTCCTTTGTAACTATCCTCTCCTAGCATATTTAATCTCTCCCTTTCTACTTACTCCTTAATCCTTTTGCCTGAAAACATGGTCATATCTCTTCCTCCAAAAACCTTCCTCTTCCTCATAACTCTTCCTCTGCCTACTCTTGAATTACCATCTTATCTTTTCTCTTCCATTTTCATCCAAACTTATCAAAAAAAACACTTGATAATCACCCAGTCTCTTCCTCCTCTCTCTGGTAATCCATCTCTCTCTCTAAATCACCTTGTTTAAAGTCACCCATGACTTTAGGCTAACAAGGGCTTTTCTCAGGTCTCATCTTGGTCATCTTGAAATTTTTAACATATCGATCAATTCTTTTTTGAAACTCCCATCTCATCTTCCTTGCATCTGTACCACCTGAAGTCTCTATCCTTGGACTCCCCATTTCCTCCCTTCTGATCTGGCTTTTCTTCATTCCTCTAAATGAGAGCATTTCCCAAAGTATCTCACATGCCTTGTTCTGTTTTAGGCACCACCATTCTTCTGGTTCAAATCTAGGGTGGGGTAATTAGCTTTACTTCTACCTTAATTTTCCCAGGTCCTCATCCTTTCCCCAAACCCAAGTCATTTTCCAGAACCTGCTGATTATTACTTTGACATATCTTTCCCATATGTCTCTTTCTTTGTATATCCACTGCCATCACTTCATGCTTGCATTTATCTCTTCCAGCCTGAACTACTGAAAAATTACCCTCAGTCTTTCCTCGCCTGGACTCACTCCTTCCAGCCATTGACACTCTGCTGTCAGGTTAATTTCCTTAAAGCACTGCTACAATTTTGATACTCCCTTCTCAAAAGTCCTTCCATGACACCTGTTGCATACACACACTGCCTCTCGAGAGGCTTTACTCTTTAGACTGTCATTCAAAACCCTCCCAGTCTATGTCCAGTCTATCTTTCCAGTGTAACCTCTGCTCTTCTGTACTTAGCTTTGGCTCCAGACCCAAATGAATCTCCATCCCCCCCTCCAACAAGTCTTGTCTTTTCTTTTCTGCAGAGAGCTAGGCTTCCAGCTGGAGTCATCCATCAGTCTCAAACAGGTCCAGATGCTCAGCATGAAGTTCCGTTCCTCCATAAACCTTTCTCTGATAAATGGTGCTGCAAGTAATCTCTCCTATCACTTAAATCCTAGAACACATATTGTCTATATCACTTTAGTAGCTCTTCCTTGTCTTACATATTATCTATTTATGATTTCATAACCCAGCTATTCAAATAATAAAAATAATAATATGTACCAAAAACTCTTTGAGTGTTTGCTATATGCCAAGCTCTTGGCATATTAACTTATTTAATTCTCTCAACAGACAATCATATGGGATGATTTCAGCCTTTCCTATATGATAGCAAAAGGAATGGCTGGAGTTTCCATCCCACGTATTGTGGGAAATCCACCAAAGCCCAGCCCTCCCTCCCTCCATTCCTCTGGGATCCTCAACAAAGGAGGTGTGGGAAAAAGTTGAGTTCTTCTGAGCCATCCTCACTGGAGGCTGCACTGGAATCAGCACCAAATGGTTTTCTGCCAAGCCATTGCTCTTGGTTCCCCCTTTGAACCCCTGATCCTTCATTTCCCCAAAGCCCCATTAGCATAAGGCTATTGGGTGAAACAGATTTTTTTTTTAAAGGTCAAGAAAACGGAGAGAGTAATTCATCATAACCCAGAAAACAGCTTACATTGATCACTGGAATCATTGTCCTAAAGTCCCTCTGCTACCACTCCCCAGGGAATTTTTGTGGCCAGTGTTCTCCCGAAGCCTCCATCTACATCATGTGCTCGGCTCTTCTTCCTTTCCAGAGCCTCCTGACAACCCGCTCCTCTTCTCTCCTGGGTCCCATCCTCTTACTGCTGTGTAAATTCCTAGTTCTTCTCACTCCATGATGCAGAGCAATTCATCTCTCTTCTCGTTTTGCATCCACTCATCCGAATGCCCAGGGGGTTTCAACTTTCACCTCCAAAATGACTCCAGTGAGCTATCTTCTAAAATAAGCATCCATCTTTATACTACCCCCTTAGAAGGCTACAGTACTTTTATCAATTTAAACAGCAATATTTTATTTTTCTTCCTCACCTATGTATAACTTATCTTCCTGGTATATGCATGTCTTATCTTTTATACTATATTTTAGGCATCTTGACTTCATTTTAACCAGCTTTGTATCCATCTTTGTGCCACACACTTGTTGAACAGATAAGTTAATAAGAAAGAGAATGATAGAAGGCATGAGGACAGAGGGTTTTGGGGATAGATAAAGACAAGGGAGGACTGATTTCTATCAGTGATTGGAAAAACTTAAAAGGCTTGTTTTTCACAGTTGCAGGTGACCCAAAGCTGGGAGATAGACAGAAGTGAAATTTGAAAAGACTTTGACAGTTCTGTACCATTTCCAGAATGCACTGCCTCTTTACTTGGGTCTAGATTACGAAACGTGTTCTGTAAATACTGAACATCTTAGCAAATGACGTGAGGTATTCTCCCCAACCCTGTTTTCTCTGGAATGAGAAATGTTGGAAAAATAAGCCGCCGTCAAGGTCTCCCTGGACTGAACCCTGAGGCCAGAGCTTGGGCAGCACTCATTTAGACCACTTCCTTTGGTTTATCATTGTTGAAACGGCCCTACAGCTAATGTTTCAGTTCATTCACAGGGGATAACTTCCATTCTCCTTGCCTCAATGCGCTGTCATTTCTTCTCACAGAAACAGTAATATTCCCAGCTATAAATTCTTCAAATCAGTTGGAATTTATAAAAACGTGTTCTTTATTCCTCAATGAGCATCACGAAGAATCTTCTTCATGTAACATGCTTGTCTCCTAATCATCCCCAGCTACCTTAGGGAGAAAATCCGCCAACACCACAGAGATTTGACTCCTCTTCCAGTCTCTGTGTCAGGTTTTATTCCCAGCACTAGAGTCCCAAAGAGCTCACAGTCTAAGCAATTAAAGAATTTCATAACTATTTAAGTTTAGAAACACTTTAGCCTCAGACTGTTGACCTCATTCAGAGTTTGAATACAACTTTAACGTAATTTGGAAAAAATTACTATCTGCTATTATCTCAATTGTCCTCCTCATATTCCCATATCTGATAGAAATAGGATAGAAATGAGGATAAGGCAGTTTAGAAGTCACAAAAAAGTTCTATTCCCAAACATAGTTATTTATTTGGGCATACAGAATATATTTTTAACAGAAACAAAATTTCTAAAATAACAACTATAATTGCTATCATTTATTGAATACTTATTATGTACTAGATACGATGCTAGATTGGATGTTTGTTAGTTCACTCAATTCTGATATCAACTCTGAAAGGCGGTTATGGCGACTTCTATCTTTGATAGGAAACTAAAGTTCAGAGAGGTTCTGTAGCTTACACATGGTCACTTTGCTGTGCTTTAAAAATACAGGGTTACTTTTTAGCTCTCATAGTAAATACTGAATAAGTGAATGAAGGAAAGAATAACTTACTATATGAAACAATGGCTTCCTGAAAGGATCCACACTGTCTGTGTAATTGTCCATATGCAAGCAAAAATACGCATAAACAATAATTACAATCTTTGTAATAAAATTATGCAGAAAATCAATAATTTAGGGTAAAAAAGATTTTTACATTTAAGTCTGATGTTTGAGAGGAACTGGTCTAAATAGAGGGGGAGATGGATATTTTGGGGAGATCATCCTAGTCACTTTGTATTTTACTCTGAAAACTTGATAGGTACTAATCTTTGTTGACCTCTCAATTTAAGGGTATAAAAATTTCAATAATACTATAGTTGGTAAACATCATTGCAATGGCTCAAAAAAATAATAAACTTAGAAAAATAAATTCATTGGTAGCTGAAATAATAATTCTATTATTTAAAAAGTCTAATAGTGGTATTTGGAAGAAAATTTATTATCTTGACTGAAACCCAAGCAAAATTTCCTTTAAGTTATCAAAAATTGAACTGATGATGTTTTAGGTGTACATGGAATTTGAGGAAATAGTAGTTTATTAATGTTACTGAATAGCCTTGTCTGACCTGGACTCTTTCTGCAATCTCTTCAGCACACCACTCTCAGGGGGCACATGAAGAATCAAGACCGGAAGCTGGAGGCACAGTGCTGGTTGGGACAGGAAGAGATCCATGGCCTGATAAAAACAAGAAACCTGAGGGCACAGATATAGAGAGCAGGCCCAAGGCCTGAATACTCATCAGGTATTCAGAAACTGATGAGTAGGATGGATATAAGTGAGTTGTCAAAGGTCTGGCAAAGACCCAGTGCCAGGGAGGCACCTGAACTAAAGGAGCATGTGGGCAAGACAATGAGAAGAACAGGCACCCGGCACCAACCACACAGTCCTGCACTCCGGGGGAAGGTGGGCCCCTTGAGCTCTAGCAGCCTTTACTTGCCTCACCCAATTCCATAGGCAAGTGGCCTGAAGGTGCTCAGAGGTGCCTGGAGCTTCTTTTGCTGACACCAAAGAAAGGAGAAGGACAGATTCTTCTAGGGTAATTGGAAAAGAATTGGTGGA
Source organism: Ceratotherium simum simum (assembly GCF_057802395.1). Classification (NCBI taxonomy): domain Eukaryota; kingdom Metazoa; phylum Chordata; class Mammalia; order Perissodactyla; family Rhinocerotidae; genus Ceratotherium; species Ceratotherium simum. Next base: position 47,131,764 of record NC_141912.1, read on the forward strand.
GAGGAAGGCAAAATAGGATTAGAAGCTGAATTGTTATGGGTGAAAAAGAAAAGCCTGAGAAGTACCTAATTCACAAGTGAGGGGTGAAAGCCAGCTTATGAGATAATTAACTGCCCACCCATCTCTCACCTCTGAGGAGCGTTTGTCCTGGACCCTTGGCATCTAGGCTCATGGGAGTACTGGGTAAAGCTGGAAAATGGTGGAGCTCAGGGAAGAGCTTGAGATATGTTGATTTTCAATGGAATGGTCAAAATCCTATTAGTGGGCAAAAAAGAACAGATACATCGAAGAGAAGATAAGGAAAGAGTAAAGGTAGATGTCTCAGGTCAAATCTGGAGAAGACGTTTAGGGAAGAAGTGCCATGCCTGCCCGCCTGTCCCTACATTTGTAGAGCTGAGCAAGAATGCAAATGGAGAGTCACATACTCTATGTCTCAGTATCTAAAAATTATCAGTTAAGCTAACTGTATCAGTCAGGCTTCCACCAGCAAAACAGAACCAGATGGAGACCTATATTAAGAGACTTATTGCAAAAATTGGTCCACGTGATTGTGGGAGCCGGCTAGGCAAGTCCGAGATCCGTAGGGCAGGCGATGGGGAGGGACAGGCTGAACTCGCAGGCACAACCTGAAGCTGCGCTCCACAGGCAGAATTTCTTCTTCCTCAGGAAACCTCATTTCTGCTCTAAAGGCCTTTCAACTGATAGAGTCAGGCCCACCCAGATTACCTAGGGTAATCCCCCTTACTTAAAGTCAACCAATTATAGATGTAAATTGTATCTATAAAATACCTTCAGGGCAACACCTAGATTAGTATTTGATTGAATAGCTGTGTACTATAGCCTAGCTAAGTTAACACATAAAACTGACCATCACACTGACAAACTGTTAAACAAAATATGTAACCACTATCTACCTTGAGAAATACGCCATCATGATGACAATATAAAAGTGTATTAAGCGATGGTTTCTCAATAACTGATAAATCAGCAAAATATCAAAGATGGCTTAAAGTAATTATAGCTCTTTTCTGACTGTTCTCTTGACCAGTCAGTGAAGTTTGGATGAATAATAAAATAAAGATATACATAATTTGTAAATTATATATATATTTCATAAAATTTATATTTCTTGACTTAATTTCAACAAAACTACCAAACTACATTGTTATAATCAAGATTTTGTTGTGTTGATGTAATGTCAACTTAGACAACCTTTCTTGAGTCATTATAGTTTCTAGGTAGTTTTATAAATTGATTTAAATTTGGAGAAATATTGCTCTGGAGGGGAAGTAGCAACCAAAATTGTCAATAAATGTCTTAAAGAAATATTTAGATTGAGAAATAACCATGAATTTTACATATCTTCTTAAAATATTGTAATAAAATCACATATCAATTAGCATTAACATAGGAAACACTTTGAGATATTTTAATTTTATCATATATTGTGATTTTAGTCATCTCATAAAGCAAAAGTTAGATACATATGATATTTTTAAATTTCCTTTTCTTTCAAGTTTTTCAAAGCTGGGGTAGCGTAAAGAAAACTGAAAATAGCACTTTGTTGCTGTATTTGTTCAAATCTTTCTTCAACAGAGAGCATACTTTGATCTATAATGACCAGAAAATCATCCTCACAGAAATTTCTTTGGAGATTATTTGTACATGAATATTCTTTATATTCATATACACATTTTTGTTTCCTTGTTCTATTTAACTTATATTTTATCGGAATATCACTTTGCTATACAGGTCACATGCATTTTCTTTTGATTTATAAAAATACTTTTTCTTTAAAAATTAAAAAAAACATTTGTAAGCATTTTATAAGTGAAATGGCCAAACTCTGATCTTCTCTTTTTATAAAGTTTTGCTGAAACATTTACACCAAATAAACAAAGTTCATTCCAAATAACAAAATAACATGGGGAGCTCATGTTCAAAATTAATTTAATTTTCTGCTGAAGACCACAGTTTACTGTTTATTTGAAGCTCTTCTGTGTTTCACTTAATTCTCCTATGCATCTGATAGCTTGCCTAAATTAAATCTTATTGCTTTAATAGCATTCAGTCAGCATTGCCTTGACATGTCTAAGGATGGTTGGTTGCATGGCCAAATTTGATACTGGTTTCCTCAATTTTCCATCTTTTGGTAGAGAAAGACAATAACATATATAATCTTTAAATTGTTCCATAGAATGCCATTCTTATCCACAACTTGACATCTTGTCTTCTGATAACAAATTCAAACTATGTTGAGGATTCTGTCTTATGTGTTTTTTCTTTGCCTCACCACAATTCTCAACAAACTTTTAAATCAATGCCTAAAATTTGAAGTTGTTTTTTCAGCTTTTCATGAGTCAAACTCTTACTTTTTACAAAAGATGTAAAAACCAATGAAATATTTGTAAATTTTGACTTCTTTATTTCTTCATCTAGTAATTTTTAATAATTTATATGGTAAATGTAGGCATACAAGACTTTCATCACTAGTATAATCTAGTTGACCTAAGATATGCATCCTTAAAAATTTTACATATTAAATATTCTTATTGTATTAATCATGATTAACAATCTCCTTTAAAATTTTCCATTCTAGATAGTGATCATTTGTTTCATTATTTTTTATCTGTGTTTTTTATCTATGTTTGGCCATTTACCATCAAATTTTGAAATCATTTCTACTTAACCTAGAAATTTTCCATTGTTTTCTGTAAATATTGTTCTGTTATTGCCACAAAAAACATCATTCTGCTTGAGTAAATATTGGACACAATATTATTCTTTTAATAATATCACCCAACACCCAATGATCTATTTCAGTGATTAAATGCCAACAATTGTTTTCGGTTTATTCAGCCTTTTATTTTAGTTCTAATAATTGCTATTTACATTTTTTTCTTTTTGGTGCTTCATTTATGTTCTTTTTATTGAGAGCCTAAGAGTTTCCAGTCACACATATCTTCCTTGGCCAAAGCTGATCACGAAATGGATTGTAATATATGCACCAGTAGTATCAAAATACTGTCTTTGAACTTAGTGTTTGAACTTAGAAACTACAAACCAATTAGATAGTTAGAAGGAAGAGGTTTTATTTATTTTGTTAAAATACCCAGAAACTTTCCTGCAAAGATGACTGTAAATGGAAATTTTAAAGGACATCTCTAATTGAGTGCATTAGGATCCAGTCCAATATTAATATGTGTAAATAAATATGTTTGGAAAACAAAAGCCATTTTATCATACCACTCAAATTTATCAAGAAGGACTAAGGCAAAAGTTACAAGCTTTTTTAGTGGTAGTTCTGTTTATTTACAAAAACCAAATGTCCTCCTTTAAAATTATTTTGCCTGCAATGCTGGAATTTCAGCCTATTCTAAGGGTGTTAATGAAGTCACCTCCTCCTATTTCGGCCCTTGTGCTAATAGCATGGCCATTCCTCCAGGCCCTTGGGGTAGACACTTAGTGCGGTCTTGGACTCATTCCTCTCCTTTACCTCATGATGTCCTGACAGTCTTACCTCAGCAATGTCTCTCCTCTCCGTCCTCCACTTTTTGGTCTCTCCTAACACTACCATAGCTTGGACCATCAATACTTCATGCCTAGACTTTTCAATATGCTTCCAAATTGGGTGCACTTCTCCTAGGCTCAAGTCAACCACCCACTGCTACCACGTTCATTCTCCAAAATCTCAGCCTGATTTTCATTTGTGGATATCCTACTCATCCTTCAAAACCAAACTCAGTTGCTTCCTCTTCCATGAAACTTTAGCTGGTCCTCTCAATCAGAGGATACCTCCCTCTTTGAATTTCCTAGTCTCCTCTGGAAAGAACATTCTTCTTGCTTTGTTGTCAGCTGATTACTTCTCTTATTCCCCTTACTAAACTGTGAGCTTCTTGTGGTCAATATCTTCGTCTATCTGTTTTTTATCTCCCCTGTATCACTAACATGATACCATATACACAGACAGAATCACTAAAAATTTGCTGAGTTGAATTAAACAGAGACTTATGGAAGCCTTCCGTTTTAAATGACCCTATTTTAATATCTATTTAGAATGAATTTTTTGTTAAAATTTTTTCTTTGTCTTGAATATCCAGAAGTTTATGGCTCTAATAGAACTTTCTCTAAGGAATTAAAGGCAATGTCTCTTCACAGCTCTACATTGTATGAGTAGTGATTCAAATTCCAGATCTGTGGACAAACTCTACGTAGCCTAATGTATTAGGGTAGTTGGAAGGATTAGGAAGCATGAGACAGCAGAAATGACTGGAGTTGTCTTTCCTTCAGCATTACAAAAAGGGAAAATAAACTGAAATAAACTATTACCGAGTTATCCTAACAGGGTTCCTCAGTCCTCCTAATCTGAGGACACTAGCAAGATAACAGTAATACCTTATAATTCTACGTCATTTAACAGCTCCCGAAGTATTTCCACATATATATATGTAACGTTCAGGACATCTGTAAGTTAATCAAGTCAGATATTAGTAAGCTAATTTTCAGAGGGCAAAATAGATTAGTAAGTGGGAAAGTGAGAATTCTATCCATCCATCCATTGAACTAGCATTTTTTGATTATCTGCACTCATGTACTATTCCTTAAATTTAAGGAATACACTAAAAATTCCATAGAATGCACTAAAAATTTTCCAAAGATTTATTCTGTTCACAAAAAAATAGAATCCTGGGCTGGAAAGACCCTTAGATAATATCTAGCCTTGAAGTAATAAATGGGTTACATCTTAAGTCTACCAAGTCTACTTGGCAGACTTGGTAGCAGCTGTCTGTAGCATTTAATTGAGAAGGATTGTAATACAAAGTCAGGGCTAAGTGGGAAAGAGATCAATGATGTATTAGCTGTATCTGCCAAGGATATGTGAGGAGGAGGGTCAGCATGTATGCAGTATATTTGATGAGTCTAATCTAGTTCAACTCTCTTGTTTTATAGGTGGGGAAACTAGACCTCAGAAAGTTGGAATGACCATGTTTAAGACACATTGCTCACTGAGAACAGAAACTGGACTAGAATCCAGAATTTAGGATGTACAGAGAAATGCCATATCTACCTCAGTTCCATGTCTATACTCATATACACAGTTACGCCTGATGCCACTGACAATTAGAATCTCCAGTTTAGGGAGACAATGACTCCTAAAGAACACATACAGGGTAACAGTGTAATTGCTGGTTTAGGAAAGATCTCTCAGTTTTCATGGGAGTGAAAAACACCTGTGGGGAAGAACTGACTACTGCTTTTCAGAAGTGGGAGACTGTGGAAAACATTTGTTTTCAAAACTTCTGTTTGAAAAATCTCAACCAGAACCACAACATCAAGCAAGAGAAATTCTCTCTAAGCATATTTGTTCTTGTTTGTTTAAATGAGCATATTCTAAGATATTTTGGCTACCTGGTCTGCTTGTTTCCATGCTGAGGGACATTCTGTCCTCTGGGAGGAGAAAGGAAAGAACAAATCTTGAGCCTGGGAAAAGTGGAAGTAATGTCTTTCCCTAAGGCTAATCTTGCAAAGCCATAAATATGACACATTGTTAATGGAGGATAATTAATTCATTCCTCATAAATATCATTCTTATTTCACAATTGTGGGTATTTTCTCCAATGCTCTCATTTGCCCCAAATGTGCAGACACCTCCTGATAAGACGTGGTTCACCTGATGCAACTAAGTGCTTGCCTCAAGAAAGCAAACATTTTGAGATTTACTAGGGCAATTCACATTGAAGGCATATGATACATTTATTTCGACACTTTGCTCCTATCCCTCTGAAACACTAAGGCAAATATTTACCCAAGCCATCAGGAAATATGGCTGTGACCAACACAAAATTGATTTTTCATGTACATATCAGTCTCAGAAAGAGTACATTCACAGGTACATTGGGGACTTTGGAAAAAATTGAAACGGAAAACTATTTTTTCTTACACGACATTCTTAGTTTGAGGGTAGGGGTCTTTCAAACAGCATGGTGTATAATTTTAAATATAAAGTGAAAAATCTTAAATGTCTATAGTGAATTATCATCTTGCTTGGTTTACACATGACTTCGTCACACAAAGTTCTGACATAATACAAAATATTTGCAGAAACAATGGAATAACACACCTGTAAAGGGCAATGGAGCAAAGCAAGGACATTACAACCTTGAACTGTTCTTTGATTCTTGACTACTTTGGAAACTACTGGTAATTCCCAGACGTCACTTTGAGAACCTGGGACCTAAACCACACCATGCTTTGTACATTCATTTCTGGGATCCTTCTCTGAACTGGTCGTTGCAGTTGGGATAAAGAGGAGGGGACAGATGTGAGAAATATTTAGGAGGCAAAAAGGATTTGCTGGTAGACTGATTGGGAGAGAGGGTGGTGAAGAAGAGGAAGGAGTTGAAGACAAGGCCCAAGGTGGTGGGAGGGACTGAGGAAATAAATGTTGGGGATATTTCCTGAGACAAGTAATGTAAGAGGAGGATCCCATTTGGTGTTTAAGATAAGGAAAGAATCACAGATGCCTGTACTCACTACCAAAAGCTTCCTGCATAGGATGTGATGGTGGAAGACATTAGCATGGAATCCAGAAATAAGGAGAGATCTCAACTCTCCCAGTCAGAGTGTGAAAGGCTCCCTACACCTCAAACTCCACCTGCACTACTTCTTGTGCCCTCAGCCTAGCCAGATGCGTATTCGTAACACATTTAACAATTAAAGTTAAGCTGATTCAACTATACACCATAAGCAGAGGAATAAAGAGAGAGAAATAATTTAAACAGTTGAGAGGATTCTGCCTGCCACCCCACTCAATCAACATAGGCCCCCTAGTGAGTCTCAGATGGGCAGGACCACCCTTAGTCTGAGTAGGAGGACCCTTCTCCAACCTCACAGTAGAAGTATATGCTCCTAGCCCCTTCCTACACCACAAGGAGTCTCACACACAGGGATATGTACACCCGGGCTACCATACCTAAACTCTAACCACACACTCTGCAAACAACTACCCTTTGGTCACCCTTTGGGATTAGGTGTGTGCACACTAGTGGTACAGTCCCTTCCAGGGAAAAAGCCTACACAGGCCCAGGAAACCAGATTGAGATCTTTGGCAGGGAGTTCCAGGGTCCTGTTGCTGTAGTGAAGTCTAGACAGTATGGGTTATGGGTTCTGGATGGGCTTATCTCTTTGTCCCTATGAGGAGAGGTGTGGCTGGAGGGTGACCTCTCTCTGCACTGCCACATTCTGGCACAAAACTTCAAGGAGTCTGAAAAATTCCCAATTTGAACCTGCCCTTCCAGGCCATTATGAAAGTCTACTGGTTAAGAAAGAAGGATGAAATACACTTTTTTGTGTGTGTGTGAGGAAGATTCACCCTGAGCTAACATCTGTTGTCAATCTTCTTCTTTTTTTGCTTGAGGAAGATTTGCCTGGAGCTAACATCTGTGCCAATCTTCCTCTATTTTGTATGTGGGTTGCCGCCTCAGCATGGCTGACGAGTGGTGTAGGTCTGAATCCGGGATCCAAACCTGTGAATCCAGGGCCCCGAAGCGAAGAGCACTGAAGTTAACCACTACGCCACAGGGCTGGCCCCTGAAATACATTTTATTTAACAGTTTGTTTGCTTGATTTATAACTTCAAAATATATAGACATATGCTCTTTGGGCCTCATTTATATTCTTGTCCCAGTTTCCACAAATATTAAGGATAGGGTCTGGAGAAGGAAGATTTGCATTGGTTATTTCCTCTGGTACATTCATTCCCCATGTTCCTCTCACACTGTGTGTGACTCTTGCCACACTGAGTGTGTTTTTAGACATACATATTACTCATATAATATAGCCCCTAAATGTAAGTCAGTTACTTCATCTGATACCAACTAGGACACAGCCATCTTTTCTAACCCAGAGAAATCACTGGCCATGTCAGACTTACCGAGTGACAGTATGTCGAGTCTGTCTCCAGGCTGGCCTGTCAGTATGAGTATTTACATAGTTGTCTATGTCTTATACAGGGATTTTTCAAGGGTAATTTTGATTACATTTTATTTTCACTCTATTCACATGTCCATGCTGATCAAAATGACTATTAGGCATTCTGGTGAATTCCTTATGCTAGTCTTTGACATGTGAAGAGAAAAAAATGCAAGTGAGATGATTTGGGTATGATTTCAACTGGAAGAAAAATAAAAGATGTGGAATTATTTATTTATTTATTTATTTATTTTTTAAATAATTTTATATATTTATTTATTTTCCCCCAAAGCCCCACTAGATAGTTGTATGTCATAGCTGCACATCCTTCTAGTTGCTGTATGTGGGACGCGGCCTCAGCATGGCCAGAGAAGCAGTGTGTCAGTGTGTGCCCGGGATCCAAACCCCGGGCCGCCAGCAGCAGAGGGCACGCACTTAACCGCTAAGCCACGGGGCCGGCCCGATGTGGGATAATTTAGGCATTTTATTCTTTTGCCAGCCCAAAGACAAAGGGAATGCTAACATACTCTTTTGAGAAGGATGAAGACATCCCCTATAAACCCTCTCCCTTACCTACTTCAAAATCAATGAATTAGAGCAGCCAAACAAGTGCTTTGAGGATAGGATAAATAGTTCTATTTATCAAGAGGGAGAAGGAAATACAATAAAAGGTGAAGTTCTAAAATCCCATTATAAGGATTGGATCTCTGCTGTTTGATAAAAAGTCACAAAAGAACCTTTGCACCCAGCCTTATGCCTAGTGATATGGCCCCTGTGCCTTGAATTCATCAATAGAAAGACATGCCACTTTCTGATGAAACTGGTTCATTCTGCTGCTTCGAAGCAAGTTCCCTGGCAACAAGCTGTTGGTAAGATAGATAGTGTTACCGAATCTATAAGGGCTAATTTTCAAGGACTGGGATAAGCAAAATTGCTTTAAGAAGGATGACAGTGCCAATAATTGAGTTCTTCTGAAGGAGATTTGAAAAGATAGGGAGGTAAACACTCAAAGAGAACTAAGTCTTCATTTTAGGACTAGTTACACGTGGTAGAAAACATAAGGGCTGGCTTTTCTGTCTGAAGGATGGATTCAGATGCTTTTATTTCAGAAGAAATGTCAGCTGTTATTTGGGAGTTGTTGATTATCTGATTCAACAGACGTAGAGAATCCAAAGTTAGCAGGAACTGAGACCATGAAAAAATCATTTAAAAGGAGAGCAATGTGTATCATGATGGTGAGCAACCTTCAGGGGTGGAATAAACTAGACTCATAATAGAGTGGGGGTGTGGGAAATATATGGACAAAGTATGGGGGAAAAGCTTGAAGATTTTCAAACTTGGGTTTGATAATTATTTATTAGGGCTACTAAATATATTTCTTTGAAAATCAGGTTTCTCTCTCAAACTAAAATCTGAATATAATATCAAGATAAAGTCAATTATTCAAGAACAAGTATTGTCTACTGCACCTTCAATTTTGGAAGAGATAAGAGACATAGAAAGCACAAGTCCGGACTTGAGAAAGTTTTTCTACCCAGGAAGAATGCAAAACCAAGACTAAATTATCTAAATTGTCTAGACAGAAACAAAGATGGTTGCCTATCAGGTGAACCCACCTCTGTCATTTACTGCACATGTGACACTGGGCAAGTTTCTTGATCTCCCCATGGCTTAGTTTTCCCATGTATAAAATGGGGATCTGCATTGTACACTTCTCCTATGGAGTTGTTGTGAGGATTAAATGGGCTAATATTGCAAAAGTGCTTAGACCAGTTTCTAGCACACAGTAGGTACTCAATACTTTTGACTATTGTTATTATATTTATTATTTACTTTTTTAATAGACTTAGAGAAGTAATACTTAGTTTTTGTAGAACATACTAACAGGTTTTCTGCAGTGTGAAAATATGCAGTTTTCTGCATATTTTTGGATATAAATTAAAGAACCATATTCTGTGTATTCTTTTAATATTAATTATTACAATTGTAATGATTGTAATATATTGTGTACCAGGCATTTCACGTATACTATATTTTCTTATTTAATGCTCATAGCCACTTTTCAAGATGGACATGAATATGTACATTTTAATTGAGGCTTGGAGAAATTAAACACTTGCTCAGTCAGTCACACAGTCAGTAAGTGATGGAGCCTGTGTTTGAATCCTGCTGTCACTCCTATGCAAATTGGGAACCACAAGGCTGTATCACTTTTTTATACAATGCAGTTGTATTCTGCACACAGCCCTCATGTACCCATCAGTTCTCATATCCTTTGAAATATAGTCAGAGAGAGAGCTGAGCATGAAAACAAGAAGAGGAGACACAGCCTTCTCTTGAGACTGACTTCTTGGTTAAGGGACTCACATGCTTTAGAAGAGAATGTATTTCTCCCTGGTTACTTCTGAGCACTTTAAACTTGACCTGGGATCCAAATGTGGTTCCAGCTGTCTCTTCCGGGATCTCAGGGTTGCGATTTTGGGGCAGAGTGCAGTCCACTGACGACATTTTTATTCTCTTTCCCATCAAGTGAGGAAGTATTTAATAAGTCACTCATCTGGAAAACTCAACTGAAAGAGCTTATTTCCCCCATAATGCTAACAGTGCAAAAAAAAAGGTCTATCTATCCAAATGAAACAGTGTGATAAAATACATTTTGTCTTAGTAAGTTTTGCTGAAAACATTTCTTTTGTTGAAACTAGTGCTTCCCATATCTGTTAGTCTCAGGAATTGTTTACATTAAAAATCAGAGCTTTTGCTTGTGTTTCTGTTATGATATTGTATTGTTAATCTTTATCAATATTAGCCATATTAGGAATTAAATCAGAAATTTTAAAAAATATATTTAGTAACTCATTTTAAATGTCAATAATAAACCCAATTACATGTTAATGAAAATAATATTTTTTGTGAAAAATAATCATGCTTTCCAAAACAAAAACAAATAGAGTGACAAGAGTGGCATTGTTTTACATTTTTGCAAACCTCTTTAGCACCTTTAATAGAAGATAGCTGGATCCTCACGTTTGCTTCTGTATTTAATTTGTGCTGATATCACATGTCATGCAGCCGTTGGAAATCCTCACTGTACACATATGAGAAGACAAGAGTAAAAAAAGGCCAATTATATTTTAACATCATTTTGAAAATAGTTTTGACCTCGTGAACTTCTCAGGGACTCTAATCACTGGACCATGTTTTGAGAACCTCTAGCTTAAACTCTACCTGTCTTTACACATTTGTCTCCAGGGTCCTTCTCTGAACTGGTTCTAGTCTCCTGTGTAAGCTGAATTCTAAGACGGCCACCATGATCTCCACTTTCTGGTGTTAATCTTGTGATTAGATTATTTTGCATGGCCGGGAGCAGGGAGCGGAGTGCGGTGAGGGAGAGGGAGAGGGATATTGCAGATGTGATTGATGTCACTAACCAGTTGACCTTAAGATAGGAAGATTTCTAGTGCATCTAACCTAGTGACATGATTCCTTTAAAAGCAGCAAGTTTTCTTCCACTGGGAACAGAAGAGGAAGTCGGAGAGATTTGAAGTGTGAGATGTTGGGGAGGGCCTTGGGCAAGGAACTGAGACAGCCTCTAGTTGCTGACAGCAGTCCACATTCAACAGCCAGCAAGAAAATAGGGACTTTTCCTTATAGGAGGACCCAAGTTCCAGATGAGAATGCATGCAGCCGACACCTTGATTTCAGCCTGAGCAGAGAACCCAGCCATGCCAAGCCAGACTTCTGACCCACAGAATGTAAGTTAATAAACAGGTGTTGGTTTAAGCTGCTAAGTTTGTGGTAATGTATTATGCAGCAATAGAATATTGATATATATCTCTAAAAGCTTATTCTCCATGTATCCTGTATTAGAAAGAGGTAAGCTATGAGCCAATGTACAAAGAGACAATATGTGCATGTTTCTCGTAACAAATATATTCCTCTAAAAAAATCCATATTTAGGGGCCTAAAATAGAACATATTTTTCAAGCGTTATGAGATTATTTTAGCTTTGTTTAGAATGTTTACTGTTGTTTCTGTTGGCTTGTTTTTTTTTTGTTTGTTTTAGTGCAGACCTCAAGTTTAAAGGGTAAAAAATTTGGTAGAGTGCCATATGATGAAAAATTATAATTGAAGTTTTTGTGGAATCAGGAATCACAGCAATATAAAGCATCAACTTACCTCATTTAAAAAATAAAATGAGGGCCGGCCCCGTGGCTTAGCGGTTAAGTGCGTGCTCTCCGCTGCCGGCGGCCCGGGTTCGGATCCCGGGTGCGCACCGAGGCACCCCTCCTCCAGCCATGCTGAGGCCGCGTCCCACATGCAGCAACTAGAAGGATGTGCAGCTATGACAGACAACTATGTACTGGGGCTTTGGGGGAAAAATAAATAAATAAAATCTTTAAAAAATAAAATGAGAAACATACTACTTTCCTTTAATAAATTCAAATTTATTCAAATTTAGTTTTCTTCACTCTAGTAAAGGCAAGAATGAATCCTGAAAGCAGAAAGATAGAGAAAAGGACAAGTAAACTGAGAGACCTAAGAAGGAAGGAGAAGGTAGACCTAGATACGCACAGAGTGAAAATCATTTGGATATTGAGAGACAGGACAGGGAAGAGACTGAAAAAAAATCTTTAGTGGGTTTTGAAGTGTAAATGTAAGGAAAACTGCTTTGGTATGACCCTATTTGTTTCTTCAGACCATTAAGTCAACTTTGAAATGCTCATTAACAGTTTAGCCACTGTTGACAGCTTTTCAGTTGTCCTTATCAGTCAGCCTTTGGAGGGTCACCTCTCGATAGGAGCCAGGACCTGGTGCATAATTTGCAGAGCCCAGTGCAAAATGAAAGTGTAAGTGTGGGCTCCTTGTTCAAAGAATTTCAAGACAGTGAGAGCAGAGCATTAAACCAAGCATTAAGCAGTTCACACTCTGGTGAAGCTGGCCCTCACAGGAGAAATCAGACAGGAGAATTATTCCTGGGCTACATTGGCAGTGAACAGGGCTCTATTATTCTCGGGGATGAACCAGATTGCTAGAAAGCCACACTTCTTTTTCTCATCCCTTTCTAGGCTCACCGAGCACTTTTTCTCAAATACGATAATTTCCGTCAATCCTTCCAAATTATCTAGAAAAGAATCTTTGGAAATCTCACAATATTTGAACACTATACTTTTGGAAGATGAATATTTCTTCCCTGATACTAGGCCTACAACTTGGGCAATAGCTTCCATCCATCCATCCATCCATCCATCCATCCATCCATTTATTATTTGACATAACATTTATCAAGTACCCACTATGTGCAAGAGCCTTTCCTGGGAGCTGGAAGCTGGAAGCTTCCATTAAAAGTGTTAATACACTTTCATGGCAAAGTTTTAGAAGCATTTCCTTACCATTATTTTTCAAAAGAAAGCATAGCATTGTTTCAAGTTGTGTGTAAGAACTATAAGATTTTTGAGGTCTTAGTAAGTACCCTTATACTAAGAAGCCTCTGAGTCTAGACTCTGCCATATGACATATGATTTGCTTGCTACCTATTTCCTCTGGATACTCTGGAATGATCAGCTTTTCAACTTAGCCTTTTATAGGAGTTTCTGCTCTCTCAAATCCTTTGTGGAATGGGGCTTAATGTCAGCTAGCCTCTTAGAATGCCCGAGAGTCTCAATACCTCCTGTCTTGCAGGCCTCTAATCATCTTGGATGGTTTCACTGTTGTAATGGGATTTACCTTCTTAAACCTTTTCCTCAAATACTCACCTGTCCAAGCTCTCATTTTGTTCAGCCCAGATCATTCTCTCACTGACCTCCCAAAGAATCTTATGCCTCCCTGCCTCCATGCATTTACCTCTTCTCTTTGGCCCACCTGGAAGACTCTACCCTCCCTTTCCCGATCTCATGCTATACATCCAAATGCTTCACATTCTTCAAGCTTGATGTTCAGGCCTTTTAACCCATTAATCCTACTTTTATGAATCTAATGTAAGGAAATGATCAAAGATACATGTAGATGTGCATACTATACACTACTCTGTTATTTACATTACGAAAAGTTACAACAGTTTGCCTTATTTTCTTAATTCTAAGAGCCACACTTTAACATATTTAAACTTTCTAATGCATATTGCAAATGATGTAACTTTTCTTTATTTTACAAGATGCTATTTTAAACTCATATTTCATTTAAAAATCATTGATTACTTAGAATAAAGGAAAATATTATTGCTCCTGTGAAGTTAGGCTTTATGGTCCACAAAACCACCCTCACTTCTGATGCCAACTATGGAGTTTGGGGGCTCTCAAGGCCACCCTCAGGTTTGGTAACTCACTAGAAGTATTCACAGAACCCACTGAAAACTGTTATACTTATGGTTATGGTTTATTATAGTGAAAGAAGATAGGTTAAAATCAGCCAAGGGAAGATATGCATAGGGCAGAGTCCCAGAAAATTCCAAATGTGGAGCTTCCATTTGTCCTCTCCCAGTAGAATCATGGACAGCATGAAGTCTCCTGGCAATAATATATGACAATATGCACAGAGTATTGTCAACCAGAGAAGGCCACCCAATTATTGGGTGTCCAGAGTTTTTACTGGGGCTCAATCACATAGACATGATTGACTGCCTGTGTGACAGTGTGCCATATTCTACCTAGGCCAAGAGAGAGGCCAAGAGAATACCTTCCAGTAGCCAAAGCCAAAGCCAAACTTCTTTTTAGGTAAGATTAATTCTTTACTACAGAGCCCCCCAAATGAGGGATTGGTTAAATTAAATATAGTTCAACAACATAACGGAAGAACATGCAGCTCGTTAAAATTATGTTTTGAAACTTATGATATGCGGAAATTTGTACAGCATAGTCTTATGTACATCTTTTGAATTGTGTGTGTACGTGATGTCTTTCAGCTAACCATTGATACATTCACATTCTTCTGCTTTAATAATTTTTTCAGTTGTCCACATTTAGTTTCCATGAAATGTATTTTTTATTCCCCATTCAGGTTCTGCATTTTCTTACAGAATAACAGAGGCTTCTCCTTCCTTCCTATTACCTTTTTCTCCACATCAGGCCTTGTGGCAATGTTCAAAGTCAAAGAATGGAAATTCTCTTTGGAAAGTCAGTTGTAGATAGAAGAGAGTTTCTCGGTAAGACTTCTCTCTGTTTCTCTGTCTATTAAGTTTGTTCTTTCACTCCTTCATTCATTGAAAAA
This sequence comes from Ceratotherium simum simum, assembly GCF_057802395.1. Classification (NCBI taxonomy): domain Eukaryota; kingdom Metazoa; phylum Chordata; class Mammalia; order Perissodactyla; family Rhinocerotidae; genus Ceratotherium; species Ceratotherium simum. Next base: position 47,146,938 of record NC_141912.1, read on the forward strand.
AGCTTACAGAATTTTCGCTAGGACTGGGGCTGTAAAGACACATGGTCTTACACTCAAAGGGCTGAGAATCTGGTAACAGAAAGAAACGTGTGGAAGATAAGCTACCATATACGACAAAGGTGTCCTCTCACCCAATGAAAACACAAAGTGTTCCAGCCTACAAACTTAGATAATCATTCAGAGCTTACTCTAGCTGGAGCCATAGAGATAGGGCATTAATGTAGAACTCTCCTTCTGCCGTAGGTCTTATACCTTCCGGGCCACACACAGACCCCAGGATGTGTTATTAGGATGACGACTAGGGCATATGCTACCTTAAGGACTCAGAATCCCAATTATCTTTCTTTTCTTCTATTTACTTTGGAATTTGGCCACTTGCTCCCCTTGCAACTGTCATACTCCAAAGGCACATTACATTGCTATTCAAGACACTGGAAGAGCAGGACAGACATCTAAGAGGTGCCTCAAGGAGTTCCAAGCTTTCCACACTTGATCATTAGTGACTTCCCAGTCACTTACCTGGCACCATTTCTGGCTTTGCCATTTGTTGTAGAGCAAAACAAACAACATAAAATAACGACAAAAATATATATATATATATATATATATAAAACCTGAGTTTATTTTCCATCAAACTAAATGATTGATTACGTGAAGGAATAAATTATAAATATTCTTTAATACGTACTGGTATACAAACACAGTGAAAAATACTGTAACATCAGAAAAAAGGCTGTACAAATACAGAAACGAAATCAGCATATCCTACTTAGGGAGATAAGATGTCACACCCCATCCCTTCACACACAGAATCTGCCTCAACCCCAATATTACTTGGTCCTAGGACCGTAAAAATTGTCTTTAGCTCCCTGTGTAATGACAATCACAGCTGCTGGGTATAACATCTAAGTCCGCTATTTCTGATGCAGCATCAGGCATTTTCTCAAGCACTCCATAAGTCATCATTGTTATCACCAAGTTCAAAACCCAACTCCACCTTTCTGTTCCATTCAAAGCCCAGGGACGTGGGAGAAATCTCTCCACCTCCAAGCCAGGCAGTGCACACACAAGCACATGCACACACAGGTCCACAGACCAAACAACCACGGAGAAGGAAATGCATTTCGTTTTGGCTTGTTCAGAAGGGCTTGGCAAACAATGGAGAGAACTGACATGGGAAAATACCAAAAAGCTACTTGAAGCACTCCTTTGTGTGTTTAAAAGAGAAGCAGGGAGATGTGAGGGGCTCTGGACCACGGTGTGTTGAGGTGGATACACAGAGTCATATTAAATGAATGGGCCTTACTTTCCTCATCTCCTCCGACCATATTTTCTCTACCATATCCAAAGCTACTTTTTTCTTACACCAGATTTACAAATGAATAAGTGTTTTGACCAGAGTAATGCCCATTTTTCAAATTGTATGAAGAGGGAAAAGTCTGTGAACAACTGATTACTTAGTTCACAGATTAATTGGTTAGTGTTGAGAAAATAGAAGTCAATCTTCCGGTGGTTTCTTCTCTACATTTTCAACATCTGGATGATCAATTGAATCTTTTTTAGGTTTTATCCAATCACCTAGCATTCCTGTAGACAATTCTACCATAATATGGAAGTTCTCTATAAGAGGGAAAGCTGACCTTTCCTCTTATAAACCGAATGTAATACACACCACACACACTCATGAATGCACATGCACACACATACACATAAGCAATTTCTGGTAACTGAAACCAAGAATTAAAACATGGAGTTGTTTTTAATTTCAAAATTATTAAATCGTTTCTTGGCTCATTTAGGAAAACGTGAACCCCTCAAGGGCATATATTGTGTTTTCAACTTCCCTTCTAGCCCCCACAGCACTACATCATTTTGGACATAATAGGACAACAGAGTATATTAAATGAATATATATATGAATGACTCAGAGCATAACTCAATTATTAAAAGCTTTTTAATTAGCAAATTAAAAGGTATATTTCAAATGTATACAGTACATATTCAAGTCTAATACCAATAAGCTAGCTACCATCAAAGAATAAAGCACAGTCCTCGTTGGCAAGGAGTGCATAATCTAGCAGGTGAAACAAGATTAATGGAGATGAAAAACAGCAAATGATAGAAAAACCATGCAATAAATACCCCCCTGTAACATGTTGGTGTCTACTTGAGGACTACAAGATTCAGAGGAGAGGGGAGTTGATGGAGGCAGGAGCAGGCAGAAACGTCTTCAGGCAGGGTGTGGGATGCCACCTGAACCTTGAGGAGCAAGGGAGATTTGCAAACATGGAAGAGAGAGTGCGTGGGCTTTCTAGGTAAGTGAAACAACATGGTGAGTGATAAGTTTTTCTTTGGGAACTAGAGCATAAAAATAGATGAATACCAAGTTATTTATTGACAGGGCCTAAGTACTCCAAATCAATAACAAAGAACACCTTGCAAGACAGCAGAGGTTAGGAGAAAACAAGGAGAGAGTGACCCGACAAGCTGAAACGTTGTAGACTTGTGATGGGTGTGTTACCACGTGGAAATGCATGATGGCTGTGAGACACGTGGGTTCCATACGGGCGGGAGCCTCATTTGCTTCGTTCATCTTGTTCACCATTGTACCCCCAACACCTAGAACAGAGCCTGGCCCATAGCAGGCGCCCAATAGATTTTTGCTGAGTAGATGAATGAACCTTGGAAAGGCTCAAAGTGACCCAGGGTCATACACTTCCAAGCAGAGCCATTTCAGAGACCTGCAGAGCTGTGCTATGTTTGTTTTCCTGAATAGGTTGGTCTCCAGCGGTGTTTGCTAAAAATACAAGCCTATTTCCCCATTAGTGTAAAGGTGAAAGAACTCAAGGAATGTTCTCTTCCTCTCAGAAGTGCATGAGGGTAAATGTCCTTCTCTAAGCCAATCTGCTCCCTTCCCAGGCCTAGAAGCACGAAGTTTAATGGCTCATTCCAAAGGCTGCATGACTACCAATGTTAATAAAAGTCACAGAAGTGCTCAGCCCTGTACAAACAAGCCAGTCATTTATTCTGCCCGTCTCATAGGGGCACTCTGAGGACTGAGTACGTGTGGTAGAGCTTGTGCATAATGCTTTAAGTCGAGTCAAATCCCCTGATGTAATTTCAACTAAACACAAAGAAAGGATCTGTCCCAAGATTTATAGGATACATTCAGGAGGAGGAAATACTCCAGCTAAGAAAATATGGAGTGAGGTGAGATGTCATTTCATAAGATGAAAATAAAAACGAGACCATGTTTTATTCCTTATCCTAGAATTAAGGGTAAATGGGATATTCCAGTTTTTTCTGAAAATGGCACTTATCTCATGCTTTCCACCCGTTTCACCTTGACCTTTTGCTTCTGACAAATAGAAGAAATTAAAGAGATTCTCCCCAGTATGCATTTCTTTTCTCTGGTGTGGTCTCACAGCCCTTGAGGAAAAGAGGAAGATCAATGTCCTCCATACAGTAGTCCTCAGTGGCTGCCCTTGTTTCCCTTCTAGGAGTGTAAAACCTTTTGTCATTTCTCCACAACATGCTCTCAGTAGCAATAGGAATAGAAATGATTTCTTTTCTTCTCCTTTTTACTTTTTTTCTCTCTCATGCCCTCATGCTTTCCAACATCCATTGAAAATGTCCTAAGTCAAAGTTATAGTGATGTTTTTTTGATATACTTTTAAAGTCTATTTTATATTAACAAAGAAAAAATAATTAGAAATTTCTTTTGGTTTGTAACTCTTTAGTTGTTCCTTTTAAGAGCCTTCTCTTGCCTGGGCTATTTTTCTTTCTCCTTGTCAAGAGTCATTAAACTTCTCTATAGGCTAATGAACAAGAAAAAGAAATATACACAAGAGGCCCCTCTCTCCTTCACAGCCCTCTATAGGCTTTTCCCTCACCTTTAGACAGGTATTTTCTAAGCCATCTGGCTGGAATGCCCCAGTATGAATGTTTTGCTTGATTAAATCCCTGGGACACTGACCTTCATATTCTTAAAAATTTGGGTTTATTTTCCCACTGAAAAAGAGGAAGGGAGAGGAAACTTTATTGAACACCAATAGTATTCAAGGACTAAACAAGCTACTTTATTTACTTCTCCACTTAAGCCTCCCAATGACCTTGCAAGGTAATTGTCTTCTTTCCCATTTTACAAACAGAGATGACAGCCTGTCCAAGGGGGTCAGTAGCAGAACTGAGATTTGAACCCTTGTCTATGGTCCCTGGAAATTGTACCTGTCCTCTAAGTGCACTGCTTTGAAGCAGTAACAATGCTGTATAGAATTTATGATTCATTATTAACATTAGCATTATTATTATTAATAACACCATTTTTTGGATGCTTACCAAATATCAGACTATATGCTAAGAATTTTCAGGCTTCTGTCATGTACTCCCAACAATAACTTCACAAAGAGTTATTACTCTTTGCTTACAGATGAAGTAACTGGGATTTGGTAATGTCACCAAATTATTACAATTAATAAATGTTGGAGCCTGGCCTCAAACTCGTTTCTTTCTTAACAGCTATATTACGGTGCCCAGAATACTGCCAATCCAGCATTAAACACTGCTCTGCTCACACCATTACCAAGACTTTCTTGATTCCTGAGGCTCATAGGGGTGTTAGCAATAGAAAATGAAACTTGAAAAGTCCTCACTCCCACCCTCCCTACTCCTGCATAAGGGGAGGCTTCGGAGCCCCCTGACCCTGACTTCCAGCCCTCAGTCTCAAACATTCCCTCTCTGAGGTCTCTACGTCGATGGTTCCCAAATTGGAGTGTGCCTCAGAGTCACCTGGACGGCTTGTTAAAACACAGGTCCCTGGGCCCCACTCCAGAGTTTCTGATTTCAGAGGTCTGTGGTGGGGTCCAAGAATTGGCATTCCTGACAAGTTCCAGGTCACGCTGATGCTGCTGGTTAGGAAATACACTTTGAGAACCATTGCTCCAGTCTAAGAGAAAGCAGAGTATAAGCAATTCATATTATTGCAGATTTTAATATGTAAACAATTGTCAACATACATTCCGGAGTGATTCCATTAATGTCACCTCTTATTTATTCCTTGTTAAGTTGAGGTGGAGGGGGACTGTACACCATTTCCCGCAATCAGGAGAAAAGAAGACAGGCGGGGCTGGCTCTCCCACCCAGCCCACTTCACATTATCACCAAAGTTACATTATCACCAGCGCCAGGCAAAGCTTCCACGCTGCAAAGAGTTGTCCTTGGCAGTGGCCGGCTGTGTGTTGTCATGGAATTCACAGCTGCCTTGCCTGTGCCCTGTTGGTGGACATGGCTGAGATCTAAGAACCAGGAAACCTTATCCACAAAAGCAATGTGTTCCTTGGCAGCACATCACACTGGGGTTCCTCTGCTCTGGTTTCAAGCATCAGGTCAGAATTCCAAAGAGGTGTTGCCTCCCGTCTGGTTGGCATTATTGTAGCTTTTGGCAATGCTTTATCTCTGTTTCCTACCCGGCAAGATAAGGTTGTGCCAAATCCACTCGGACTGGTACTCTTTGGTGATAAATTTCTCTTCTTCCAGGGTGTTACCTAGGAAGAGACACAGAACCAGAGAAAGACAGAACTGGATGGGATCTCTGAGCTTATCTAATGAAGTCTGATCTGTGGTTTTACTGATGGGAAACTGAAACGCAGAGAAATGGCTGAGGCAAGCTGGAGGCCAGATCTCCCAAGGCCTTTGTCCTAGAGAGAACTCTCTACATTAGCCCCACTGGAGCCCATCAACTAGCATATTTGGTTAGGATCAAGCCAGGTGAAATGTAGACCAATTCTGGGAGAATCATGATAACTAGTGAACTATAGGATTCTTCCTCTATCACTTGTTTTAGTTCTTTTCTCAAGTTCCAGCCTTTCCCCCCACCTTGCCCAGGTTATCAGGAGAATCTGGAGTAAAGAAATCCGGAAAAATAACTCATAGAACACTGTTAGGAACGGTATCCTTTTAAAAGACAGCCTTGGGGGCCAATATTTATCCCAAAAGGATAAATCTCTCTTCATAAAATATCAGGATCTGTTGCTGCTGGTGTGGAGCCAGGCCAGGAGGCTTCTGGAACAGGGGAAGTGTGGTGGAGTGGAGCACACTGGAGCAGATGCTCCTCCCTGTGCGTTCTCTCGCCCTAGGCAGGGTACCCAAACTCTCTGAGCCCAGTTTCTGCATCTATAGAAGAGGGGAAATAACATACAACGTACTGTGTTGTTCTGAGGATCAAAGGAGGTAATCTATGCCGAGTCTAGCACAGAAACTGAAATATGGAAGGGCTCAATAATCTCTGTTCTCTCTCCTACCCTTTTCCTTAAGCCACACCGTGTGCCAGGCAAGCATAATGGTAAGGCAAGGGCTGAGGGGTACACGGTGAGCAGCCCTGATCTTTCCTGATGAATCTTCGAGGGCCTTGTAAATCCCTGCTCCAAATGCTGTCACTGTTTATGTTTGTTTGTTTTGTCCTCTTCACCCCTAAGTCCTTGGATACAAAATGTAATCTGTGAAGAGTCTGGGTAATGCAGTCATAAAAGTGTGGCTCATGTCTGACAAAACTGTATAAAATTTGCCAAACTATTTCCTCCCAAAGTAAAAGATGAATCCAAAGAGCCTAGAATATTCCCAGTCTGTTTTGCACCACTTACTTGAATTAATTCGATTTGCCCGAGGTACTTAAGGTTTATCCCATTGATGCAGCCCAGATTTAAATAAAACACTGGTTTTCTAGCAGGAAAAATCCTGCGCCAATGTGGCTAATTCTGTTTTGCTTAGAAACAGCCTTCACTGTTCACCAGCACCCTTGGGCATAAACCCAAGGTATTGTCACCATCCAGAAACAGCTATTATGTTCTTAGCGCCCTAATCTCTCTTACTATACAAAACACAGCAAGAACACTGTAAATTGTTCCTAATTAGAGTAGTTGGATTAAAACGCCTTTTATATCCCCAGGTTCCGGAGTGGATCTCAGGTATATAAGCTTTGAGCAATTTGTCCAGGACTTATTTCTCGGTGAGAGTCTGCCCCCTGACGTTTGCGAAAGGTAAGTACAACACAGTCCTGCTGCCTTCGTAACAAAAGGCAAATGGTCTTTCCATTTAAGAATCATTTGGAAGGAAAGAGATATGGGGCTTTTAATGAAATCTACATCAGGCTGAGAAAATTCTAGGTGCTACAGAATGACTGTCCCTCAACCCCTTCATTTGTTCTAGAAGCATCAGGAAAACCTTGGAGAAAACTAATCTTTCTAACATAGCTAGTTACAGATGTGGAAGAGCTTATTCCATATAGGCCAGGCAGAGTCTAAGCGTGATTCCACTCTGTGCATCCAGTGTGAAACTCTCCAACAGTGAGGTTTCTTACTCTGAGTGCCTGTTATGTTCATATACCCCCAATCTTCATGTTTCCCACTGGAATGGGCAAGTTGGGGTCATTCTCTTCCTTGGCTCTCAGCAGTATTGAACCCAGTAGCTGTCCTTGAAATCCTTCTTGAAATGCTTTTCTTAGCTTCTGGGACAGCACATTCTCCTGGTTTCCCTCCCACTTCACAGGCTGCTCCTTCTCGTTCCCTTTACTGGGTCCTCCTCCTCTCCGTACCTCTAGATGATGGGGTGCCCAGGCTCAATGTTTGGACCTCCTCACTTTTCTCCCTGTACTAATCCGATCTGGTCCCGTGGCTTTAAGCACCATCTCTAGGCTGATGACCCTGAGAGTGTATCTCTAGCCCATATCTACCCTTGAACAATAGATTAGCACACCCAGTGGCCTACTTGACGTCTCAGATTGGAGGTCTCATAGGCGTCTCAAAGACCTGAAGCAGCTGACCAAATCCACATAAGCTTGGGGAGCGCTGTGGCCTCTGAGTTCAAGCAAATGAATCAAGGGGATTTCCAACTTGAGAATATCCCATGCTTTTGCCAATTTACATACACGCACACATTTTATTTATTTATTTATTATTATTATTATCATTTTGGTGAAGAAGATTAGCCCTGAGCTAACATCTGTTGCCAATCCTCCTCTTTTTGCCGAGGAAGATTGGCCCTGGGCTAACATCCATGCCCATCTTCCTCTACTTTGTATGTGGGATGCCTGCCACAGCATGGCTTGATAAGTGGTGTGTAGGTCTTCGCCAGGAATCCAAACCTGCAAACCCCGGGCTGCCGAAGCGGAGTGTGTGAACTTAACAACTACGCCAACAGGCCGGCCCCCATATTTATTTATATTTAACCACAGTTATATCAATATGCTTTCAAGAGTCAAATAATTATAATTCCCTGCTTCTCAGAGACAATCTCTTTTAACTAATTTAGTTTATTCTTTTGACATTTATTTTCATATTTCTAAATAACATGATTATAATGTTACTTCTTGGTTTCTTAGTTTTATTGATTTCCAAAAACAAAGAATGAAGGTTAAGTTCTCTTTGCCATCCCCCCAAATATACCTCCTATTCTCCACCTTCCCAATATATTTATATTGTTATTATTTGGGATATGTTAAAACCATTTTTCATTATTGGCACTCTGTATACTCTGCTCATAGCTGAGCTGGGTAGTATGTTTCATTGCTTTTCCTGTTCTGCACACCATTTTGTTTCTGTTAGATGTAACACTTTTTCTATTTGCTTGGATTTCTGTGTTCTTATCAAAAATCCATCCTCAGGCCGGACCCGTGGCTTAGCGGTTAAGTGCGCGCGCTCTGCTGCTGGCGGCCCGGGTTCGGATCCCGGGTGCGCACCGACGCACCGCTTCTCTGGCCATGCTGAGGCCGCGTCCCACGTACAGCAACTAGAAGGATGTGCAGCTATGACATACAACTATCTGCTGGGGCTTTGGGGGGAAAAAAAATAAATAAAATCTTAAAAAAAAAAAAAATCCATCCTCAACCCACCCCCAGGTATGTAAATCTCCTCTAAATCACACTTGAATACTTTAGGTATCGTATCATTTTCACCTTCTTGAGCAGTCTACCCTGCAGGGCTGGTCTGGACCTGCCCCACAGCTCTTGCCTGGGTAGCAGTCTTTACTCCCACTCCCAAGTTTCCCTCTGCTCTCTCTTCTATCGTATCAAAAGTATGGGGGACCCAAGTCTTCCTCTTTCTGGGTTTATTGCCACATTTAGTGCAGTCTATTCCCCAAAAGCTGTTGAGAAAGGAAGCATTGCAGGAAAATTTATCAAGAATTTCTGTGTCTGAAAATATCTTCATTCTTCCCACACGTTAATTGCTTCTCGGTTGCAATCATTTCTTAACATTTTGAAGGCATTCTCCATTGTTATCTAGCTTACAATGTTGCTGTGAAGAGTTCTGATAATCTGATTTTGCCTTTTTATGTAAAACCAATTTTTTCTCTCTGAAAATTTTTGGATCTTTTTTCTTCTGTGACCTAAAATTTCACAATGGTCTTAGTTCATTCTGGCGGCTATAACAAAATACCATAGACTGGGTGACTTATAAACAACAAACATTGATTTCTCACAGTTCTGGAGGCTGGAAGTCCAAGATCAGGGTGCCAGCACAGTTGGGTTCTGGGGAAGGCCCTCTTCTGGTGTGCAGACCCCTGACTTCTCACTGAGTCCACACATGGTGAACGAGGCTAGGAAACTCTGGGGTCTTTTTTATAAGAGCACTAAACTCATTCATGAGGGCTCCACCCTCATGACCTAAGCACTTCCCAAAGGCCCCACCTCCAAATACCATCAGCGGTTAGGTATTAACATATGAATTTGGATGGGGGGGACACAAACATTCAGATCATAGCATGTCTAACTGTGGGTCTATTTCCATCTGTCACACTGAGCTTTTGGTGGAACATTTCACTAGAGAAACTCATGTCCCTTAATGGCCAAAAATTGTTCTCTATTTCTTTAATGATGTCCTTCCTTCTACTCCTCTAGCCTTTCTTTCTGTAAATCCTGTTATTCAAATGGTGAAACTCTTGGCCTCATCCTCTAATTTTTTTCCCTTTGATTTTACACCTTTTTCTTCTACAGTCGGCCCTCCACGTCCACGGGTTCCACATTCACAGATCAACCAAGCTTGAATTGAAAGGCCTACAATGGTTGCATCTGTACTGAACGTGTACAGATTTCTTTTCTTGTCCTTATTCCCTAAACAATACAGTATAACAACTATTTGCATAGCAGTTACATAAGTAATCTAGAGATGATTTAAAGTATATGAGAGGATGTGCGTAGGTTATATGCAAATACTACACCATTTTATATAAGAGACTGAGCATCCTTAGATGTTGGTATCCATGGGGTTCCTGCAACCAATCCCCCGTGGCTACCAAGGGATGACTATATTTCTATTTTCTAGGTCATTTCCTCAACTTTATCTTCCAACCTCTCTATTGAAGTATTTTATTTATACTATCCTACTTTTAGTTTCAAAGATACTTTTTTTTGCCCAAGTATTCCTTTTTCACAGCATCCTGTTCCTAAAGGCAACATCCTGTTTGAGGATAACATTGATCCCTGCCCCTCCCCCACCTCCTAGTCTTGTTTTTTCCCTGAAGTTGCCTTTCTCTGTTTCTTCTTTGCCCTCTAGTCAAACAGGGCAGGATTCTAGATAACACCACACTGGCTCTTTCTGTCTCTTTTTTGGTTTGTTTTGGCTTCTGCATTTAATACTGGATGCTTTCCTAGAGTGCCTAGTGATCCGTGACTGTTTGGTTATTTTTAAGTGTGAGACATTACATAGTTGATTGGAAGGTCTGTGTACGCAGTGAGTATGTTGACTCTTGGCTTCACTATAGGGTGATCTGGGTGAACATTTCGTTAGCAAATATCCAAAGTCAGTATCTTTCAGTGTTTTCTCCTGGTATGATCAGATTCTCCAGAGACGACTGTCCCAGTCTCTTGCCTGGAGGAGGTAAGTCTTTCTGCTGGTCTTGTATGTCAACTTTCACTGATCTCCTTGTTTTCAGGATACTAAACTCTCCCTCAACTGCTTCTGGAGTCTCCCAATCCCAAAATCCCATTGTTTCCCACATCTTCATATAATCTATTGCTAGGATGTAGGAAGGGACAGTTACTTGGCAGCGTGGGATTAGTGAGGGATCTAAGAATCTGTTTCCTAAATTGACTTTGAACCAACTATATTGTTTAGTTCTACATTGACTACACTTCTCAAGGAACGTGGTGCTGCCAAGTCTAGAGTCTCTTGAGGGATTCTGCAGTGTAAAGCAGGTTGCTTGTTGGCTTTCTCTGCTGCTGGCTTAATATTTAGCTTTCTTAGGTCTACTAAGTCAGTTAGCACTCCACCACCTGCTTTCCAAAGTTCTGTTGCTGTTGTCTCCTCTCTAACTGCCTACCCGTGAGAGTTCATGTGTGTGACCACCAGTGACCCCTTCCTCCTGCTGCTCACACCTCTTGAAATCCCCTCCCCTTGAGTGTGGCCAGGACCTGTGACTTACTTCTACCCAATAGGATATCCCAAAAGTTATGAGACGTCACTCCCCTGATTACCTTATATTATACAAAACTCTACCTTAAAAGCAGAATGGAGTACGAGCTACAAAGCTATTTCATTTCCTTCTGATTAATTTTCAAAGTTAAGTGACTAGACCTAAAAAGCAAAAATAAGCATAAAATCTAACTGGAAAATTTGGGAGGGAAATGCCTTTTCTCTAGGAAATTTGCACCAATGACTTGTGTGTGTGTGTGTGTGTGTGTGTGTGTGTGTGTGTGTGTAAGGAAGATTAGCCCTGAGCTAACATCTGCTGCCAATCCTCCTCTTTTTGCTGAGGAAGATTGGCCCTGGGCTAACATCCGTGCCCATCATCCTCTACTTTATATGTGGGATGCCTGCCACAGCATGGCTTGATAAGTGGTGTGTAGGTCCGCACCCACGATACAAACCTGCAAACCCTGGGCCACCAAAGCAGAGTGCGCAAACTCAACCAGTATGCCACCAGGCCGGCCCCTCCAATGAGTTTTTGATAAGAAAGAGAACATGGTCCATCAATTTATGCAAGGCAATTTCATAAGCTGTGAAATTTCACAACTAATTTCATAAGTAAGGTTTCTTACTCCAATTCAGATGGTTGGAAGTGCCACAGGAATAATGTTATTTTATGCAAAAAGAAACCATAGTTTGTGGCAGTGAGAAGCTGGTACAACTGACATAATTTCCGACAAAACCTGCTCATCTACATTTATGCGGCAATTCTTTTGAATCAAACCACATGGAAATAAGTCTTTCCATTTAATTGACAATAAAGAGGGCAGTGATGAAGCCACTGAAAACTCCCAGACTCCTAAATCAGAAAAATTCCTTCTAATATTGAGCATAATTTCTTCACTGACATTTAGCTCTAAATGTCAAATTGTTCCAAAAAATTTCCTTGATTTTATGGTTCCCAGCCTTATTCAGTTGAAGAAAACTGAGTTAGCATGATGTCGTCTGAGGACTCTCCAGTGTGAGAAAGCGCGTAAGTGCCTAAAGGAGGAAAAAGAGGTAGGAATTACTGCTACTAAGTTGGAATCAAGCATGAGACCAAAATGAATATAAGCCTATGCAATTCATTACAACTCTGGACAGATTTAGGAAGATGTTAGGGAAAGATATAGAGTATAGTTGGTCGATAGGCACAGCATTGCATTAATACCCTAGAAGCTTGCATTTGTGAGAAGGGAAGCACCATATCTTTCAGATATTGCTGGGAAATGAGATAAAGCAGATTTGAGATCACAGAATGTTATTGCTGGAAGGAACCTTAGTGATCTCTTAGTTTTTCATTTTACTGATGAGAAATAAATGCCCAAAAAAGTAAAGAGATTTGTAAAAAGCACTAGGGCTGGTTGGTAGCAGTGTCAACAAGACTCAAGGCTTCCAGATGAGCACATTGAACACTTTGGGAGGAAAGTGCTTTTTCAAGTTCAGACACTTAAACTTTATCTGGAATTCAAATAGTTTTCATTGGAATCTAAAATGAGTCACCCATTTCCCTACCTTAATAAGGATATGAACATAATTTAATGTGAAATGGGCCTCAGGCACTTAAGTATGACTTCAACTTAACTTGTAATGCAGTATCTCTTCCTCAACCCCCATGCTCCACCCTTCTCCTCCAGGCATACTGGGACTATTTGCAGTGCTTAAATATCAGTCTTCCAGTAGCTGAGCATCATTGACTTTAGGAACAGCCAACATTTGAGCACAGGAACAATCCATGTCATAGGCAGAAGGGACAGTGCTCTCTCACCCACAGCAGGTGGTGGCTCCTCCCTCTCCAGGAACACTTTAAGGAGGAGGATATGTCCAACCTCAGGGCACAAACACCTGGCACCATGCCCACTGCTCAGCAGCTGGCACAAGAGTTTGATTCTCCAGTAAGGACACAATTGTTAGTCTAACCACTCTCCTTCACCCTGTGGCTTTGATGATTAATATCACAGATTTATATAATACCTAACTGAGGAAATGGTGGTAATTGGTGATGAAATTAAAAGAGACACTCACTGGTCTCCATGAGCATCAAATCTCCAACATTGTTCTGTCATCCTTGAGCATCATCCTGATGAACTCTGAACACGTGGCCAGCTGATACCCTCACACTTGTCACATGCATTTTTTTAAAGTTGCCATTGAATTTTCTTCATATGATGTATTCATATTCTTTCTTTCTACCTTTTATAACCTTTGGTTTATTGTAACTCACCTTTGTGTTGCAATGGGTTGAAAGGCGTTGCGAGTTTTGGTTTGGCAGACAAATCTGATGATTTTTGCTGCATAAAAGAAAAACAAGTCATATGGACATTAACAGTATTCTTTTAGTGATGGTCTGCATTTCCTGACTTCTTGATGTTATTAATGATCCTTTATTCCATTTGTATAGTGCACTATTCTCTTTTCAAGAAATTAGAGTCCTTACTTCCTTACTCTTTCTTCTGCTTTAATCTATTTAAAAATGCCTAAGATAGATGTTAGCTCAGAGCCGGCCTTACTCAGCAAAAAAAGAGAGGGGGATTAGCATGGATGTTAGCTCACCGCTGATCTTCCTCACACACAAAAAATAAAAATGCCTAAGAACTTATTTCTAAGTGAATATTGTGTCCCTATAAATTCTCACAACTTTTACAACAAACTGGAAAACAATTTTAAAGGAGATATTATCCTTTTCCATTTACTTGCCTACATTTCTTTTTTTTTTTTTATAATTTTATTTATTTATTTTTTCCCCAAAGCCCCAGTAGATAGTTGTATGTCATAGCTGCACGTCCTTCTAGCTGCTGTATGTGGGACGCGGCCTCAGCATGGCTGGAGAAGCGGTGCGTCGGTGCACGTTTGGGATCCGAACCCGGGCCGCCAGCAGCAGAGCGCATGCACTTAACCGCTAAGCCATGGGACCGGCCCAACTTGCTTACATTTCTTTGATTCACACATTTATCACTAGAAGAGGAACCCACAAAGGAAAGACAATATTTCTAGTAAAAATTGTCTCGCATAAAGCTTTGCTTTACTCTCACTTATCTTAGCATTCAAATCTCTTTGTGAATAATCTTTTGGTTACTGGAGCAGAGGCTAAGCAGAGTTCAAAAATTTTGAAACTGAATTATCAAACTGAAATAAAGTATTTCAAATAAAGAACATGAACTTATTGGAAAAGATAACAGTGTTAAGATACATCATATCCTTTTCCCACTCATTAATTGATTTATTCATTAATTTAACATCTCATATTGAGTGCCGTTGTGTGCCAGACACTGTGTTAGACGCCAGGAATATCGGAAGGAATAAGTTCCATTTCCTGCTACAGTCCAGGTCATGAGGAAGCTAAATCAAGATGGGAGAAACAGGTTCTTGTTATATGCAGTAGACATCCCAGTGATCGCTTCCTGATTTTCACTGATATATGTAAGCAGCTATCACATTGAGCTCTGAAAAAAAAATTATCATAGAGACAGTAATGAGAAACGTCTGAAAGTTCCAAAGCAAAAGAATTGATTTTCTGGAATTTAGAGCTCAGCAAATATATAATACTATAACCCTAAAGAAAAATCCTAAGGCCATGATCACTGCATTTAAAACTGCATCCTGCCCCATTTGGAGAGAAGAATCTTAGATTGCAACACACTCAGGGACTCTACACGGTCTCGAGAAAAGCAGCCTCTTTAGGCATGTAAGGTTATATGAGTTTAAGCTGTTGGTCAACTAACAGGACCTGAGTTGTTGGAACTAAGACTACATAAATCCCTTCTTTGTAGACAGAGAGTCTGTAGAGGCCACCAGAGTCGGCCTTTTGGTGAAGAGTTACAGAGAATGTGGCTAGGGACAATGGACGGGACAAGAGGGGTCCCTGAGCCCTCAGCAGGGAGAGGATTTTGAGAGAAACCACACCGTGGTCCATACAGTGTTATGGTAGCCTGAGGGATGGTCCTTGCTGAGAACATTGTTGGCTTCTTCTTCCATTCCCTTAAACCGACTATCCAAATTTTCACAGCTCTTTTCAAGATGCCTACTTCACCATCCCTTTCCCATCTTTTAGTGGATGGCCTTGTCTCCTACTTTAAAAAAAAAAAAAAAAAGAAGGTATCCAGATCTAAATTCTCTCAACATCAGTGTGTACATGTTGATGGGAATCCACATCAGCCTGATACTTCCTGAGTCTAGGAAGAGGCTAATCCCTCCATCTTCAGCACATCCACTCAATCCATCTTCCTGGGAATCCTCTTCTGTCAATTATCCTCCTCTCTTTATTTTCAAACTCTCTCTTTGCTGGCTCATCCCTCCCAACATATGGACTTGCTCACATCCTGGCAACTCAGCTCTACCCTGTCACTGCAGATTCCATGTCTGCATCTGGTTACCACCCTCACTCTCTTTTCACTCACAAGCAAGGTTCTTGAGAGAAGCATTCATGCTAAGTGTTATCTCTTCCTCACCTTATCGTTTCTCAACCACTGCAATCTGGGTTCCTCCTTTCACATTCACACTCCCTCAGAAAATTACACATACTCATCTTTTCTTCTGCCAAATGTACATTTATTTTTAAGCAAATGAGCCACCTAACCAGAATACAAAAATCCCATTATTGTCACCTGATTTGAAAACAAAATTGGAGAAGGGGTACAAATCCAGAAGATGCAAGGCCCTCACTGACCGCTGCTGCCTTCTGAAAAGTATCAACACTTCACGTTAGAAACGGGGAGGAAAAACACTGTCAGGCATCTTTACTTTTGTTTTCATTTTTTTACTTTTGGGTGGTTTTCTTTCTTTGGTTTTCAAATGAAAAAAATTCTGGGGCCGGCCCGGTAGCGTAGTGGTTAAGTGTGCGCACTCTGCTTGGGCGGCCCAGGGTTCACAGGTTTGGATCCCGGGTGCACACAGAGGCACCACTTGTCAAGCCATGCTGTGGCGGTGTCCCATATAAAGTAGAGGAAGATGGGCATGGATGTTAGCCCAGGGCCAGTCTGTCCCAGCAAAAAGAGGAGGATTGGTGACAGATGTTAGCTCGGGGCTGATCTTCCTCACAAAAAAAAAAAAAAAAATTCTGACTTCCTGCTCTGGAGGGTGGGGAGTGTCCTGTCTCACTATTAGCTAAAGGTTTTTCTTTAATGCAGTCACATGTGCTGTAGCTCCCTCCTTTTCTTAAGAGTGGTGAACGATTCATCAGTGTCACACTTTCTGGTTCAAGAGATTTGAGTTCTCCAAGACAGAAACTCAAAATTACTGAATGTTAGGACTTCTGCTTTGAGTAACCAGTCCAACACTTCTTTTTAACAATTGAGAAAATTGAAACCAAAAGGTAGCATGTGACATTCCTAAGATCACAAGGTCAATTGTTTACTGAGACAGAAATACAGGGCAGGTCTGCCAGCACATAGGCCACCGGCTTTCTAATTCTCATCAGTGTCCTCTACTATGAAATGCAGACCCAGGAAAATTTTTTAATGTCAGAGGTTAATTTCCTCACTGTTTTTTATTTCAAAAGGTTATATTGTTGTCCTTTGTAAAAATCTCTAGACATCTGTGTAGGTTTTCATGCACTTAAGTCAGTTGACTTTTATCAGACACAGAAATCTCTGCTTTAGAACCCTTTCTGAAAGGCCCTCAGTGTCTTGCTGAAAGAGAAAAGTCTAAATTAACATCAAAAATGCAAAATATGGATGCAAGTACTTTTGTTTCTAACTATACTCTCTTCATATGAATTGTACTTTTGTGTCAAAGAATGAAACAGGAATCCCGTTTCCATACACACTTGTCAGTTTGTAGACTTCAGAGCGAAAATTACAAGGTCAAAGTCAGTTATCCCAGCCTAAGAGTCACAGAGAGCATTTTCTACACGAGAAGTTAATCAAGACTTCACCCTTTGCTTTTCTGGAGAAGGAAAAATGGTCTACAGGAGGTCCAGGATGTCAAGCAGAGAAAAGGGCCTTACTAATTCTAGATATTGGGAGACAAGTCAGAGTAAAGCAAACAATACTGTTCAAAGGTATTCGCTCACAATAGCACCCACAGACCTTGATGCTTGAGCATCCTTGAAGCTTTCCATGCCTTCTTATTCATTCATTCATTCATTCATTCATTTACTCCCTCACTCAACAATTCTTTAATGGGTAGTGACTATGTGCTGGGCATCATGCCAGATATTAGGAACATAATGGTGACAGAAGCTCAAGGCATTTATGCACAAGTGGGCTTGCTGTGGGACCACATAAAGAGAAGAATGCAAAACTGGAACTTCATGCGTTGGCTCCATGGCAGTAGGAGAAAGTTACCTTTGATGCTTGCTTCCAACAGCTTAAAGGAGACAACATGTTGAACAGCAGTTGTCGCAGCTATAAGGGCAACAAAAAATATTGAGGAGATACACATATACAATCACACATGGACAAATCAAGAACAAAACTGCAGATTGAAATTGTTATTTAATAATAGTATTTCCTGGAAGCACTTAATAGACCATAAGCATGAGTATCTGATGAAAGCATTTATTTTCTTTTATTTCTTTTCTTTACCTATAAACAAATCCAGAATTAAATGAAGAACAACAGTACCAAAAGCCATAATAACTCAGATTCTAGACATTAGTAACTGGCAATAATTCCTAAATTGAAGTTTACCTTTGAAGTGAAGAGTTTCCCAACCATGTGAATGGTGCAAACAAGGGAATTATTTAGTCCAATCAAGAACAACAAATTGCTTCCTTGTAAACAAGAGTTTTGTGCATGTGCAACAATTGTACTAATTATAAAATATTCTCGTCTTCTTATTAAAACAAAGTCTATGTCTATTAGCTTACTGTCTTTACCTCTCTCAATAGAACTGCTCAATGCTTGGGAAAAATAATGAAACAAGTTTATTTAAATTTTTTTTCTCAGTCTTTCACTTACACTGATCGTCCTTCATTAGGAATTTTATTTAATGTTAGAGGTTATTTAATATTTACTATATAAAACTCTACAAATATAGAAGTAGATATATCTTTCGGCATATTCTAAATAAATGGGTAAATTAATCAAAGGCGCAAAAGGGAGGAGCCGGCCCTTTGGTATAGTGGTTATGTTCGGCACACTTCACTTTGGTGGCTCCCGTTCTTTGGTTCGCAGACCTATGCCACTCATCAGCCACGCTGTGGCGGCATCCCACATACAAAATAGAGGAAGACTGGCAGCTCAAGATGACAGCTCAGATGACAGCTCAAGGCAAATCTTCCTCAAGCAAAAAGGGAAACTTTACAACAGATGTTAGCTCAGGGTGAATCTTCCTCAACAAAACAAAAAGGAGCAAAAGGAAATTCACCCCTAAGGAAAATACTTTTGCTTTCGAATTATTGCAAAACCGTAATTTAAGGTAGAAAAATTAAAAGTAAAAACAATTTCCCTTTTTTTCTATAATGTTCACATTATAAGTTGTGATTAGCTCCATGTAGTTTTATTATCAGCGATGATTGTTTTGTTCTCTTATCTCCTGATTGAGCCTGCATTTTGCAAAATTATGGAATTTTATTACAAAGTACCTGTAGTCCAAGATCTTACTATATGAATAAGGGCCCCAGAACTGAAGGGGAAGGATTAGATGCCTGAGTTGGGGACAAAGAGAGAAATGAATACACATACCTTACTATCCAAGAGGATTCCAAAACATAAGATGAAAAACCCCTTAGAAAAAAGGAATAAATCACACATATTATCTTTTTCTTTTCCAGAAAAGAAAGCATTTGTATGTAATACTATTCCATCACCCAACATTGAAGTTGATTTCTCGTCTCTCTCCTGATTGGACTATGGGCCCCCTGAAGTCAAGGACACTGTGTGATCTCCACAATGCCTGGCATAACACAAAGTACTCAAAAATTTTTTCATTGAATGTATAAGTAAATAAATTATTGAGTGAATAAAGTTTTAAATGCGTGTGGAGCTTCATTTTCTCCTTTGTGTAATCCTAAACCCAAAACAAATAACTTCCATTTGCTTCCATATCTTAGTCTTTCTTTAGAACAGGCATTTAATGGACATTTCCTGAGCATCTATGGTGGCGGCAGGCACTGAGAGCCAACGCTAAGGCCAAGCAGAGAGAGCTGCCCTATATCAGCCCCCTTTCCCTCAAGTCCAGCCCTTGGAGAACCCTTGGTGGAGGCTTTCTCAGACCTTGACATCCTCCTCCCAGTCAGAGCACCCTCAGTTGGTGCCTGTAAGGACAGCACATCGCCATGGGTCTGCTCTCGACAGGAGCTCCCTAAACCTGCCACCACTGCGTGCGTGCTCTCCGTGGTTGCCATCTGTACCATCATCTAAACGTCCACTGGTCTGCTGAAGAAGGTGGAGAACCAGCTGCTTTCAGGAGACCCCTACAGAGCATTTACGACGTGCCAGGCACTGTGCTAAGTGCTAAGTCATCTCATTTAATCTTCACCTCTATGATATAGCTAATAATATTATCCTTGTTTAGCAGATGAGAGAATTGAGGGACAGAGAGATTAAGTGATTTGTTAGAGGTCACACAGTTGATAAAGTGACATATTTGAGCCCAGATCTATTTAACTCTAGAGCTCAGACATTTACCCACCAATTCCCTGAGTCATTGTCCAGAGGAGACCCAGCAAACCTTCATTAAACCAGGATTGAAGACTCGCTTCCAGATTCATCAAAACCTAAGGATTACTTTAGTCACTTACTCTCTGAACACATTCTAACTGCAGCGTGTAAAAACCATCCTTTGCAGGAGGGGTCGGTGCTCTTTTTCTGTAAAGAGCCAGATAAATATTTTAGGCTTTGCAGGTTATGCAGTCTCTGTTGCAACTGCTCAACTCTGCCAGTGTAACGAAAGCAGCCACAGACCATATGTAAAAGAATGGGCGTGGCTGTGTTCCAATAAAACTTTATTTACAAAAACAACACTGGCTGCAGTTTGCCAGCCCCTGCTCTATCACACTCCAGGGACCTCCTATGCACCATTCAGAGTCAACAAGTAGTCTTGATTTATTTCTCTTTCCCTCTGGGCTTTACAGAGGTCTGCACAAGAGAAAGAGTCAGCAGCAAGAGGGATTAACGTTAGCTACGTAAACTCTAACAGATTTAAGACTCTGGAATGGATTACTGGAGAAGTCCAATATTCTGCTTCAGTATGAGAGTAACTGTTGGGAAAAATGGATCCTTTTTTTTCTTTTTCTATTCACATTGCCAGACAGTTTTGGTTACTGTCCTGCTGGAGACAGGGAGATGAGATAGCCTCCAGAGTGGTTTTACCAACCTCAGTTCTCTATAATTATTCCAAGGACCTAATGATAGAAGAGGTTATTCTTATTGTTCTCACCTGGAATGCATTGAGTATTGCAAAAATAACATGCCAAACCAGATTCTGGCTGTCCACCATTATTCCTATGCCAAAGCCCCAGGTGAGCCCCAGCAGAGGGGTCAGGATGAGGAGGCTCTTCCCCATGCGGATGATCGTGGCCTTGTTGTCCTGACTCAGTCTTTCTCCAACAGCAGGCCTCCAGAGCTTCGTGAGAACTAACAGCACCACAACCAAATTCACAGCCACAATAGCCAGTGCAGGCACAGCGAAGGCCAAGAGAGGTTTGCTCCCTTCAGACCAGTTAAGCCAACACACATCTTTCCTTTTGTAGCCATTGCTAGGTTGTGTGACCGCAATGGTGATGACAGATATAATGAGAGGGCATCCATAGCCCAGGCAGAACCCGACAGCCATCATCAAAGGCATGGCTGTGTGATGGAACACGAAGACGATCCGATAAGCCAGCAGGATGCCGAGCACGAGCATCCAAAAGAACAAGGAGAGGTAGAAAAAGTGCGTCAAGAACACTGCAGCTATGCAGACTCCAGAAGGGTTTACCGTGGTGTCCACAGTTGCAGCAACAATAAACCAAACATCAGCAATCAGGAGGCACAGGGCTATGTTCACCATGCAAATATGACGTGTGTGTGAGGTCTGGCTTTTCTTGACCTGCTTCCAAAACAGAGCTTCAATGATCAGGCATAAGATGAGACTTCCCATGGAGATGCCCAGGCCCACAAAGGTGATCCATTTCACAATGGGAATGATGGCAGGGGGGACAAAGGATGACATCAGCATGGAGAAGGAGGTCAGGTGAGTACATCGACACATCACCGTGTCTGGAGTTTCATTCACTAGGTGGCAGCCTGCGTTGTTCCATCGCAAATGACTGAAATCCCAAAACACACAATGAGGCTGGCTCAAGTTTGATTCTATCTTGGAAAAATTCAGGAAAATCTCATTTATGGAATAGTTTTGGATAACCATGGATATCACAGGCCCATTGACTTGAACATTTCCATTTTGGGTAATGGGTAGAATGTTCCCCAGGGTCAATGAGGCCATGCTGATAATAGTTTCTGGAAGGGACCTCTGGAATTGATCTGACCCAATTAACACATGGCCTCTGATGGGAATGGAGGTGTTTTTTTGAAACATTTCAGTCTGATAGTTGTAACCCTTCTTGAGTTGGGTTGTGGACACTGGAATCCCTTTCCAGTCAATGAATTCCCGAGAAAAACTCAGAGGCAGAGCTGTCGGAGGTACCAGAATGCTGATATTTTCCAACGTCTCTAGTAATCGTGAGCTGGCACGCCTTTCTTCCTGCAGCAATACTGTCCAATTGGTTACTGATGCTGAATTAAGGATATAGTCAGCTATGTTGATGACATCCTGAAATACAAAGGTGAAAGTCAGTTTGTATTTTGAGTAAACAACTCAAAGGACTAAGAGTGAATAGTCATTAGTATGTAGTACAGGAAAATTGCCCAGAGAATTGGCTCAGTTGAGGATCACACTAAAACTCATCAACGAAATTCATCTCAGTTGTTCTGCACAGTAGAAGCTTTGGGTTAAGAAATTTGAGTCAGCGGAATCATGTAAGTTCGGGAGTGATCACCCCAGGGCATACATACGCACATCGGGGTTTCAGTGAGTGAGAAAGAACCCTGCAACTCCGGCTGCGACAGTGTGCATTTGCTTCCTCCTGAGATGGCAGACATGACTGCATTACTACTCAGGCTGAGGTTCAAAGAGTGAGACATGACTTTTAACTGCTTTCCCATATTATGTTTGTTTTGCTAACATCAGAAGTTCTAAATTCATGTCATGGAAGTTCAAGTTGTAATTCCTGTGTATTTATGACTTTTTGTTTAATAGAGGAGAATATAAAGCAAAAATCCTTTAAAACCGTACCCAAGTAACAAGGAAGCATTGAATTGTTGTGGGTTTTAAGGGTCAGTATTAGTTTGAGGGATTCCTTTTCCAAACAACTCCTTGAAAGGTGCCACTTTCTCCCACAGGACCCTCTCTTGCTTGTGGCTCTGGTTCCCAGGCATTGTGCCGCAGGCGTCTGTCACTCTGGCAGAGTCTTACCCTACCAGAGCCCCCGGTAGCTTCTGGCCCAGAGTCCCCTAGCACGCTTCTTCTACTCCCTCCCAGGAACCTTTCTTTTGGTTTGTGTTTGTCTGCTGTGTTTTTGCCCTTTATTTTATTTTTAGCCGTTTGTCTTTAAATTTTTGTTTTAGTCTCTTGTAAATAACATGTGGTCAGCCTTTTTTTTTCAAACAAATCTGAGCATCTTTTCTCGGATTCAGGAAGTTTAACTTATTCATATTTAATGTCATCTCTGACATAATGCTCACCTCATATAGTTAAGTATAATTGTATGATTATTTAACATTATACATTATATGATCCAGTTTTGTAAAATATTATATACTTTAAAATATAAACTGTATACATCCAAAATGTTTGGAAGGAATGTATTTAACAAATATTTATTGAGTGCCTGCTAGGTGTCACTTGTCATTCTTCTAGGCACTGTGATACCTAAAATGTAAGCAGTGGCTATTCTAGGGTGACCAGATTACAGATTATTTATTTTTATTTTTGCTTTTTTGCATTTCTTAGAGTGACCAAGACTTATTTGTGCAATTTTTAAGTTAATTTTTAAATATCTATACTAAATGTTGAATTTCCCAGTTGAAAAAAGAGAGTTCTTAAAATATATGCTGCTAAAGTCAGAGCTTATGGCCACAGGAAACAACAATTATAGATTGCAAACAGATGTTTAAAAGTTGGTGCCTGAGTCATATGGTGCAAAGGCACTAAGGCTTCCCCTAAGCCAGGTGTTGCCCAGGCAGCCTGCCTAGGGGCAGCTCCCTCTTACTTTGAACTCACATAAGTGATTCCATGAGTTCCTCGTACATAGCAGAGGAAGCAGTAAAGCTGGCACCAGGACTGTTACATGGCTCTTCCTCCGGTCTTTCTCAACAGTGCCCCATCAACTTAGGCTTTTGTCGTTCCTCCTGTGAGATGAAGCATTTAAAGTGAGCCCTTCAGGGCCGGCCCCGTGGCTTGGTGGTTAAGTGAGCGCGCTCCACTGCTGGCGACCCGAGTTCGGATCCCGGGCTCCCACCGGCGCGCTGCTTCTCCGGCCATGCTGAGGCCGCGTCCCACATACAGCAACTAGAATAGGATGTGCAGCTATGACACACAACTATCTACTGGGGCTTTGGGGGGAAAAAATAAATAAATAAAATCTTTAAAGTGAGCCCTTCAAGCACAGGCAGACCATACCTCCATTGTCGAATTAGACACCCTGAAATTGCTCGCCAGTGACAGGGACGAAATGCTACCCAGAATCGACACCACCGAAGCCAGATTCCCAGCTGTGGTTGATGGGCTTTGCTGAATGACGACTGAAAGATTTCGCACAAAAGATGACACAGCTGCCTCAGTGGCATTACCTGCGATCACACCGAAATTCTAGAAATAAAAATGGTTACACTCTAAAAAACAATAAAATGATTGTGTTTCATCAAATTTAAATCATATTTCTTGGCCATATATCACTAACATTTGTATGGTGCATTGTAATGTAGGATGATTCTATAACAATGATAACAACAATGGGTGTTATTCAGTGCTTTCTATGTTCCAGACACTGTACTAAATGCTTTACTAGGGATTCATTGAGTTAATCCTTTCACCGCCCTTTGAGGCAGGTACCATTATTATTTTTATTTTATAATTAAGGAAACTGAAACTTGAAGAGACTTATTAAAAGGCATTTTCATATAAATTATTATCCTAATTATACAATAACTGATATTCGGGGAGATTCAGTGACTTTCCAAACAGTACCCAGCTAGGAAGTGGTAAGGTAGGGTCTACTGGCATTAAGTCCTATGCTATATTCACTATACTATGCTGAGAAATCCTTGGTAGGATGAGAAGACAGAGGGACACATGTGGAGATATGACTATACTTTGTCACTGAATTTGGAGTTTTACTTCTTCCTTGAGGCTCCCATCTGCTTCCACTACACTGAGCTGGCTTGGAAGGCGGCAAAGAAGGGTTATTCCCTTCTGTTCAAAACAAGTCAACCCAGGAGCCCAGATCCCACCAATTTTCCTTTTTGCTCTTCTCAGCTGACAGTGTTGTTCTCTGCCCAGGGCACCTGAGATCTGCCTGCCCTCACACCCTGGGGTGGACTAGTCCCAGCTATGGTCCATGTCCAGATGGGAAGCAAAGAAGGCAAGAGCAAGGAGACTCTAGGAGCCATCTGGTCCAATCTCTCTCCCCTGTTTACAGATAAGGAAACTAAGGTTCAGAAAGGGAGAAGTAAACATTCTACAGTCCCTGATATAAAGACCATTCTGGGGTTTTATACTGCAAAAGCAGGTCTCTGGCTGGGAGAGAAGTTCTGCTCAATATGGGGATCTATTTGTAGAACAGTATCTGTGAACTGGTCTTGGAGTCGCTCTTTCCTGTGGCTTGAGTCCTAATTCATCACCATTTGCTTCCATCTTTCTATCTACTTTGTCTTAAATACTTGAATCTTCCTAAAAGACCATGATGTGGAGGTCACAGCACTGGGCTGAGAATCAAGTGACCATGCTTCTAGTTCAGCACTATTGCTACCAAAGGGACCATTAGCCCCTTAGCCCTTCATTTCCTGATCTATAAAAGAGGTTGGTAAACCAGATGACCCCTAAGATCCATTGCAATTCTATCATTCTCTATGGTTCACCTTTGCCTGACCCACTCCCTGCCCCAAATTCTGACATGTGTACATCCTCACTTGTATTAAGACTATAGCTTCTGACTCATACCTTTCACTTAGATCTTTGGTTCCCAGGTTTTCTGGACTTCTGAGGCCAGCTTAGTTGCTGTTCTATCATCTATCATAGACCTCTTCAACATTGATTCACTCCTCTGCAGAACCCCTCTCCACCAAAACCATCGACTCTGATATTTGCTGACCTTCTCAGCTGCCACCTAGACTCTGCTACTCAAGCCTCCACTCCCTGGGTTTGCCAGGCTCTGAGGTCACCCTTGAGTTCTGAGCACTCGCCAATGAGACAAATTGATGTGTTTTACCCTCTACCTGTCCATGCTCACTGGGAGATGCCCACTGTGAAACTCAAAACCAGGTGAGTCTGCAAGGTGGAAATGCTTTACCTTCTTCAATTCTTCCAGCTGAGAGAGCACACAGGTTTCCTTGACGACCTGCCACCCAGAGGCCTGGCACCTGGCCGTGATGCTTCCAGTGTAGCCACTGCTACAGGGAAGAGTATACTCATCATTCTTAGACCCAAATCCAAAGACGATGCTGTTACACTGGACTGGAAAAGAATGGAAACAGAGAGGAAAAATGTCTCTGAATATCCTGGCCCTCTATATCAACTATATAGCAATGATTTAGAAATCGTATTTTCAGAGACAAAACCAAGGCAAAATTCAGGAAGAGAAGTTTGTCTTTGAAGCCCAGCTTCATTCCTATCAGCACCTTTTTCTCCTTCCTGATGCCCTCCCCTCCCCAAGGCTGGCCCCTCTCCCTCCAGGTGTCTGATCTGTGCCAACAATCTCACTTTTAGTGGGCTATCAAATAGTATTAGGTGAAAATACGGCAGACTATGATAACTCCCAGCAAATATTTTCACTCTTTAAGGGACTACTAGAAAACCAGAAAATCTTCAAGACACTATGGAACAAAGCAGTAATGATATGGTTAAAAGATGGGCAGTTGCCATCGGGGGTGACACGTCCTACTTTGTACCCCTTTAAAGGTTTCTCACGCTGTGACCAGCCACTAGTGACTCTTGCAGCTGGCCCTTAATAATATATTCTTACCATGACTGGGACTGGGAGAAGGAAATCTTGAATGGAAGAGCCACAGGGCTGTGATTTTTGTTTGTCTTCCCCAGGGCTGTGTCCTAAGTGCCCAGACACTTTGGACACTTAGTCAATATTTGTTGAATAAGTATAGTTGAAAGTGGCACAAATTTTGGTAGGAGAGCTTTAAGATTGAATGTAAAGAAACAAAAGAAAAAGAAAAACATCAGACGTGTGTGTGTGGGGGTGTGTATGTGGTGTTAAAGACCCGGATGTGTGCATTCTTTCCTTGATTCCTTGGATTATGATTTGGGAATATTGTCAGCCTCAGTGATATCTCCACATGTATACCAGTACCCTACTGCTGAATCATTTCCATCACAGCCTGCAGTGAAATCAGTCTTCCGTGATGTTTACAGTGGAGGTCAGATCACCCATTGGCAAGGATCTGAACTAGTCAGCTGAAACTGAATTTCACCATGAACAGCTCCCTGTTTCTACTGTAAGTCAGTCCTAGAATAATTCTGTATCAGAAACTTCTCCAATCTACTTCCTGAAGATACAAATGAGCTACTAATTAAAGGACTCCCTTAACTTAAGTAGAGGATAGAAGTCCAGTATTACCTTTTCCGAATACTCTGAAAGAGTCGTCTTCTAGTGGAAACAGATGGTGAAGGCCTGCCTCAGCCTTCTCCGCCACCTGCTCAATGGCTGACAGCAGCTCAGAGGTGCTGCTGGAGCCAACAACCTCATACCCGGCAACGACACTTCCATCCCTATAATGATTATGTGGAAAGAAAAGTGAGATTCATTCATTCAGTCACTCAGGGCCTACTCTGTGTGCACACGGCATTAGATCCATAGGAATACATCAAACAAATTTGGTCCCTGCTTTCATGGAACATACATTCTAGTGGAGAAGGCAAGGCAAATAAGAAACAAGTAACCACCATATATAAGTAATTATATATATATAATTATTATATATAATTATATAGTATAATTAATTATAATAATATATAACTATTAATATTAATAATTGTATAAATAACATATAATTATATATAATAATATAAAAATATATAATTATTAATTATAATAATATATAATTTTATATATATATAAATTTTGTAAGTGTTATGTGAGACTGGTACAGTGATAAGAATAGCAGGTAGACACGAGGCCCGCTTTAAATAAGACTGATCAGGAAACTCTTCTCTGTGCAGAGGGTCTTTGAGGTTGAGGTCAGAGGATGAGAAGAAAAGGCCCGTGATGCAAAAAATGCTGGTGTAGCATGCCAGCACATGTGAAGGTCCTGAGGCAAGAAAATGTCTAGGAGTTTGACAAATGCAAAAACTAGCATGGTTAAAGCTCAATGAGCAAGAGAGAGATGGGCAGGAGATAATATTAGAGAAGTAGCCAGGAGCCAGATCACATAGGGCCTTAGCATTTGAATTTTATTTTTATTAAAAGGTTTTATTCTTTATCAAAAGGAAGTGGCATGATCAGATTTATTTTTTAAGATCATCACTCTGGCTATGGTAGAAAACAGACTGAAGGGAGGCAAGCAGGGAAGCAGGAAGAGTAGTAGGGACAGAGGTAGTGGTGGCTTGAACTAGTTGAGTAGCAGTGCATGTGGGGAGAAGTGGTCAGAGTCAGGCTGCATTTGAAGACCGAGCCATAGGACATGCTAATGGAGCAGATTTCAGGTGTGGGAAAAAGAAACCAGTCAAGAATGACTGTAAGGAATGGAAAAACAAACTAATGTATTCGTACGATACCATACTACTGGGCAATAGAAAGGAAGGAACCACTGATACTCAGAAAAACAGAGATGAATCTCAAAGACATCATGCTGCATGAAAGAAGCCAGGCACACAGAAAGCTATACACTGGATGATTCCATCTATATGAAGTTCTGGAACAGGCAAACCAGCCTATGGTGATAGAAATAAGATTGGTGGTTGTTTCTGGTAGGGGGGTGAAGGAGGGCATGGAGGTTGGCTGGAGAGCAGCACAAGAAAACTTTTAGGATGATGGAAATGTTCTGTATTGATGGGAAGTGGCTTGTACAAGCATTTGTCAAAGCTAATTAAGCTGTACACCTAAGGTTTGAGCATATTACAGTATATAAATTATACTTCAATAAAATAAATTAAAACAAAGGATAGCTCCAAGGAAGAATAGCATCGCTGTAACTGAGATGGGGAAGACAGTGGGAGAAGGAGGTTAAAGATTGGGAGAGTGGGGTGGAGGACCCCTGTTTTGGACATGTTACATTTGACATGCATGCTAGAAAATCAAGCAGAGATGTTAACAGGTATTGGATATTCAGGTCTAGAGTTTAGGGGAGAGGCCAAGCTCCAGTAATAAATTTAGAAACCATCAGCATAGAGATGGTGTTTGAAGTCATGAAAGCCAGTGAGATCACATGTATTAATTAAGTCGACCCTGGAATAAATCCATGAGGTAAACACTGTATTATCCCCATTTTATAGATAAGGGAACTGAGTCCCAGAGACAAGTTGAGTCAGGTAATTATTAATTACTAATTGATGAATTAGAATCTCTGATGCTCCAAAGTTCAAACTCTTTTTTTCTTTCTTTTTTTTTCTGAGGAAAATTCACCCTGAACTAACATCCACTGCCAATCTTCCTCATTTTTTTTTGGTATGTGAGCTGCCACCACAGCATGGCCACTGACGGAGAAGTGGTGTAGGTCCACACCCGGGAACTGAACCCAGGCTGCCGAAGTGGAGTGCACCAAACTTAACCATTAGGCACTGGGGCTGGCCCTCAAATTCTTAATCACTATGTTGAACTACCACTCACAGTAAATAAATCAAAATACCCTTTTACGTAGTGATGGTCACAGTGTCTTTGTGTTCATATGGCCCTTCCATATTGTTTAAAAAGTATTTTCTTGCCTATTATTTCATTTGATTTAATGAAATTAAATCAAGTTCCACAGGTATTAACAGTCCTGTTCAAATTGAGACAATGAGAGATTAAAATTTACTTTAAATCATATATGTAAAGAGTAAAACCTAAATAGCTGTATTTTATAGACTTATGCCTACTTTTACTGTGATTTTGTCTACAAATTATTGGAGACAGCTTCTGAGATATATATGACAGAATGAAAGTTAGAAATATAACTAGAAAACCAGGATCAAGGAAAAGAAAAATATGAATGTTGAATACAAAATTTATTATGATTGGGTTTCAATTTTGTCTATGAGTTCAATGACAGCAAAGTCTAAAAGGAAAATATAGCTAATTATATAGACCTTGATATAAGAAAAAAAGAAGTAGTGTTTTTCCTAGCACTGAATTTTAAAGAAAATTATACATTATATAAGGACATGAGATGATTTAAAGGATAATGTCCAGGACAATTATTTATAGCAAATGCTGTTGAAAATTTTCTATGGATATTCTTTCAATTACCTGTGAAGAAAAATATGTCAAGTTCTCTCACCTCTAAGCTACTTCCTCTATCAAGCTGACTAATAATAGTTGATAATGCACACATGGCTAACTAACCAAATAACTTGGAATTAAGCATAAACAAAAGGATAGTTTATTTGCTGTAGACAATGACTACTAGGTTTTGAACTATGGTGCATACATGATATCTATGCAAAAATACAATATTTTACCCAAAGCTCCCTTTGTGACTCCCAGTTATACAATATCATACCCGCCTGCAGTTGTGGAAGGAGAAAATCCATCCCTCTACCACCCACAACCCTCATCCCCACTTTTCGCCCCTTCCCATACATGCACACCATGGTCTCCTGCTTCCTTTCAAGTTCTGCCTTACTACTGTGGGTTTGCAATCCTAGTCTCTGATCCGTAGCTTTGAGAATGCCATTCAATATTTAAGATCCTAAACTCACCTAAATGAGAATATAGGCTTTCCCCTTCAGACTTTTTAAAGGATCACAGATTCTTGTCCAGTTTTAGTAAGAATCCTACTAGACAGATCAGTTCTGCCTTCTTTTCTGTAAAGGTCACTTGAGAACAGCACTAGGCATTCTGCAGGACTGGTGTACAATTCCGGGGATGCCCTTCTAAGGCCATTGTGTTACTTACCGAAATTGGGTGACACGAACTGACTCAAAACCTTGAATTGTTTTGTATGCTTCTTTAAGCTTACAAAGAGAACAAAGGGCAATATGTTGATCTTTGTCCCCACACAAGAAAGACATTTGAGCAAAAAATGGATGCAGACAATAAATAAAACAACAGAAGCACTGAACAAAGGAAAGAGATACAGCAGGAGGTAGTTGCACGTTATACAAATACGGTTAAAATGACAATTGAGAATGTATGCATACACACACACATATAATTTATTTTTGAGGTTGCTAATATAGAGTGAAGAACTAACTACTTAGAATAGGGGATGAATTTGGTACCAGATAATACAATAAATTTACCCCAAATTTATCTATTTTCTCCTTTTCAAAAATAAGCCATTGATTTCCATATATAATTAAACTAAATCTACCTGCAAAGTATTTGTGCATATCTTCAATTAGAAGTTGATGGTTCACACCTGAACCATCATCCTAGGCAGAGGTACGCTGATCTAGCCTTTATGTGACCTTATTATGAGTCCAGAATTTTGCTTAGTAACTGTCTTTAGCCTCTAACAAGAGAGGCTTCCTTATGGAACACATTCCAATGAAATTTTCCCAAATGAAAATTTCATTTGACAAATAAAAAACAGAAAATCATCAAGAAGTCTTGGTATAATATTACCCACATAAATGAGCAAGACTGAACACAAGAGAAGTGGAAAGAAGTCAACTGCTAAACTCTCTCAGGAAAAAAAGTTCAAAATAACATCAGTTGTGGGTAATGCTATTAACTGCTCTGTAATAACTCATTGAAAATGAATAACTAAGAATATATAAAATAAAAATAATAATTTATATAAAAATATTATAAAAAGTTATTATAATTTTTATATTATATTACTATATTATAATTATTATAAAAATTTATATAAAAATATATAAAATAAACATGCTGAATTGAAAATACCTGAATTTATTGGTTAAACAGCCAACAATTTCTTATGTAATAAGTAGAAAGTGCTTACTTGAATTTCAATTCCAGTGGCATATCTGGAGTATGTAGCAGAGGATGAATTCAAAAGGTCTTTGGTAAATGTTTCATTAATTTTGAAAGTGCCCCAAACCTCTATGGAAATTAAAAAGAAGTTTATAGATACAAAAACTACTCACTTGATTTTATTATAGCATAAAATTACCAAGTACGATTTGGGGCCCATCTATTCAACAGTGGTATTTCAATTGCTTTTTATAATGTATGTTCACCTAAAATAATATAAGAAGTGTACGTAAAATCAGAGTTTTCAATTGTTGATTTGGAACGTAATGGGAAATTGCTGGTAATCAAGACAACCTTGTAAGTAGGTAAATGTGTGGTCACTCACTTGTGGTTAAATAAGGCAGTCACTTAGCACTGAAATATATGCCCATCTAGGCATTGAGCTTAAACATTGTTCCTGTTAAAAATTAAAAAAAAAAAATTACTACTTGCTAACTCCAACACACCCCTTGCTTACTCATCACTGGTGCTTTTCTACATTGGGACAGGTCTTTCCCCATCTTTGTATGGACAAATCCTGTTTATGTTTCATTCAGGACCTAGTCAAATGCACCTCCTCTGCAAGGCCTTCCCTGATCCCCAGAGGCAAAGTCTTTCCTTCCTCTAAATCCCTACAGTACTTTATCCATATTTCCCTTACAACCTCTATACCTATACAACTGTTTGTGAACATGTCTAATGTATATATGTCCCCACTCTACTCTGGGAAACCCGTTATGAGTGTAATCCCTGTCTGATCCATCTTTGCACCCACGAAGATGGCTCAGATATGGACCACCTTTCAAAAGGTAGGCTTTCATCAAAATTTGTGGAAGAAATTACATTGTCTTCTTTCTTGTGTTACACTCTGGTCTCCACAACTAGCCTGCTAATTCGTAGATAGCAAGAGAAATGCTTTATTGTGTCCTCCCAGAATTTGACCCAGATCTGAGTATAAAGATGGTGCTTAATAAATACACGTTGCCTTAATCTGAATTGCTGTGATCCTGGGAAGGGGAACCAGGGATGCCCAGGAAAGCTGGACTATTTCAGAGGTTCTCTCTGACTCTTTGCTCAGCTCTACTAAAATTCTGAGCTTCAAGATAACTGGAGTAGGGCCGGCCCCGTGGCTTAGTGGTTAAGTGCAAGTGCTCCGCTGCTGGTGGCCCGGGGTTCGGATCCCGGACGCGCACCGACGCACCACTTCTCCGGCCATGCTGAGGCCACTTCCCACATACAGCAACTAGAAGGATGTGCAGCTATGACATACAACTATCTACTGGGGCTTTGGGAGAAAAAAATAAATAAATAAAATTATTTAAAAAATATATATATATATAACTGGAGTAGTTTCTTTGGGGAAACTTCTTAAAGTCTTTCAAGCCCTGGAGGCCACGTCATTTGGCTCACTCTTCATCCATTGAACATCAACCTGAGTCAACAGTAGCTCCCTCAGCTTCCACTGGTTTCCTAAGCTAGACTTTTAACTTCTGTTTTGTTTTGGTGATGCATTCAGTACACGTATTTGTTGGCAATTTAGAGCATTTCTTTCAATATAGTCACTGCATTTTCTTCCCTGCTTTCACACCTCTAGACGTCTCTTTTCTGGAAATTGATGTTGGCAAAAGAGATGAAATGAAGGTAGGAAGAAAAATTTTATTTACTCAAGCAGTTCCCCTACTTGTGATTTCAATGAATCTCCCTAAATCTCAATAGAATCATAGAATTGCAGAGCTGAGCTGGATGTGTCTCAAGGTTAAAGTGATGCCCAATCAAGAACTTGCATTTCTGAATTTTCTGCACGTGTGAGGCTCTCACTGTGTCCAGCCAAGCCTACCGGGGTATATCATCACTGCCCCCCAATCTCCCTGCAAACACTAGCTCTGTTAGGGAGACAAAGAGTAACACGTGGGCAAAGGGCTAGAGTCCCCTCTCTGTCGCATGCTGGGTGGGAGGTGTCCCAGCCCAGAGCGCCCCTCCTGGTATCCTTCTGTGCTTACTTGTTCTCTCACAGAAATTGACGCTCTGGGCGAGGTTGTTGAGATGACAGTCACAGCTCTGGTGTGATCCGTTCGTGTGAAGGCAGCATTTCTGGGGATCAAGGCATGAGGGGGGAAACCAGGTGTAGCCATCTTCACAGGCACACCGCAGGACCCCATTCTGGTTGCCACAGTCTGCATTAAAAAAACAGAGCTTTGTCTCATAGGGCCTGGTTAATAAATTGACTACTGCTGACTTCTCTTCCATGGCTCTGACTTAGAATCTGAGCCAAATATTTCTCACCAAAGGCTAGAAGGATGAAACTAAGATGGCACATTGTTTAAGGTAAAGAAATGTTCAACTCAACAGATTATGAGGTTGGTATCAGAAACCTATCAAACATTAAAATCAAATGGCTGGGACTAGCATCCAAAAGAAGAATGTATGTCCAGTGGCTATCCTTTGGAATGGAAGAGAGAAGCAGAAGATGGTATGTCAACCTGAGAGTTATTTGAAAAGTTCTAGAGGGTATTTGTCCAATATCTTATTGGAGGCTCCCCTCCATCCACCTAACACCATTCCCAGGAAGGCCCTATAAGCAAGATGGCAAAGGCAGAGATACTTTTTTTTTTTTTTTGAGAGTCATGATGAAAAATTCCATCTGCCAATCCTGTATGCTCATTCCCTTCTCACTGACCTAAAACTCCCACCAAAAACCATTCCTTTATAACAGACAAAAAAATGGGGTAAAGTCACCAGACATCTTTGTGAAAATATGCATGATGGTGTGCAGTGTATGGTTCTCAAACTTTATCATGCATCAGAATCACCTGGAGGGTCTCATTCCAAAGTTCCTGATTCAGTACGCCGGGAATGGGGCCAAGGATTTGCATTTCTAGTAAGTTCCCTGATACTGCTGCTGCTGTTAATCTGGGTACCACACTTTGAGAACCACTGCTTTAAACAAATCATTTAATTTCTCTGAATCCCACTGCTATGGTCATTAGTGCTATTTGCCAAATATTTCTTGCTCTCTTCCAGGCAGATAGTAGGATTGCATATCCTGGGCCCCTGAGGTTGGATGGGGCCATGAAACCAGTCCTGGCCAATAAGTTGTGAGCAGAATTAATGTGTGTCCCTTCTGCGTTAGAGAATTCTATTGCCAATGTGAAACCCCCCAGTGTTCCATTTCTTTTTGGCTTGGAATGGGTACATTTGAGATAGTGTCTGATTCATCAACCTGAGTCCCCAAGTGACCACACAAACACGGCCCTTCTGCCAACTTCAGTGGACAGGAAGCCTGAAGAAGAAATAAAACATTTATTCTTTTAAGCCACAGAGATAGTGGGGATGATTGTTTCCACAGCATAACCTGACCTATCCCGACTGATATACCCACCTGCCCCAGTCCACTCCCAGTCCCCAGAAAGCTGACTTACATGTGGTGGCCTTTGCTCTGATAATCTTCATTGGCCCATGTAACCATAATGACAGAGACTCCAAAAGCTTCAGAAAATTCTTCAAATCTCTTTTCTCCTTGGAATCTCGATAGCCCACCTGAAGCAGCAGCTCATATTCCTGGACTGGGCCTAAAAAGAGGGAGAGAGTCAGAAGCCCTCCTGTCTCAGTCTGGGAGGGGAATCTGGCCGAGGAAGTGACCGTGAAGCAATCGTCAGATTCAGCCTGGAGGTCATGGACTGCACCGCACTGCTTGTTATTGACTTCTGCTCATCCAGACATTGACTAAAAACAAGCATCCAGAGCAAACATGCAGAGTCCCACACATGCCTGAGATATGTCTACCCTCTCACTTCTGCCAGGCCAGCTGCTCGCGCGCTCTAGCTCCCACCCCAGCATCACTCTCCTGACTTTACAGCTGTCCTCAGGACACATCCAGAGTCAAGATTCAGGGGTCAAGACTGAAGCGAGAAGAGGTAAAATCCTAGTCACTGTCTCTTCCTCCTCCCCCAGCTCTGGTCTCCTTGAACTATCTCCAATATAAAACTCCCGATCTCATACTTTCCTCTCCAAAGAGCCCTTCCTCCTCCTGTAAAAATGTTCCATTAATTAGTCGAGTTTGAGTATCTATATGAAATGCAAAAGAAAAACAAAACAAACCCTTCCTTAAGCCTTTATGCTCCTTCATCTCCATCCTATCATTTCTGAGCAGCACTTTTGTTTCCCTAAGGAGAGGCCATTAAGTGTTTTTGGCTGGGAGAGAAGATGAATCCTAATAGTCTTCTCCCACCCAGAAGTCATTTAGGCACATTCACATGAAACTTAGTATGAAATTCCATGGTTTCAAGGTCTTCCGAAGCTAATCTATGGACCCCAGATTAAGAATGTGAAGGACCTTAGAGAAAAAGAAGCAACAGGTGACCATCCTTTTATCCTGGGTCTCGTTTCATTGCCATTGACAGTGAAATTTCTTAGATTTCTCAGGACACCACCATGCTTTCTGAAGGGACAGATGAGATGGGGAGCTTCTATGAGACTGTCCTGTTTCTTAGGGGTCCTGTGGGTCTAGGCAGAGGGAGATTTATAGAGAAGCAAAGCAGCTGGATCAATCCCTAGGCTTCTCAGAAGAAAATCAAGAGGGTAACTGGAAGCTGGTCGAGGCTGAGACATGTCCTAGGACATTTACAAGAGACTTCTGTCTGCCATGGCTCTGGCCATCTCATACCATTGAGCCTTAACCGCCTTCTCGTACTCTCCCCAACTCCTTGCAGGCTGGAACCTCTACCCCAGGTCTTAGGAGTCACCTCAAATGGTGGGAGCTAAGAGGATTCCCACTTCTACTGCCCAAGCAGGTAAGAAGTGGGGATCAGGGGAAAGGTTAACCCTAGTCACATTGTCAAGGGTTAATGGCACTGGTTCTGGAGCCAGACTGACTGGGTTTGATCATTCCTCCTGCCCCCTAGCCTTTATTTCACTGTGCCGTAAAATAAACATGACCATTGTACCTAACTCAGAAGGTCAGTGTGAGGATTGAATTCATCTAATGCACTTCAAATAGCGCCTGGCACATTGTGACGGCTCAACAATTATCAGCTGTATTTTACTGTCAGGGAAAATGTATTCACGGCATTCCAAGTTGAATCATTTCATTTTCCTGAAGAATTGTAGCCTCGCATGGTGGTAAGTTCTATGGCACGATTAGCACATTGTTGTATGGCAGATTCATTGCACCGTAGGAAGACCTTTATGGACTGACCCAGGAATATAACAACCATCTGTGTGCCTCACGGTTTCCATGAGGAATGCATTCAGTGCTTGAAATATCAGACCCACAAGTTAAATTTCAGAAAACAACTCATTCCCAGAACGGAGGCTGTGCCCATTAATTACATTGTTAGGATGAAGGTAAGGAAGAATATGGAGCAGCTACTCGCTAGGTCTGGTGCAGGATACTATGCCTTCATTACATTATTTAATCCTCACACATGTTTTACTAGCAAGAATTACTATTATTCTCATTTTACAGATTTGGGTTGTTTAATACTGTGCCAAAGATCACACAACCAGTCAGAAGTACTATTGGGGTTTGAACCCTGGTCTGTTGGCACCAGTGTCCACTGCACCGTGCTATCTAATGGAGTCTCACCTAGAGGCTTTTTCTTATTCACAATGAGTTCTCTTTTTGTTTTGATGCCATCACTTCTCTGTTAAAAAGAAAAAAAGAATAATTACGGCGAGGCTTTGTAACGTTGTACTCCATGAGGTATGTTGGATTTCCCAGATAAATTGAAATTACGGATTTAAAATGCAAGCTGGGGAAGGTGGGGATGTGGCAAGAGAAGGTCTCACCGAGGCAACTTTTGAGCACAAACCTGAAGGAGGAGGGGAAGTGAGGATCCCTGGAGAAAGAACTTTCCAGGCAGACAGAACAGCATATGCAAAGGCCCTGGGATAAGAATACGCCTGGCATGTGAAGGCAGAGCAAGGAGGCCAGAGTAGCTAAGTGGAGTGGGTGAGGAGAGAGGGGCAGGAAGTGAGGTCAGAGAGTGTCTCCAGGGAGGCAGGTTGTGTAGATCTTTACAGGCTATGACAAGGGCTTAGCTTTTTCTTGAGTGAGATGGGAACCCACTGGAGAGTTCTGAACAGAGGAAAGACACATGCTAATTTACTTTTTGAAAGGCTTGATCCTGCAGCCATGTTGAAAATAGACATTTCAGGAGTTGTTGAAATAATATAGCTGAGAGATGATGAAGGTGTGGATTAAGGTAGTAGCCATGGAGGTGGTGAAAAGTATTTGAATTCTGGATATATTTTAAAGATAAAGCCACAAAAAGAAAGAGCCAATGGTTTAGATATGGATTACGAGAAGAGTCAAGCATGAAAATAAGTTTTCTTCCTAAGCAGCTAGAGAGATGGTGACACCACTTGCTAAGACAGGAAAGGAGGAGCAGGTTTGGTGAGAATAAAATCAAGAATTTAATTTTAGACATACTAAGATGAGGGGTCTATTGGGCATCCAATTGGAGATACCAAGTAGGTAGCAGACATGTGAGTGTGGAGTTCAGGGGAGAGGTCTGAGGTGGAGATATAAATTTAGGATTCATCGGCATGTAGAGAACATTAAAACCATGATCCTAGATGAAAGCATCAAGAAAGTGAGTCTAGATGGGAAGAGAGAGTCCAAGGATTGCTAATGCCATCTTATATGCTTTTTCTCCATCAAAGATGCCATAGGAGAGAATGTGTTGAACTAAAAAAAACTCCAAGGGCTGGCCCAGTGGCGTAGTGGTTAAGTTCGCACACTCCGCTATGGCAGCCTGGGGTTTGCAAGTTCGAAACCCAGGCGTGGATCGACGCACTGCTCATCAAGCCGTGCTGTGGTGGCGTCCCACACACAAAATAGAAGAAAATGGGCACAGATGTTAGCTCAGAGCCAATCTTCCTCAAAAAAAAAAAAATTCCAAAATGGTTTTGTCCAAGATCCTTATTCTGCAATTAGGACATCTAAGCTCCAAGAGATGAAATGACTCATCTAAGGCCACCCAGCTAATGTTGGTACTGTTGAGATGAGAACTCAGGATTTCTGATTCCAAGTCTGGTAAATTATATAATTTCAGTTGCCTAGAGAGTGATGGATTCTACAAGCGCCAGAAGGAGAGAGGACGGGTGGTAGAGAGAAAAAATGGAACAGATGCCAACTCACCTCCAGGAAGCCATCATGG
This sequence comes from Ceratotherium simum simum, assembly GCF_057802395.1. NCBI lineage: Eukaryota > Metazoa > Chordata > Mammalia > Perissodactyla > Rhinocerotidae > Ceratotherium > Ceratotherium simum. Next base: position 47,185,802 of record NC_141912.1, read on the forward strand.
CCCTCAGTGGTTGCAAAGAAAGAGATGAGCCAGAATACCCGAGCTCTCATCTTCAGCAGGTCCTTCTCCTTTTCCTGGACTGAACACAAAGAGCTGGGTTCACAGCCTGTGACTAGACAAATGGTGTGCCATGCAAGGCTGAGCACAAAAACAAGTAATTCAAGCCAAAATTTAAAAACACACCCAGTGGTAGGGCCCAACTGAGCTGATCAGAAGCCCTGAGTGTCTGGTTATTTTCCACTTCATGTGTGTAGCCTGAGACACCAGTACTTCTGCTCCCATTGCAGAAGTAGTAAATTTCTGTCTTTACTAACTTACTAGAAAATTTCTCAAGCGCTCTATTCTAGTGACCAAATTTAACTAAACAGAGGCTATTTTAAAATTATGACTTGCTTAACTTTGAAGCTAGGTACATTTAACATCCAGCCTTTTATATTTCAACGTCCAGTCTTTTATATTTCACCAAGGTTCCCTTTTCATCTCAGTAAAAACAAACATTAAAATAACCAAGGACCCTTAGAACTGTGAATGTTAAGGACAGAGTCTGAGTGTTTAAGCGTAAAAATAATAATGAACCAATCCAGCAAATTTCCTTCTTTATAGTTGATGTAATTGGCAACAACTGCCCTCTAGTTTATGGTTATCTCATAATAATTTAGACAAAACTCAGCACATAGTCATGGTCACAAAATTAATCATTTATACCCTAGAAGGAGTTTGTATTAACAGGTTATTTGGTGTCAGTGAAACAAATCACGATAAGTTAGAACTGTTCTGTCCAAAAAGTAGTCACTAGGCACATGTGGCAATCTAGATTTTAATTACAATAAAATGAAATTAAAAATTCAACTTCTCAGTCACTATAGCCACATTTCAAGTGTTCAACAGCCGCATGTGGCTAGGGGCTATCATGTTAGGCAGTGTAGACACAGAACACTTCCAACTTGGCCAAAGTTTTACGAGGCATGGAATATTATTCAGCCTTAAAAAAGAAGGAAATCCTGTCACATGCTACAACATGGATGAACCTTGAGGACATTCTGTTAAGTGAAATAAGCCAATCATAAAAAGACAAATACTGTATGATTCCACCTATATGAGGTATCTAAAGAAGTCACACTCGTAAAAATAGAAAGTGATTTGTAGTTGGCAGGGGCTTGGAGGAGGGGGAAATGGGGAGTGGTTATTCACTGGATATGAGTTTCAGTTTTGCCAGATGAAAAAGTTCTAGACATCTGGTGCACAACAATGTGAATATACTTAACACTATGGAATTTGTAAACTTAAAAATGGTTAAGATGGTATATTTTATGCCGTGTGGGTTTTTTTTACTGCAATTTAGAAAAACGTTTTATTGGACAATATTGACAGAACATGAAGGAATACTTCCCTATGGCCTCTCCACACTCCTTTCACACCTCCATAGGAAAAGATGAAGCACTAGGATTCCCAAACTCAACAGCCCACCATTGGATAAGTGCCCTTGATTGGCAGTGCAGAAGAGGCAGAACTGGGCCCCCTTCCTGCCCTACCTCCTTCCTGGGTCTACTTCAAACTTCATGCCAACCCTGCCATCCCCAACAGTGCTGCCCCATGCTTTACTCTCTGATCTACAAGAAAAGGGGAAAGGCAGTAGAGACAGGAAATGACTACCACAGACGTGGCCTACATGTCAGTAGGGACCCTTTCTAGGGCTTTCCAGGGAAGTATGAAAAATAGGCAATGGGACACATCAACTTTTGGATTTACCTTCTCCTCTTTGGTGAGCGGTCCTCACATGCCCCCCCCTCCTTTCTACTTGCCAAGACTCCTCCTAAATCTGTGGCTTTAACTTTCTTAAGGGAGCAGCCTGTGCTCCAGATCATTCCTCCAGATATTGCTTCCCAAAACTTCTCTGCTCTGAGTCTTATTCCCCCTGCCCTGTGCTTTCTGCTTTCCAAAAGTGATGGATATTTGCTTCTAGAGTGGTATTTTTCAAACATTTTTGACCCATAGAAAGAAATATATTTTATAACATGAGTATACACACACACACACAAATAATAAAATGTATGAGTGTGTGTGCATATATATATAGAGAGAGAGTAAATAACTGAACAGTTTTGTGAGATAGAACTAATGCTTTCTCTGAAACATGCCCTTGGATATTTTCTATTCATTTTGTTTTATTTCATTTTTATTGGTAAATTGTCGTGTCCCACTAAATTGATTTCCCAATACTTCCTGGAGGGCAGCCACATTATAGAGAGAACTTGTGCTCTTTCTGGCCCCTTTCCCACTTTTTGTCCTCTTCCAGGGAAGACTTTTGCTGTTGTTGTTGAGGAAGATTCACCCTGAGCTAACATCTATTGCAAACCTTGCCTCTTTTTTTTTTTTTTGCTTGAGGGAGCTAACATCTGTGCCAATCTTCCTCTATTTTGTATGTGGCTAGCCACCACAGCATGGCCACTGACGAGTGGTGTAGGTCCATGCCTGGGAACCGAACCTGGGCCACCAAAGCGGAGTGCAATGAACTTAACCACTGGGCCACGGGGCCAGCACCCAGAGGAGACTTTTAACACGGATTCCTGGGTACTGTTCAGGCCATAGTCTGTAGTGCTAGAGCTTTCAAAGTGCATAAGAGTTTTAGTGCATATGGGTGTGATCTATCCTCTCTTGAGCCAGGGTCTGCTTCTAAGTGGGAGGCCTGGCCCTCATATGGCTCTTTCTCTCAATCTCTCTCTCTGAAAAATCTTTCTCCCACATGGAGTCCAGGCCTGAGGCTACAAACCCAGCTCAAGAAGGCCTGGGTGACAGCTCTGGGCATTGTGAGAAAACTCTCTCATACTCCGGCCCTCTTTATTCCTTCTTCCTCCTACACTGGAGGGTGGATTGTGGGCTTTCTCCTTGGGTTTGCTAGAAATGGTAAACTGTAACTTATAGTCAGGGTTTCAGACCAGTGATTTCAAGTCACTGCTCTGTATACCAATCTTGAATAGCTGGACTATAAGGAAAGAGGAGGAGGAGGAGGAAGAGAAGGAAGAAGAAGAGGAAGAAGAAGAAGAAGAGGAGAAACGAAAACATGTAGGAGCTCATTAGAAGACACAGATGCCCTCATCCCACCCTAAACCTACTAAATCTTAGAAAGGCCAGGCTCAGCCATGTGCGTCATTAAAGCTACCCAATTGACGCTGACCTTCAGGTAGCTTTGAGAGTTGTTGTTCTAGACTGGTTCTTTTTTGTTGTTGCTAGTGCTGTTGAGCGGATTCCAGCTCCTAGTGACCCTGTGTACTGTGAGCAGAGCACTGCCTGATCCTTTTGCACCCTCTTTGCACCTTCTGGCACTGTATCAGACAATGTTCCACTGCTAGTCACAGGGTTTTCATGGCCAATTTTTTCAGAAGTGTGTGGCCAGGTCCTCCTTCCTGGTCTATCTTAGTCTAGAAGTTCCGCTGAAACCTGTCCACCACGAGTGTCCCTGCTGGTATTTGCAATATGGGTGGCATAGCTTTCAGCATCACAGCAACATGCAGCCACCACAATATGACAACCAACAGATGGGTGGTGTGGTTCCCTGACTGGGAAACAAATCTGGGCCCAAGGTCACAAATCTTAATCACTAGGCCACCAGGACTGGTTCTAGGTTGGGGAAAAACGAGTTCTACACCTAAGTTAATACTGCCATTTGAATTCTTCTTTGGGGTTTGGGATGCAAGCTCCAACTAATCAAAACTTTTTCTTTGCTTCCTCGGTGCATACAGCCCTTTCTGGGATAGAGTTGAAAGACTGGTTTTCAGATAAATAACGAATAATTTTGTAGTGTAAGTATGCCCCACACCATACTTGGGACACTATTCACTGTCCAGAATTATTTATTGTTGTTCTGAAATTCAAACTTAACTGGGCATCCTGTATTCAACAACTAGTCAAAGGTGGGAAAACAGTCTCTCAAGGCACATAGGTCAAAATGGGCTGTGTAGTTAGACTGCCCAGGGCTCAGGTCCCAGCTTTGACATCTATCGACTAGATGCTCTTTGACATTTTCTTAGACTTTCTATACCTCAGTTTATTCATCTATAAAATGGGGGAAATAGTATCTAATTCACAGGTTCTTACAAGAATTCAGTGAGTTTTGCATATCAAGTACCCAGAACAATGACCAGCAGGTGATAAGCTTCAATTCTTGTTAGCTATTAACATAAGCATTACTAGCATTTCGATCTCACCACCAGTTTATATAGTTACTTGTTGGATTTTGTCAGAATTTGACTTCAGTTCTGAGTCAAATTAACTTAACAAATAAAAGGTGTTCCTGGGTTGATGGCCACCACTGTATAAATGGAGGGATCCCAGTCTCAAGGTAATAAAAATACGTATTTATAGTAACCGAGTTACCTGACTCAAAGGCAAGTCCTCAGTAGTGAGGATGTCAAGAAATGCTGTGGGGCAGTGAGGGGTGGGGTGTGGAATCTGATATCCCATTTAATTTTGCCTTTACTAGATGCAAACCCCACGGTATTTTCAGCACTTCCCTTCCAAGCTGGAAGGGTTCAATTATTTAAAAATTCCCAGAATCGTCTGTCCTTGCCACAGATAAGGAGCTGTTGTCATCACAGTATGTGTGTTTACATTGCACCGCGCTCTGAGGCAGCTGGGGCCAGTGATGCCTGACCTACAGCTGTGTTGGCACTGGCTTCCGTGGGAAGGCTTGGCCATGGTTGAACCCCCCTCACTTCCCTGAATTCATCCAAGTGAATTCATGCCTGATAACCCCTGTCCTTCAGTTTGCAGAAAACAATACTAGAATTTGCTGTTATGCCTCTGGAGACTGTGGTCCATTGTCTCCCCATTCTTCCAGTTCTGTATTCATGGACTCCAAGTATCATTTATTTATGTCAACAGCTGTCTCCTTACCAACAGTGGTGCATGGTTGGAACAGCTCACACCTACACTTTCCAGCATTTTTAACAACAATCTAATCTGAGACACAGTTGAACACTTGGTTTGCTTTCCTGGCATCATTATTTATGGGATCATGTTTCTTCTTCTATAAATAAGAGAATTCCCATAGAGTTGTCTCCCTTCTCTCTGTCTTGGACTCACATGTGTACATATGCATAATACACACACACACATACACACACACATACTAATGGAAAGAGCAGATCTCAGCTAGGATCTGAACAAAATCATGACTCAAAAAGAACTGATTGTTTTACACCCAGAGGACCTGTAAAATCTTGTTTTTATTTTACCTCTTATTTTATAAGTCTTTGGTAACCTTTTCATTGAGCTCTGTCTTTGCATAGGAAACTGTGGGCCATCTGCCTTTGAGAAGAGTTTCTTTGTGTTCCTTTAAGTAGACAGAAATAGTAGAGAAGACAGGTGGAAAGACAGGTGGGGGAGAGAAAAGATAACCAATTTCATATCTGGAAAACTGTTTGGAGATTTGGTAAATTTTCTGGGCTAGACAAACTTTTTCTGGAAGGACTATAATTTAAAGTTATTTAAAATCTCAATGAGTGTCTATAAATATGTGTGCACAGTAAAATTTTAAACATATATTTTATATTTTAGCATGTTTTTAGTATGTTTATCTTGTATAAACCTAGTAGAAAGAGACCCAGATGAATTAGACCCTGACCCCAGGTTTGTCTCTTGTCTGTTAGATCTTTAAAAAGTTAAAAAAAAAAAAAAAAACCCTCAACGGACTCAGTTTCCTCCTCTATAAAATGAGTGATAAAATAAGGTGAGCTCAGATCCATTCACATTCAGATTCTATTATTATATGCCCATTTCCCAGTTTCTATTTATAGACTATTTATTTAATTGTTCTTTTCATTAATGTCTGTCCGTCTTCAAATCTAAGCCTGGAAAGATTAAAGGGAAAGATTTTACCGGGCTTTGTTTCTACTTTCTTTTCAAAGAGGTTATTACAATTCTTGAGCCTTCTTTGAGATGGGTTGAGGACCTAAGAAAAGCCCTTGGGTTGGGAATAGAGATATGATTTTTAAGAATTCTAGAATTATAAGGCTGAGAGAGACAAAGGGAATTACTTAGCTCAGGCATCCCTGCCCCGGGACACTTTACCAATCTGCTAAACTTTAATTTGTTCACCAACTGTACTTTGAGAGCCTCCTATTTCCCGGGCACCGTGCCCAGCACTGGCTGTTCACAACATAGTCACGCAGGGTGTTCGTGCTTTGTAGCTCCATCCACAAGGAAAAACTCCAAAAGCAGTGACCCAGCCCCGCTTGTGAAAACAACTGCTGGGTTGCTGGGGTCTCTTTGTTCCGGGGTCCCTGTTTAAACCCTCTGATGTTTCAATGAATGGATCTCCCTGCAGAGCCCAGATTGTGACCCTACCTCCTCGTCTGACCCTTTGTGATCCAAGAATTGAGACACATTTTTTACAAGCCTGTGTGTCCTTTGCCACCCATTGGAACTTCAGCTCGAGAGCATTTCTCCTGTTGCAGGTGCTGTCAGCCTAGCCCAGCTGTGTGCTCCCTCCTAACAAGGACTCTGGCTTTTTTTAAGTCCATTTGGTCTGTGCTTTGTATCTCACAAGAGATACAGGATGGTTTGTTGTTAGCGCAACGCCTAATACTTCTCAATTCCGTTGTAAAAAACCTGACTGCCAGCTTCACGGGTTGGCTCTATTCCAACCCCTTGTAACTAAACATTTTCTCCTGTCACTCTTGGTGAAGCAGAAGTTACCACCAAGTCGTTAAAGGATGATTAATGGCATTCCAGAGAAGGTGCCAAGCTCTTTCTTCCAGGCAAGCCTTCAGCTTAGCAATGGGGACCCAGCCTTCCTGGAATCCCCAGGTCAGGCTTATTTCTCATATTCCGCATTTGACTTTGCTTACACAGAGTGGGTAAACCCCAGAGAATCTGAGCTTCCTGTTAGATTGTTCACTTGAGAAAGTACCTGAATACCACTTGAGGGAGGCGATAATTACATAAAAAGAAGAAATAAGAATAATTCTTTCAAATTTACAAAATGCTTTCATATGTATTGATTTGATTATTTTGGCAATCTTGTAAATTAAGTGGGAATTATTTCCTTTTCACACTTGCGAAAATGAGAAGAGTAAGCCTAAATCTTAAATAAAAAGAGTTTATCGACTACTTCCCTGAATTTCTCTCCCAAAAGAATCTAATACTTCTCCTGGACTCTGGGCCAATTTGTTTTGTTGTTTGGGGCGTGATTTTAATAAAGTCATGATTGTTACTTTGATCTCCATTTGAGTTCCTTACAAATAAGCTCTCTTTGGTAAGGAAAAAGAAGGATATATATTGCAAAGCTATCCTCCTAACAAATGTGAGTGTCATCAATGTCTAAGGATACTCAGCAGTCTAGTGATGAAAACAGAATTCATCAGGCCAACTGGGAAGAAGCTACAGAACAGGCTTTGTGGGGTCTTCACACGTGAGCAGTCGGATTAAAGACGTTACAAACTTTTCTGGAATGATCTATTTTTAAGTAAGACTAAAACAGATATCTGACTTCTCATTCAATACTTATCCTGAAAACCTTAATGGTTTCAGATCTACCAAAAAACACTCATTCTTTAAGTTTCCCTATGCATATTAACAGTATCTTCATCACAATTTCCTAAAAAGTAAAAGGCAAGTTTTTCAATCATATTCACCAAATGATTCTTCTAGAAATAGAACCAGTTGCCTGGCATTCCACCCATCCTGCAAATGTCACGTCGATCCATACTCAGAAACTTTCCAGGCTCCCTGCTATGTCAAACTTGTTATCATGGCACACTCGTTATTTGGACCCCTACAATCTGCCCTCAGACGTTCCTTCTATTAAGCTTCCTCTTGTGTATCCTTAATTCCAGGCGAACCAGGATCTTTCTAGAGTGAAAGTGCTGCTTCAGAAGGCTTATACATTTTGCTTTTCATAGGCATGGCCAAACTGCCCTTCTAATCTGTACTTGTTTACACTCCCTAGTAAGGCGTAGAAATTCTGTTACATCACACTGGCCCAACACCTTTTTAATGTTCGCCAAACTGATAAGCAAAATTTTATCTAATTGTTTTAATTTTCATGTCTTTAAGCATTTTTTCAGATATTTATTGGCCATTTGTATTTTTTTCTGGCTTGACTATTTAAGTCATTATTCTAAGTTTCTCTATTGGAATGTTCATATTTTCTTAAGGACTGCTTCTTAGGAGCTCTTTGTATAGTATGGATATTAGATCTTGTCTGTTACTTGTGTTATAAATATTTGCTTATCATTTGTCTTTGGTCTTTCAACTTTTTATGTTGTCTTGTTCTACATAAAAGTTCAAAATGTAAGTGAAATTGTACCCGTTAATCTTTCCCATTATAGATATTAAACTTGAGGTCATGCTAAGAATTTTTGTCTATAATTATAAAAATATTCTGTATTTTCTTCTAACACTTCTTGAGGTTTTTTAAAAATCCATCTAAATCTTCAGTCCTTCTGGAGTTATTTTAGGTTTCAGTATGAAATAGGGGTTTACTTTCATTTTCCTCCAAATGAATAACCAGTTATCCTAACTATGTTTCTTGGCTAAAAGATTCTTTATGAATACCACCTCGATAATTCTTTATCAATTTTAAAGGCCAACTTGTCATATAATAAAATTCTGACTTATATTTTAATTCTACTGCTATCTGTGTCTTTTCTTTTACTAGTTAGTTGCGTAATCGATATCTTGGTCAACAACATAGAAAAGTGTTATATGCCTAAGAAATATATCGTTAAGTTTCTTACTAAAAATAATAAGCCTGATTCCCTGGGAAATTAAGTGTAGGAAAGTCTTCAAGCAAAATTAGGCTGAAGTACAAACACAAGTATGAAAGGTTTTCATGGAAAATATAATCTGCTTAATACAAATTCTCTTTACCCAAAACTTTGCAGGTGTGAATCTGTTCCATTGTGACAAGCTGTCCCAACACCACAAATTTATAGTAAACGCCTGCTTTTAGCCCTAAACAATAAAGGAACTCTGTGATCAGATTTTTAAAATTTTGAGACAGAAGCAAATGATAAGAAAATTACCTTAAAGACTTTATTTTAAAAGACTGTATTTAAAACAGAACCAAAAAACTAGAGTTTCCAAGATCTCTGCACCTCTGGAGATTAAAAACTGACTTTTGCGCTGAGACCCAGAGACGCCATGAAGACCTGATAACCCTCATCAACGAGATTAAACTCTATTTTGCACAGTTTTAGGGCTACATACCTCATTGCTGTTCGCCTCTTTGCATTTTATTTATTCAACTGATTGCACACAGGGAATTTACCATAACTCTGTGAAACGCCAGGGCGCTGTCACACTTAATAATTCTCATGGATTTTCATCCTCAACATGTCAGAGCCCAGATTTTCATCTGCCATTGTGCAGGCGCCTCTATGAGAGAACCTGTGGCTTGTCGGGGACAGAGTGTGGTTAGAGGGCCTCCCCTCCCAGCTGGTTTTGTGTACTACAGTTGTGGAACTCAGCAAGGCTGGAACCAACTGTGCATGTGAGAGTGTATGTTTCTGGCCATGATGCTATAGACCTTGGCACTATCCCTCCAGGTTTCTAGATTATTTTCACAACTATTAAGACCGCATATCTATCCTGTCCAGAACTGTGGAGAACTTGACATCCCGTGAGCACTTCTCTGCTCAGACACAACCCAGGAGAATCCCTGATGTGTTTGGGAACATGGTTTCCCTTTCTCTGTAGCTATGGGTGTCCCCTGCCAAAGAACTTTAGAAAGAAAACAAGGCAGGAGATTTTGAAAGTGCAAATACATATCTTTAGATTGGGTAGAACATAGTTTCATAAGGTGTGGCCTTAAGCAAAACAGAGAATTCAGTGATATTTGTCCTGGGGATGCGGCTCGTCTACTTTCTGAGTCTTTCACCCTTGTGACACACACCCCTACCACTGTTATGCCCTTTAATCCCCAGTACCCTCTTGTTCCTTCCGGTTCATACTTGCTCCCAACGAAAGTGCTAAAATCAGTCACTTATACCCCACTTTGAATGAATGTGTTCATTTATCTTTTCTAAGAGGATATTTGCATTCTTCTAATTGTGGAATGAATGATATCAGAGGGTATATGGATGTAAAAGTATGATGCTCCCTTTCCCCTCAGCACAACAAAAGATAAACTCTGTAATGGGGACCCTGCCTTGTTCTTTAAAAAAATTAAAGAAATTTACTGTCTTTTTAGAGAAGCAAGACACACATACCTTTAAGGCATGTCAGCAACAATCCACATCAACTTGTGGTCGTGCACAAAATAGGAGTGTTTGCAACTCAAGCTGCTAAAACTGAACATACATTCCCATTTTAAATCTTAACGCTTAGTTCTACTGTTTTGCAAATTAAGTAACTAGAGCAAGAAACGCTAAATAATTTGCTCCAAGTTATACTATTTGTTAAGAGTGGAATAAAGTACTATGTGGTCCTTGTTGTAAAATTGTTTTTAATATTGGTTATGATTGGATAATTACTAGTGGTTTTATTATCGAAAAAAAAGAACATAACAAAAGGCTTGTCCTAATATTCTGATAAATTTTAGAATGTATTTTTACCTATTTTTGTTACCTGTCTTATGTCTATGATTTCCAGCCTATATGTGTAACTATCAGCTTTAGTTTGATGGGTATGGCCATCAAAAAGCCAAAGTCATCATTTCTCCACTCCTCTCCCACCTCGACCTTCTTTCCAAACCTCCTTCAATCACTTCCCATCATGGAGTCTCTGGCATGGGTGGATTACATAGGATATCAGGTTTACATAAGTGGATTTTTCATGAAAAAGAAAAAAATGGAAAAGAAAAATTAAGAATTTTCAAGGCCTTTCAGTCAGAAAATACAGTGTCGCTTTATATTTATTTGGGGCAAGGAGCAGAGGAGATGGTTTTCAGGGCCAATTTTTGGATTTTTCAGAGTCTGAGGAGGGAGTTAAACTGGGAAGTACTTCCCAGACATATACTGGTTCAGTCAAAGCTTAAATGAATTCATCCTAAAGTGAAAGTAAATTTAATCCTCTCAAGAATATTTTTATTTTAAGAGATTGCTAAGGCTAATATATTACTAATTAGTGGAAACCTTGAGATGATATTTTTAACAAGTATCCTTGGTGGAGCCTTCTTTATTTCAGTCACTCTACCTCCCAGGCACACCCGAAGAATAGGGGGTACTGTGTTATGATCCATAGAGAGAACGGTGAGCTTTGAGTCAGAAAACCTGGAGTTTGAGACTCAGCGAATCACCTCAATTTCTATAGTTACCAAGAGGCTGACCTCTGTTGTCACTGCTCGTTGCTTTTTCCACTCTCTGTTCCTTTATTTAATCCTCTTCAGAAAATAGAATATTGAAATCAGAGTTTTCCCCATGTGAAGGGGAAAACATATCCACTTAACAGGTAGTACTGGTGATAGTAATACACTTTCTAAGGAATCAAATCATAGCTATTGGGCTTACCTGGTGATTCCCCTCTTCACATCACAGCCCGAGGGAGCCCTTCCTCCAGTGTACTTGTGGCTCAATCACTTCTTACGCTGCTTGGGAAGACGATTTTAGCATCTGAACCAGGACAGCTCACTGGCACGCATACAGTCCACTGATTGATGAGCAACTCTGGTGCACGTCGCTGCCCTTGCGGCAGACAAGCCCAGGACACACCCCCTTCAAGAAGGAAAAGAGAAATATTTTTCTGCTGACTCTCCCTCACCCTCGAGTCAATATCAGGCCTGGTAAGAGGAAGGAGTGCAGAGACCAAGTCCTAATGATTCTTCCAGCAAACAGAGACGAATTGCTGAAATCGCAGAAGGGAAATGGGAGAACAGTGCTCTAGAGGAATGCGGAACACTTCTGTCCTAGATCAGTTTGCTACAAAATGCCACTCTGTCAGGCTCTCATGTCCAGCCTCTGGACATCCGGGGTCATACCCCATAAATCCGAAGGAATGCATCCCTTCATTCTTAATTCCAGTTGGGAGAGTGGGAGGTAATTCCAGTGGAGTGGGGGTAGGGGTAGGTATTATTTTTCCTTTTCCAACTTTCTCACTTAAGTCTGAAGAATCAACTTGCTACTTTCCCAAAGGAACCTCGGACTTCTGAGTGGGATAACGTGGAAAGGGGGACGGCAAAAGAGAGCAATGATGTGTGTGCCAAGGGTGAATGTTTTTAGTATGTACTTTGTCCTTAGAAAACCTAAAGCTAAACCTTATTAATTTCTTTAATAAAGGTTTCTTTCCTTTCCAAGGAGTCACCCAACTTGAAAACTAACACTCCATATTTACAAATGACTTGAGATGGCTTACAATGCTAATGCATAAAATAAAATGATATTAGAACAGAAATTCTTTTTTCTGTTTCTTTAATTCTATGAGAACTATAAAAGTTCTGTATAAACTACACGAATTATAAAAAGAGAAGCTATAAAAGAAGAGAGTCAATGAAGAAAAAGAATGCAAATAGAAACCTACGAAGTATCTACACTGTTTTGTAAATTTGAAACTTAACTCTGAGACAGAGCTTCCTAGCAGTCAAAGAAAAGAGGAAGCTACTCAGGCCCATTGTGCTTGTTACCAGAAAAGAGGAAGCATCCATCTTCTCAGCAAGAATAAAATGGTCTTTGGAGCACTAAATTCTAATAGAAATATCTTTTTTAGTGAATAACATTCCCAATCACACTGGAGCCCATAATTTCATGTTGAAGACCTTTAGTGCCAAGCATGTCTAAATACAATGTGACCCTCTTGTTTCCAACACCAGCTGGACCAATTGGTCCATATCATAACTCTTCATGATCATGTCTGGATCTGGTCCAATGGGAAAGTTGTCAAGAGAATGAGGCCTTCCTGACAACCCCCAATTATCCAAGGGCATCAATTACTGCTCCTTTGTCCCCTACCAGCCTGGGCAGAATAGAGCTGATCTCATAATTTGGCCAACTTAATTCTATTCTCCTCATGTGCCATTTCTGCAAAGTTTTGACTGTTTTCAGAATCTATCAATTGTAAATGGAGACCAAATTTCCATTCAATACAGAGTCAAGGACTTCTGGAAATATATACTCTCACTTGATTGATCCAATGTCTGATGTCCTAGGAGTAGATGCTGTCTTCTCAGTTCAGTGCTGCCCTTTTCCTACTGTCTGTATTAAAATGCAAGTGCGTGTAGGTGCAGATAAGCCACCCTAGTGGGAATGTGTTTATAAAATGAGACTAATAATCTATGAATTTTTTGTTGCTGATGGTGCCATCAAGTTGACTTCAACTCCTAGTGACCCTGTGTACAGCATGGAGGAACACTGCCAGTATTTTTGCACCATCCTCTCACCTTCCCGCGCTGTATCAGACAATGCTCTGCTGCTATTCACAGGGTTTTCATGGCCAATTTTTTGCAAGTGGGTGGCCAGGTCCTTTTACTACTCTATCTAGTCTGGAAGCTCTGCTGAAATCTGTCCACCATGGGTGACCCTGTTGGTATTTGAAATCCTGGTGTCATAGCTTTCAGCGTCACAGCGACATATAGCCACCACAGTCTGACACTGAACAGATGGGTGCTGTGGTTCCCTGATTGTGAAGCAAACCTGGGCCGTGGTGGCAGTGATAGCGCCAAATCTTAACCATCAGGGTGGCTAGAATGTACTAATTGCTTAGGAGTAATTGGTTGGGGGTGAGGAGGAGGAGGAGTAAGGAAGCAGTGGAAGGGCATACAAAATGGCCAATCAGTGTGGAACTTCATGTGGTAAGGGCTTGAAGGTCAAATGGAAGCTCCATTACTCACCTCCAGCTCACTGTGTCTTGAAGCCCAGCAACTTCCTAGGTACTGGCGTATGGCCCTCAGAGCCAAAGGGATCCCTACAGTTTCTTCTTGGATCAAAAACACTTTAGCAGATACTAGAAAATTAGGCAACCAGTAGACATCAATGATTTCATGAGTATATTGGTTTTGGGGAAAATCTGAATCCAAACAAATGGACGCATTTCATAATTCATTAATTCCATATTTAACAGAAGGAGATCATAGTATGCCCAATATTTAGGGTGTTTCACAAATAGGGTGTGCTTTTGAATTACTGATGACTCACCAATAAGCCACTTACTCACCCCTTCTAGTTCCCTCCTAATAATCTGTTAAAGCATGTATGCTGAATTCCTCAATACTTCCTGGTTAGGTTGTGGAGCTCCCAGGCCCTGCACAGGACAGAGAGCAAAAGGAAGCAGCATGCATTTGAGCACTGGGGCAGCACTGTGACATATCATTGTTATGAGCCCCAGAAAAGATAACCTTCTGGAAGGCAGAGCTAAGGAAGTATCGCTCCTATAGTGTGATCGTAGTGTTCCTTCTGCCACAAAATCTCACACTAACTCACCTATGAAGCAGGAACAAGGTGTTCACCTCAGTGTATGAAGGCAGCTAAACAAATGTGTTTTGGTCCATCTGGTCTACTTTACATTTCTTTCTCTGGTGATCTTGATCACAGAGCTTCCTTGGCTTGGCCAGGCCCAGGATCCTACAAACGCCGGAAGAAGAACAAGAAGGAAGATCTAGGGCTGAGGAAGAGTTCAAGCCTTCTAATTTCATCTGTTTGTTTGTGCTGGTTTCATGAACAGTCTGATGGCTCGATTTCCCAGCAAAAGAGCAGAGTCACATGAATAAACAGCAACAAACCTGAGGTCCCGGAGAAAGGAACTGGCAAACATGATGATGTTATTGGAACTAGTATCTAAACCTTATCACGTCACCAAACTTTCCCTGAGCAGCTCCAGGGTGTGAGGCAGCATCTGAATTAGACAGATCAGCAGGAACAGCTGGGGAGGACATGATCCCACCCAGAGCAGATGGACCCTGGATGGCAGTGTCCATCCATCAGAAGTGCTGGACATTCTTTGAACTCCGAAGAAGCTCAGATCCCACCTTGAATGATTTGGGGATTCAAGGGTGCGATCAGCCCTGGGCTGTTTCAGGTGGCTTTAAAGATTTTATTTATTTATTTATTTTTTTCCCCAAAGCCCCAGTAGATAGTTCTATGTCTTAGCTGCACATCCTTCCAGTTGCTGTATGTGGGACACGGCCTTAGCACGGCAGGAGAAGCGGTGCGTTGGTGCGCGCCTAGGATCCGAACCCAGGCCACCAGCAGCGGAGCGCGTGCACCTAACCGCCAAGCCACGGGGCCGGCCCTCAGGTGGCTTTATCCCAGCATTGTGAAGTGGCTAAATGCAATAAAAAAATATTTAAGGAATAATTTAAAATAAACCTGAAAGGAGGAATAAAGAGGGGGAGAGTTGAGTGCAAAATGTAAATTATAGTGAGGTTTTCCTAATATGATAAGACAATCAAAACCAATGTAATCTCTTAACTCTCAGAACTAGGACTTGAAAGAGAGGTGGGTGGGAATGATTGGACTATTTGAGGACAAAGCTTGGTCCATGTGACTCATGAGAAACTGTTTTGGGTGGGGGCGGTGGCATTGCATAATAATCGTATTGCGATTTAGCATTAAAATAAAGGACATTCAAATAAACAAAGGGACAGTTCACAGAAGTGTAGGCAATCTTTTCCTACCCATATCAGAGACAAGTGTAACAATCTACAAGCAGGGGAGCAAATTAGAGGACGAGATGAACCATGAAGCACTTAGAATCAGCTCACATTTACTGAGCACTTAAGTTCCAAGTACCGTTCTGAGCAGTTTCCATGTGCTCCCAGCAACCTGTGAGGCAGTTACCACTCATCCCCATTTTATAGATGAGGAAATCGAGGGACAGAACAGTTAAGTAAACGGTGGGCCAGGGCACCAACTGCCTTCAAAGTCTGTTTTCTTAACCTACACTCTACTGCTTCTCAAAGACAATGACGTGGGCGAATAGAAGGATCCAACCCTTGCAAAATAACCAAAGAAAAGGCAAAGCCAAAGTTATGTCTCTGGCACTAACGAGACTGCATTCTTATCATCCAATCCTTCCGTAATAAACTGGAGAGCCACCGAAGCCCTACGGGATCCATATTTCTGTTTCATTCAACAAGTAAACTTCAGGCATCACTAAATTCAAGGCCCTGGGTAAATTGAACAGATCCAGGCAAGATTCCGTCCATTGCCTTTAATCAATTCAGAAAGTACAGTATATGAATATCAGAGATGACACTGAGAAAAGAAAGATATGGGCTATAAAAGTAATGAGCTTTTTTTGGTTTTTCTGTCACTCTGCCTGTCTTTAAAATAAGAATTATACAGAACCAAGCAGCCCACCTCTCCAGCTCAGCAGATGCTCCTAGGGTCCCACAGAAGGCACAACAACGAGCACCGAAGCACATCTCCTGTGTTCATTTGATGTGTAGGAATTCACACCGGATCAGGGCAGCCTCAGTAGGGAAGTTTAACCCGACACAGCTTACAAGAATCCTGCTTTTACTATGCAGGTTAGAGTCCCAGACCCTTAATAGCAAGACACATTTCTGCACTGACCTAAAGCAGCAGAGAAAAGTAACACAAACAAGGCTTCTGGAGAACAGTCACGGATCTGCTGGGTTAGAGGCTAAAACCCAACAGACTGTCACTCGGTGCCCCAAGGGTGCATTCCTGTGGATGACAAGCTCTTCTAGAACAAAATAAATCTGATTCCATCCCTGGGCGCTTTGACTTTGTGGCTGTTCTCAACTTCCTCCTGAGGACAAACATCTGAAGAAGATGTGGCCTGAGATTAAGACATTCTTTTTTGCTTAAGTGTTGTTTCTGTTGAGTAAACTGCAAATTGAGCCCAAGGCTGCAGAATATCCTTTAAGCAAAGGGAGACATCTAGTGGCCAAAATTCACAATGTGGAGGAGGCCACCTGTTTACAAAATCACTGTAGGTGCAATGATTTAGTTGCTGTGAGGGTGCACTGGAGGACTTGGCAGGGAGAGGGGAGAAAGAGGGAGTGGTCTAAACCAGGTAACCTCTGAGACCCTGAACTACTTCATCCAGATGTTTGGTAGGGCTTCTACTTGCAGCAGAGTTCATTTATTCATTCAACAAGCATTCATATTAACTGTCTACTAGGTGCAAGACCCTGTGCTAGGCCTTGGGGACCTCATAATTTATAACACAGCCTTCAAGGATCCTATTGCTTAATAGAAAGACTAGGCCACCAACAATCAGTTGAAATCATTGTGATAAGGGCTGACCTTGGTATGGTATGGCAGCCCATAGAGAAGGCGCTTCGATGAATCTTTGAGGCTGAGAGGAAGAAATGTCTAAACCGCTTGTCTCAAACCGGCACCCTCTTGGCCCCATCTGGCCTGCAGATGTGTTTTGCTTGGCCCATGCAATGTTTTTAAAACTTTGAAATAGTTGCTAACATTTAAACATCAGGCGATTTCACATGAAAGGCCAGATTTTGACTTCTTTTGAAAAATGGGAAGATCTGGCAACACTATTTCCATATTCCTGCAGGGTGATATTAAACTGAAGTTGAGCAGAGGCTGTCAGCCTTTTTTTTTTTTTTCTTAACAGCCAAGAATTTACTTATTTCAATGAATTTTGGGTAGATTTCACATGAACAGGGTACAAAACACAAAATTACAAAAATATGTTCATTGAAAAATTCCTCCTACTGCCCTTGTTCTACAGCCAATAAATCATCATCGACAAAGCTGCCCACTGTTCCCAGTTAGAGATTGGATAAATACATATCTTTCTCTCACACCTTACACTAAAATTAATTTCATCTGGATTGAAAATTTTAAAACAGAATATGAAACTATAAAGATACTAAAAAAAAAGCAAGGGAGTTGTTGCTGTTGCACTCTAAATAATTTGTTGATTTAATAACAAAGGCCTTTCTAAATAAGAGCATAACCCAGACATCAGAAAAAGAAAAAATTGGTATTTGACTACAAAAAAAGGGAAAAAAAATTCTTCACGGCAAAAAATACAATGAACGGCATCTAAATATAAATAATTACCCGGGGGCCGGCCCCGTGGCTTAGCAGTTAAGTGCACGCGCTCCGCTGCTGGCGGCCCAGGTTCGGATCCCAGGCGCGCACTGATGCACCGCTTCTCAGGCCATGCTGAGGTCGCATCCCACGTACAGCAAATAGAAGGATTTGTATCTATGACATACAGCTATCTACTGCGGCTTTGGGGGAAAAAATAAATAAATAAAACATTTTAAATAAATAAATAAATAAATAAATAATTACCTGGAAAAATATTTTCAATTTATATCATAAATGACTTCTTGAATATGTAAACAGTTCTTGTAAATCAATAAGAAAAAGACACAACTGTTGAAATAACTTTCTAGGCCCAAGATGGAGCTGCCCCTGCATGGGGTGCCACATCAGCAACTGAAAATTAGATATTTTCATGTCCCTGTAAATGCTCCCTTGACCAGAAATGCAGTATATCCAGTCAGCCAATCCCCAAATGCCAAGCTAACCCTGGGCTCTATACTTACTTCCTTGTTACTTCTCACCCCAGGCAAGGTGGAGCGTGTGATCCTAGCCCATCAGATATTTTATATTTGTCTCTTCCTTGTTCTTTATCCCATAGAAGCTTCCTGCCTTCTGCCCCATTTTGCAGTTCTCCAAATAGAAATTGATCACTTCATGAAGTGTTAAATGAAGTTTATTTGTATGACCTAAATTGTCTTCTTTCGTCATTTTTTAACACAACCAAAGAGACACATGGACAAATGGATATTAATAAGCAAGAAAAAACAGATAAAAATAGTTCTGAAATATGTGAAAAACAAGGAAAATTCTAATAATAACTTGAAAAATGAAGAATAAAGCATTGATAAAATACTATTTTTCACGTCTCAATGGGCAAAGATTAAAAGTGTTGATACTATTGCGGCTGGTGGGCAGAAACAGGCCGTCCTGTATATCGCTAGTGAGAGCATAAATCAGTGTCTCTATCAAATTTTTAAATGTATATATCCATTGACCTAGCAATTCTATTTTCTAGAAATATACCCTACAGATATACTTGCTCTTGTGCAAAATGATATCCATACAAATATATCCAATGCAGAATTATTTGTAATATGTGAAGATTGGAAGCAACATAAAAGTCCATCAATAGGTGTGGGGGATTGCATTTGTTTAAAATACGTTTTCTGCACAAAACACAAACCTTTTTTGTTTTACGTAATTGAAATTCTGAAATTGTTACTACCACGTAACTTGCCTTAAGCTGACTAATAGGGAAATTGGTGCCAAGAGTAGGGCAAAAGCTTCCATAAGAGAAATCTGAAAATATGTGGTGTTTGTTTGTGGTCTGACTGATGGGCAGCAAGAAAACTGTTATAGGAGACTAGAATGGAAGTGATCTATGTAACACAGTAAAACAGTTATGAGAACTTGGATGGCAGATAATATGCTGAACAAGCTTGTGGCTTTGGGCAGAGAAGTTAGAATTCCTTTTAGCACAACTAGTGGCTCTCTTGACAGTGCAACTCTCTTGAAAACATGGTTGACTTTTTATCTATTTCTTTCCAATTAACTTTATGTGCCAATAGCTATGTTCCCAATTCTTTTCCAGGCAGGTACCTTGAGTGTATCAGGCTTCGGTGGGAGAGCTACACCTTTGGTCTCTTTTCCCTGAGCAATTTTGACCAAATGAAAGGATTTACTTAGAACCACTTTAATCATTCCAGATATTTAAGCAAAATGTTTTGATGGTCATACCCTTGACTTGCTCCTTGTCATGAGGCTTAGTTGTAATTGGCCTTGATCACTCAAAGGCTATCTTGGTTTTATATTTTACTAATTAGAGGCAGGAATTAGTTGCATCTTCTGTCTGGCAGGTTCTCAAATTTTTGTTCTTATTTTTTTCCCTTTTACTCCTACTTGAGAACTAGCCATTTTTCCTTGGAATACGTAGTCTAAACTAGCTGATAGCAACTTAAGCATGCTAGTAACTGTTTTTTCAATTATCCACCCATTTGTTCCAACACCATTGACTGAATAATCTGTCTTTTCCTCGTTGATTTGAGATGTCATCTTTATCAAATATTCAATTCCCATGTTTCTTTGGGTCTATTTATGGACTTTGTATTCTTTTCATTCATCTGTGTCTACTCAAGCACCAGCTCAACACTATTTGCTGAAGCTTCATAATACATTTTCATATCTAATATAATAGTTCTTCCTCATCATGCTTCCTTCTAAGAATTTTTCTTTCCATTGTCATTTAATAATTTTTCCATATAAACTTTAGAATCAGCTTGTCTGGTTCTCCCCACACACACAAACGCCCCAAAAATGTATTGATATATTTTTTGAGGTTGAGTTAAATGTATAGATAAATTTGGGGATAATTAATGTCTTTTGAATGTTGAGTTCCCCTAAGAATATGGCTTGGTTTTTGACTTGTTCAAATAAAATATTAAAGAGTAATCCTAACAAATATACAAGACCAATATGACAAAATCTTTCTAAATCTACTAAACAACACAAGAGAAGATTCCTCAGTTACATTCCAAGGCTTGCGGGGCGTGACTGCATGCTCACGTGTATCATTAAAATACAAAACAAAATTAAACCTCATGTTGAGGAAAATTTCCTCTCCGGATGATGTTCCATTGCAAGTTTACCATGCAATTGCAAAGAGGAGCTTCTGGGACAAATGGACAAAAGAAACACCTTTAAAGAGGAGTGAATTTCTTTTATAAAGAAACGGTAGGGAGCTGGCCGTTTCTTAGCAGCCGTGGCTTAGCGGTTAAGTGCGCGCGCTCCGCTACTGGCAGCCGGGGTTCGGATCCCGGGTGAGCACCGAGGTGCTGCTTGTCCAGCCATGCTGAGACTGAGTCCCACATACAGCAACTAGAAGGATGTGCAACTATGACATACAACTATCTACTGGGGCTTTGGGGAGAAAAAGGGGAGAAAAAAGGAGGAGGATTGGCAATAGATGTTAGCTCAGAGCCGGTCTTCCTCAGCAAAAAGAGGAGGATTAGCATGGATGTTAGCTCAGGGCTGATCTTCCTCACAAAAAGAAAAAAGAAAAGAGAGGGAGGAAAGAAGACAGGGAGACAAATAGAATACATGCATTTTTGCACTGGTTGTTCTGCTGAGGCTACTTACAATTGTTGCTGCCCCTCTTTATGGCCTGAAATTTAAACAGGGTCAGAGCACGCTCAATTGTCAATCTATCTGGTTATCCACTTTCCTTCCCTCTCCTTTCCACCTCTTCCTCACTTTGGCAGTTACTCTGCCTTGCAAGGGCCTGGTAGGGGCAGGGTACTGCAAGTGATGAGGAAGAAAATCCAAACTAAGAAACTTGGAGTCTAACTTCTGTAAGGTATAATATTATCCACGTGTTATTAACTGTTAAAAGTTTTACTGTTCTATCAAGTAAAACTTTTAACAGTGGGCATACATATGTATTCTTAGGTTATAGATTTTTGATTGTGCAGCATAGTCTTCCCCACACATAGCCCAGAACTTCCAGACTAACCATATAAAGTGTTGGCAAGGATGCTGAGCAGCTAGAACACTCGTACATTGTTGGTAGAGATGTAAAATGATACAACCACTTTAGAAAGCAGCTTGGAAATTTCTTATAAAATTAGATATACACTTACCATGTGACCTAACAATCACACTTCTAGATATTTACCCAAGGGAAATGAAAATAGGGTATCCACACGAAGAGTTGTATGCAATGTTCATAGCAGCTTTAGTCATAATAGCCCAAATCTGGAAATAATCCAAATGTCCATCAGTAGGTAAAGGGACAAATAAATTCAGATATAGCCATACAATGGAATACTACTTAGAAGATACATAACACTTTTAGCAAGCCACCTGGACCTGAAAGATATAACTAGGATGGCTCTGTGGAAGGACAACGCTGTACAAATGCAAGGTATTATTTTCCTTGGTTTTAGTCTGTACTCTTCCTAACGATCTCCATCACTCATTGCCTACATTGGATTATAGTGCCTCAGTGCCTGTTTTAGTGGATGAGAACCTCAGTTCTATTCAACAAGTGTACACTGAGAGCCTCTACGCATGGAGCCCAGCACTATGCCACGTACTGCCAGAGACACAATAAGAAGTACACCAGGTCCCAAAAGTAAGGAGCTGACAATTTTGCATGGGAAACAGCACTAAGGCATAAAAATAATT
Source organism: Ceratotherium simum simum (assembly GCF_057802395.1). Taxonomy (NCBI): domain Eukaryota; kingdom Metazoa; phylum Chordata; class Mammalia; order Perissodactyla; family Rhinocerotidae; genus Ceratotherium; species Ceratotherium simum. The sequence continues at coordinate 47,207,899 of NC_141912.1, forward strand.
GAGAACAATATCAGACATTACAATAAACATTTCCAATGCCTATTTCCTGCTTACATTCAATAAAAGCAACAAGAAGAAAAATAACCACAATAACTTAAGATTTTTTTTTGTGTGTGAGGAAGATCAGCCCTGAGCTAACCATCCATGCCAATCCTCCTCTTTTTGCTGAGGAAGACCAACTCTGAGCTAACATCTATTGCCAATCATCCTCCTTTTTTTCCCCAAAGCCCCAGTAGATAGTTGTATGTCATAGTTGCACATCCTTCTAGTTGCTGTATGTGGGACACGGCCTCAGCATGGCCAGAGAAGCGGTGCATTGGTGCGTGCCCGGGATCCCAACCCGGGCCGCCAGTAGCAGAGCGCACGCACTTAACCGTTAAGCCACGGGGCCAGCCCTCACATAAGAATTTGATTAAAACTTTAAGATATGCCTTCTCTCGCTTGTCCTCTCTCACTTCATAATTGGCACAAAGGGACATGAGATGGGACAGCCAATTTGTCCTATGACGTCACCTGCCAGAGACTGAGGCTCTACTTTTGGTCTTCCTGCTTATCTTAATAAATCATCATGGTGCTATCATATATTAAATTTTTAACCCTTCACTGAACTTATTTTGTCTTCAGCATGTAGCAGCATCTCATGTAAGTTATTCTAACCTCTTTAAAAGACTTTATTTAATTTGATTTAACTTTAATTTTCAGACCTCAAAGCAGACTCTTTACGTAGAGTATTCTCAAACCTAGGGCTTCTTTCACATATTCTGTAAGCCTCTATTCATAAATTTGATCAAAAACATTCTCACACTTAGACTTTGCAAGCTGGAGACCTAACCTGTTAATTCATCATATACGAAACTTTCTAATAAAAACTTTTAAACAAAAATCCACATAAATTTAGAGGATTTTAGGGGGAGGTGTAAATTTATCCCTGTAAATCCGTATTTGCTTTCCTAGTTCCCTCACATAACAGCAGCTCACAGTCAGGCAGCAGGCCAGTGTTTCAGGTGCAGTTACTTAAACGTGGGAAAACAAATTTACATGGCATGAAAAATGTCTGAATATACTAAGATGGCCAGAGAAAAGCACGTCTAATTTACCAAATGTTGGGGGCCAGCCCTGTGGCGTAGCAGTTAAGTGCACGTGCTCCACTGCTGGCGGCCCCGGTTCGGATCCTGGGTGCGCACCGATGCACCACTTGTCAGGCCATGCTGTGGCGGTGTCCCATATAAAGTGGAGGAAGATGGGCACAGATGTTAGCTGAGGGCCAATCTTGCTCAGCAAAAAGAGGAGGATTGGCATTGGATGTTAGCTCAGGGCTGATCTTCCTCACAAAAAAAAAAAAAAATTTACCAAGTGTTTTAGTCACGTTTCTCCACAGAAACAGGACCAATGGGATATATGTATATATCTATATAGATAGAAAGACTTATTATAAGGAATTGGCTCACACGACTACAGAGGCCGAGAAGTCCAAGATCTGCCATTGGCAAGCTGGAGACCCAGGAAAGCCAATGTGTAGTTGGAGTCTGAAAGCCCACAGGCTCAAGACCCAAGAAGAACAGATGTATTAGTCCAAGTCTAAAGGCTGGAAAAGACCAATATCCCAGCTCAAACAACCAGGCAGGTGATGCTCTCCCTGTCACAGGAGGGTCGGTGTTTTTGTTCTATTCAGGCCTTCAACTGGTTGGATGAGGGTCACTCACATTAGAGATGGCAATCTGCTTTATTCAGTCTACTAGTTCAAATGTTAATCTCACCCAAAAACACTCTCACAGACACAGTCAGAATATTGTTTGACCAAATATCTGGGGACCCTGTGTCCCAGCCAATTTGACACATAAAGTTAACCGTGACACCAAGCTCACTAGCCATAGACTGTCCAGCCCAGAGTTCTCTCATCTATGGTTCTAGATTTTTCATGCTGTTCTTACAGGGCTCCACATGACGTCTACTACATTCCTGAAAAATCATAAAATTGTACTATTTAGTTGAGACTCATCTATTTAACCAATCAGAAATAGATAAAAATCAATGAGGAGTTAGGCATTACACAGAAGCCATCAGTAGATGAAGAGCCTACCATCCTTTGTCAATGGTACGGAAAATTTCTGGCCCTTCACCTGAATCACCTTAGCCACTGATCCCACAGATGACTCCTACGACCTTGGTAGATGTCAGGTACTTGGATACACAACACATGGAGAGCCCCATACTACATCCAACTGATCCCAACAACTCTGACTAGTTAAAACAATGTCTGGACTCTTCAGGCTCACTCATTGAGCATCATCACTGTGTTTACATGACCCTACATTCGTAGAGGTCTCCAAGGGCAAAATCTTTTTAGAGTAAACACTTAGGAATGGGGAATACACTGATAGTCACTAATAACAGTTGTTCTAGTCATCAGGGCTCTTTACGATGTTGGCTTGCACACTAGATACAAGAAAAAAAATCCAAGGAAAAGAAAAGAAGCTTTCTGCTGAGGGTAGACTATTTTGGGTAGTCTTTGGGAAAGAGGTGTAATGATTCACACAACAGGCTTCTATACTAAGAAACAAGGAGAACAGCCCTTCAGAGAAAATGTGAGTGTCTACCTTTCTCGGGGCAGGGAGGTCGGGGTGGGGTGGGGGGCAGTGGATTTCCTTCAGGCATAACAATACCTGTGCAATTTCCCCACTGACTCATGGAACCTGTTGAAGCAGCTTTTCCATGCTTTTGTCCCACAACAAACAAACCACAATAGTTCCTCCACCCACCATCCCCACTGCCACCTACTCCTTCCTAGGAGACACAAATAGCCTTTGAATGGAAATAACTGAGGCAGTTCCACTAATTTATTTCATTCCTGATTTCATATTTATGGAACACTTACTCACGCCAGGAAATACTTTGCATGTATTGTCTCAATTAAATTTCACAACCACCACCTATGATGGGTTCTATTTTTTCCTCCATTTTATAATGATGAAACCAAGGCTTTGAAAGGTTAGCCAGCTCACCCAAGGTCACACAACAGTGGAAAAGCTGACTCTGGAAATCAGGTCTGTCCACCTTGGGTTCCTGAGCTTTTCATCATTTATCTTTAAATCATGCCTTAGTGACCCTCTATCCAAATTTGGAAGTCACAAGACCTTAAGTATACGGTTTAAAGCAAACTTTATAAGAAGTCTTGGGACATTTCAAAGGATGAAGCTCCCCTCCAACACGTGCAATGCACAAAAGCTTCTGGACCTATTGGTTAAAAGAAATGTCACTACAGAGGTTTTATTTGGGTTCCAGAACACAAATTCAAGATTTTTGTTGTCAGTGGAGTCAATTCCGACTCCTAGTGACTCTGGGGACAGCAGAGAGGAGCCCTGCCCCAGTCTTTTTGCACCATTCTCTCACCTTTCAATGCTATATCAGACAATGTTCCACTGCTCTTCACAGGGTTTTCATGGCCATTTTTTTCAGAAGTGGGTGGCCAGGTCCTAGTCTATCTTAGTCTGGAAGCTCGGCTGAAACCTGTCCACCATGGGTGACCCTGCTGGTGTTTGAAATACCCACGGCATGGCTTTCAGCATCACAGCAACATGCAGCTGCCACAGTATGACAACCAACAGATGGATGATGTGGTCCCTTGACAGGAAAATGAACCAGGGCTGCAGCAGTGGGAGCACCGAATCGTAACTACTAGACCACCAAATTCAAATTACTGCTTTAAATTCTTAAAAAGAGTTTGACCATTTGAGAAGGAGACAATGGAGGACTTGAGTCTAGCTTCTTGGAAACTCTACTCAGAATCGTATGGCTGAAAGTAAATTTTTCTTTTTTCCAGCTTTACTGAGATATAATTGACATACAGCATTGTGTAAGTTTAAGGTATACAATATGATGATTTGATATATGTAAAAATTGTAAAATGATTACCACAAAATAACTTCATTTAATTAACTAAACTTGAGAGCCAATGGAGAGGACTGAGGGGCAGGACAGGGTTCCTTCAATTACTGAGGGACTTAACTGAGCTAGATACTAGCCGTCTCCACCCTCAGGGAACACACAGATTAACAAAGGACAAACAGTAGTAGTGACACCACCTCACCTATAATAACAGGAGTTTGGGTCTAATAAGACTGGTGATGAGCAGACTCATCCAGGTCATTTCATTAACCTCCCAGTGAGCTGACCCTGCATCACATGATAATGAATTTGGGGGACTCCATTTCTACTGTTACAGCAGGGTTTTCTATAACGTTAGTATAATGGCTAAGTGTTAGAGCAGCAGATGCCCAAGGGAGCGCTGAGCACCTAAGCAATGTCCGACCACAGAAAATGTGTGTAAATTGCACCCATTCTGTCAATCAAACTCCACTCCCCATTTCTTCTCAGGACACCCTCTTGTCTCTCTTATGGCACCACATGAAGCAGTACAGTGCAGGGGTTAAGAATAAGGTCTCAGGGGGACAACTGCTGGGTTTGAATCCAATTCCACTTAATGAGCTGATGATGCTGAAGAGGTATTGCACCCCGCAAGCCTCTTCCATAAGCCTAGAACAATTCATGCCTGCCTCATAAGGCTGCTGTGAAGATTAAATGGGATAATGTATGTAGAGTGCTTTGCTAATGATCAGCGTATAACAAATGCTTTTTAACAAAAGTAGCTTCCTGGAATGCCCATTTCCCTCTTCTCCATCTCATCAAATCCGATGAAAACTTTAAAGCCTGAGTCAAGTTCTCTTCTCCATAGCTACTTTCTCTCCAAGTACTCCAGCCCTGATGGGAATGACTTTACCTAAATAATTAACACCACAAACTTAATCCTTGGATAATAGGCTTATTAGATGCTGGCAACTCCTGAAAAGGAGGTGGTGGCATGTGGAGGGATTGGGTGGGTAAGGGGCAGACAGGCAAGCACTATTTCCACAGTGCGGCTCATGCTGGTCCAGGCTGGCCAGGTTGCCAGTGTCCCCAGGATGGAACCAGAGAGGACTAGAGCCTGCATTTCTACCGTCCCCTCATTCCCCTTCAGTCTACTTCCTAGCTGTATATCCTACGGTAAGGCCAGGTCTCGGTTGCTTTATCTGTAAAATGGGCAGGATCCTGCTTTCCCTAGCTGAAGTCAGAGAGCTGAACCATATCCTAATGTAAGACCTCTTCCTGCTCCAGATGTGGGATTCTCCTGGCACATGTGGCCCTGGGTGTGGGAGGGTACATCACCCTGCAGCCAGGTGACCTGTCCATTGGGCCATTCTAGAGGCCTCCATACCCTCTGAGTGAACAGGACACGTTGTTTTTACTTTCCTCCAATCCCTCCAGAATCTGGAATCTCTATCCCACCAGGTCATGAGCCAACAGCCACTAGCACCCAGGCTGCCAGCAGGGCAGTGCCCGTGGTTCGCTGAAGAAAACAATGATGAGAAAAGATTGAAGTTTGACTCTGCCTGTCCCTTTCTGTGCTATCTTCAGCCAAAGGCCTGCAGGCTTTCATCTGCTGAGCCGGGCAGTGTTAAACAACATTATTCTTCCTTTCTGCCTCAACTCCCACCTCTCCCTCTGGCTGCTGTCTCAAAGGAAACAACCAGCAAGGACCGGACAGGCCCTGCCATTTAGACTTCTTGTAAATGGGGAGGGTTCTGGGAGAGACAGCCAGCTTCTCCGCTCCCTTTAATACTGGCCTGATGACTAATCTCAAGGAGAAATGAGAAACAGACAGAACGGGGGACTGGAGACTTCTTTTGGCTGGAGGAGAGGAGGAGATTTGTGATCAAAGAGTCCTGACCCAGTCTATAACCAGGAAAGGACTGTCTGCCTCCAGGTCTCCCCTAGACATTGCAGGAGAAGGTCCCTGGTGAGACTGACCAGCAGCCCAAGGCCAACGCTGTACTTAACACACAGTGTGAAGGCAGCTGCCCATGGAGGCCATTATGAGGGCACTGCATACAACCATGCAGGTTGTGCCTTTGCAAGAGCACCTGGCCCAATCAAGGCTGAAACCCAGCCTGGTGTCCACCTGCCAAACCACGTGCCACAGCTGCCCAGAGGGACTACCTTTTCTGATTTATACAAAGGCTCCATAAATGCTAGTGTGGGCCCTGTGTGCACTAGTGTATCTGTGCCTCCTGATGGCCATGCTGGGTAATTTGCAAACAGAAGATCAGTGGCATCCTTACAGCTGGCTGATCTCCTTCATTCTTACCTCAGGTGCCATGACTTATTTCTTCTTCCTTTCCCTCCCCTTCTCAGTCATTCTCCTTTTCTTCTTCCCCTTTCCTACTCTTCCATTTTATCCTCTCCCTTTCTCCTCCTCCTTGTTCCCAATCTATTGTCACATGCTGGGTGGCCAAATTCCCACCTAATACTCAGAAACACTCTGGAAGGAGGGGGCAGGTAAGAATGGAAGGGAGCCAAGGATAATAAAGTCTTTGTATTCAGAAAACAGCTTTTGTTCTTTCTTTTTAACTTGTGGCCTTAGGTTTCAATGGCAGGTCATTCTGGGAGATGGCAGAAAACATCAGGAGGGTGGGTTTAAGAAACTTTGACCAGAAAGAACTTCAAGAAGTTATTCAGCTCTGCCCTACCGAAACTGATAGACACAAATAATGAGAGCTAGTATACCTGAGTTCTGTTCTCCTTTCTAGTTGACTGCTATGATGGGCAGAATAATGCCCTCTCCCATCCCAGAGATGTACATCTACTAATCCCCAGAATCTGCAAATATATTACCTTACATGATCAAAGAAACTTTGCAGATGTAATTAAATTTAAGGTCAACTTTGCAGTTAACTTAAAATAGGAAGATTACCTGGATTATCTGAGTGAGTTCAATCTAATCACATAAACTCTTATAAGCAGAGAATTTTCCAGATAGAAGCAGAAGAGATGTGTGGCAAAAGATGAAGCAAGAGAGATGCAGCAGAAAGGGAAATGAGACAGATTTGAAGTGTGAGAGGGACTGGCACACCACTGCTGCCTCTGAGATGTAGGGGCTCAAATGCAAGACCATAGAGGGGCCTTTAGGAGATCATGGAAAGCAGGAGAGTGGAAGTGGGCCCATTAGGAGCAAAGACCAGCCCCTAGCTAACAGCCAACAAGGAAACATAAACCTCAGTGCTACGACCACAATGAACTAAAAAACTAAGAAGAGAAAACAATAAGTAAAATGGTAGGCTTAATCCCGAACATATCAATAATTGCCTTAAATGTAAATGATCTAAATACAGGAAATAAAAAAACAGAGATTGGCAGGATGTAGTAAAAAACATGACCCAACTATGTGCTATCTATAAGAAACTCACTTCAAAATATAACAGTATGGGCAGATTGAAAATAAAAGAATGGATATCACAGAAACATTAAGCAAAAAAAATGCAAGAATGCCTATATCAATATCAGATAAAGGAGAATTCAGAGCAAAGAAAATTATGAAGGAAAGAAAGGGACATTACAAGATGATAAAAGGTCAGTTCGCCCAGAAGATATACCAATCTTAAATGTATATGGACCAAAGAACACAGCTACAAACTATGTGAAGCGAGATCTGATAAGAGAAATGGACAAATCCACAATTATAGTTGGAGACTTCAACATCCTTCACTCTACAATTGATATAATGACTGGACAGAAAATCAACAAGAATATAGAAGAACTCAACATTATCAACCAACAGGATTTAATAAAAATTTATAGAACACTCCACTCCACAATAGTAGAATACACATTTTTCAAGTGCCTATAGAACATACACCAAGATAATCCATATCATGGACAGTAAAGCAAACCCCAAAAAATTCAGAATAATTAAAATAATACAGAAAATGTTCTCCAACCGCAATATAATCAAACTCAAAATCAATAACAGAAAAATCACAAGAAAATCTCCAAACTTTTGGCAACCTAACAATACATCTTGAAATGATCCATGGTTCAAAGAAGAAGTTATCAAGGAAATAAAAGAATACATTAAACTGAATGAAAATAAAAATACATGTCAAAACTTGTGGAACACAGCTAAAGCAGTGTAGAGAAAGAATTTAATAGCACTAAATGCATTTATTAGAAAAGTGGCGGGGCTGGACCTGTGGCTTAGTGGTTAAGTGCATGCGCTCCGCTACTGGCAGCCCAGGTTCGGATCCCGGGCACGCACCGACGCACAGCTTCTCCAGCCACGCGGAGGCCACATCCCATGTACAGCAACTAGAAGGATGTGCAACTATGACATACAACTATCTGCTGGGCTTTTGGGGGAAAAAAAGGAGGAGGATTGGCAATAGATGTTAGCTCAGAGCCGGTCTTCCTCAGCAAAAACAGGAGGATTAGCATGGATGTTAGCTCAGGGCTGATCTTCCTCACAAAAAAAAAAAAAAAAAAAGCAATGTCCACCAGTGAAACTATTTAAAAATAAACTTAAAAAAAAAAAAAAAGAAAGAAAAGTGGAAAAATCTCAAATCAATATTTTAAGCTTCCATCTCAAGAATCTAGGAAAAGAAAAAGAAAATCAAAATAAACCAATTAGAATGCAATTAGAAGGAGAGAAATAATAAAAATAAGAGCAGAAATCAATGAAACTGAAAACAAAAAAACAATAGAGAAAATCAATGAGACAAAGAGCTAGTTCTTTGATAAGATCAATAAAATTGACAAACCTCTAGCAAGATTGATTTAAAAAATAAGAGAAGACAGAAATTACCAATATCAGGAATGAAACAGAGGGTATCACTATAGAGTCTGGAGACATCAAAAGAATAATAAAGTAACGCTACAAACAACACTACACACATTAATTTGACAATTTAGGTGAAACGAACTATTCTCTAAAAAACACAAGCCACCACAACTCAACCAATATGAAATAAATAATTTGAACAGCCCTATAACTATTAGGGGAATTGAATCTGTAATTTAAAAACTCCCAAAAAAGAAATCTCCAGATCTAAATGATTACACTGGAGAATTCTACCAAAAGTTTAAAGAACAATTAATATAAATTCTACACAATCTCTTTCAAGAAATAAAAGAGGAGTGAACACTTCCCAGTTCATTTAATGAAACTACAATGATACCAAAACCAGACAAACATAGAATTAAAAAAAACTACAGACCAATATCCCTCATGAATAGAGACAAAAGTCCTTAACAAAATATTAGCAAACAGAATTTAGCAACATATAGAAAGAATTACACCATGACCAAGTGGAGTTTATTCCAGGAATGCAAGACTGGTTCAATATTGAAAAATCAATCAATGTAACCTACCATATTAACAAGCAAAAGAAGAAAAATCACAGGATCATGTCAATTGATACAGAAAAAGCATATCAAAATTCAACATTTATTCAGGATAAAAAAGAACTCTCAGAAAACTAGAAATAAACAGAAACTTCCTCAATTTTATAAACAACATCTACAAAATGCCTCCAGCTAATATTATGCCTAATAATGAAACACTGAATGCTCTCCTCCTAAGATCAAAAACAGGGCAAGGACATCTACTTTTATCACTCTTGTTCAAACTGGTGCTGGAACTTCTAGCCAATGCAAAAAGCCAAGAAAGGAAATAAAAGGTATTCGTGGGTGTGGCCTGGTGGTGTAGCGGTTAAGTTCACGAGCTCCACTTAGGCGTCCCACGGTTCACAGGTTCGGATCCCGGGCACGGACACACGCACTGCTTATCAAGCCATGCTGTGGCGGCGTCCCATATAAAGTGGACGAAGACGGGCATGGATGTTAGCCCAGGGGCAATCTTGCTCAGCAAAAAAGAGGAGGATTGGCATCAGATGTTAGCTCAGGGCTAATCTTCTTCAAAAGAAAAAAAAAAAGGTATTTGTGGTTAGTGCCATCCAGTCTATTCAGACTGCAGTGAACCCTGCTCAGTCTTTTTTGTGCCATCCTCTCATCTTCCAGAGTTGTATCAGACAAAGCTCCACTGCTAGTCACAGGATTTTCATGACCAGTTTTTTCAGAAGTGGGTGGCCAGGTCCATCTTCCTAGTCTGGACGCTCCACTGAAAGCTGTCCACCATGGGTGACCCCACTGATGTTTGAAATCCCAGTGGCCTAGCTTTCAGCAACACAGCAACACTCAGCTGCCTGAATATGACAACAAACAGACGGGTGCTGTGGTTCCCTGAGCAGGAAAAGAACCCCAGCTGTGGTGTTGAGAGCACCCAATCATAACCACTAGACCACCAGGGCTGGCTAGCCTATACAGTAGCCGCTAGCTATTGAGCACTTGAAATGTGGCTAGTCCAATGTAAAATACACGCTAAATTTCAGACTTAGTACTAAAAGAATGTAAACTATCTCACAACTATTTTTATATTGATTACACATTGAAATGACAATATTTTCAATCAATTAGGCTAAGTATATTATTAAAATTAAACTCACTCATTTCTTTTTACTTTTTTGCAATGTGGCTTCTAGAAAATTTTAAATTACATATGTGACTATGTGGCTAACATTATATTTCCATTGGACAGTACTATTCTAGCTAATTTAAAGCCCTTTTCCAACTCAAGGCCTCACACTTTCCTTAAAATAGTATATCTTCCAGCCAACTGTGACATGACCCTTTCACATTTCATGCCTTGAAATTTACCCTAAGATTCATCCTTTGGGTAAACGACACTGGCACTGTATGACATAGTTTCAAGAAAGCATTTAATACGAATTTTCAATATGAATGTGGAATATGGAGATTGTCTAACCCTTCCCCCATTACCCATTAACTTAGATTAGTTTATAAGATTGCAGGATTAGTTTATTTGATCTTGAAAAGAACATCTGGCTCAAGTTGAATTTCAGAGGTGTTGAATTTCAGAGGATGAAACATCACCTAGGTAGTCAGGAAGCAAGGAAACTAGTGGGGTAAGAAGTAGGGCAGAATGACACAACCAGGTCTTCATGCTGCATGGTTATAGAAGGATGAAGGCCTCAGGGCAGGGCCAGACCCAGGATGATTGACAGGTACTGGGGGCCAGTGATAAGAAAGGATTCACAGACAAGTACCTTTGCCTCCTTACCACACACACACAAAGTAGGCCCTTGATGAACATTAGACATGCACACAGCCTCAGTTTCCTCATTTGTAAATGAACCCCTGTATCCTGAGGTTGTTATAAGAATTAAATGAAACAATATAGAAAGTGCCTGGTACATAATAAATGCTCAGTAAATAGTAGCAGGTATGATGTGTCCTTCCTTTGCCACCTTTAGGCAAATATTCTACATAGATGAACCTGAGGATGTGTTCCCCACAGTTACTAAGGAGTGAGCCTAGGCTTGCGAAAAATAAAATAGCAGACTACACATTCAGATTAGTTATGTTGCTAGTAGATAAAAGTCAAATACAAACCCTTTTGCGAAACTTAATAATTCAAATTGCTAAAGTTTTCTCTAACCACAAACTGTAATTTTATCTTCAGAATATTAAAGAGCATTAAAAGCACTTATCCTGACAGAGCCATTTAAATATTTGAGCAACAGCAGGGAATGTTTTTGTGCTACCTAACAGTCAGTAAACACGCCACAAATGCTAAGTAAGAGAAAATCCTATTCTTGATTATTAAAAATATCAGGTAAGCCAAAGGGATTTACCTCCTTTCTCATAGCAGACTTATCCTTTAGGGTAAAACTCTTCAGTTGTTAATACTTGAGATTTATAAGGTACACTTATCAGATTGGAAATGGTGCGAGTCCATTCATTCATTCATTCACTCATTTATTCAGTTCTGGCACTGTGATAAGTACTAAAACAAACATAAGCAATGTTGGTAATAAAGGGCTATTGATTCCACAGTTGAAGAATGTACAGAGTGCCGTGTGGCTCAAAGGAAGGAATGGTTGTACCTGGAGGTAGGGGATGGAGTATTATTCAGGAAAAGCCTCCTAGTGGTTAAGCTTGAAATAACCCTGGAATTGAGTCTTAAAACAGATATGTATGTAGATCCAGTCACGTGCCGCATAACGATGTTTTCATCAAAGACAGACCGCATCATACTATGGCGGTCCCATAAGATTAGTACCATGTAGCCTAGGTATGTAGTAGGCTATACCATCTAGGTTTGTGTAAGTACACTCTGACGTTCACACAACCCCAAAATCACCTAATGATGCATTTCTCAGACGTATCCCCATCGTTAAGTGACACATGATTGTAATGTGGCATTGAAGTGGGTTGAGGGTAGAGGCAAATGGACCAATAACAAGTAAGGAAAGTCAGAAAAGGAAGAGCGTCATTCTGGACAAGGTAAAAAGAGTGTGTATGTTAAGCTTGTGTCTGTGTGGTGAGTGGAGTGCAAGTGGGGCTACATGATGTCGGGCTTTATCGGTCCCACTAGGAAGTATGGACCCCATCCTAAAAGCAATAGGGAGCCGTTGAAGGAGTTCACTTCAGCTGCCTTGTGGGAGAGAGATTTCAGATGAAAAAACTGGAAGCAAGAAAAGCATTTTCATAATCCAGGGAAAAGTCAGGAGCTGGGGGAAAGGAGAGCAGCAGATACATATCAGAGATGCTAAGGAGGTTGAGTCTAGAAGACTTAGTAATGGATTGGCTGTAGGAGGTGAGAGAAAGGGAGAAAGCTAGGATGACCCCCCAGGTCTCTGACTTGGGTGAGTAGATGGGTGATGGTATCATTTCCTGGATTGGGGTACAGGAGGGAGAACAGGTTTTAGAGGAAGGACAAGTGCAATTTTGAGAATGTTGAGTTTGAGCTGCCTATGTGACGTTCAGGAGGAAAGATCTTGAAGAAAGCACTTGGAACTTAGGGAAAATGTCTGAGATGGACATATAAATAGGGGTCATCAGTATACAAGTAGAAGGTGGAACCATGGACATGGAAGAAATTACCAGAAAAGAGTAAGAAGGAACAAAACCCAAGGACCCCAAGGAGCATCAGTATTTCAGGGTGGGGGTGGAGAAGAGTTATCAGACAGGGAGAAGGAGAATTAGGAGGTGGTGGTGTCATGGAAATCAAGAGTAGAATTTTAAGAAGAAAGGAGTGATCAATGGAGACAAGTCTATATAAAAATCTAACAAGGTGAGGTTAAACTGAGTCCTTGTCTATGACAATTAGAGGGTCTTTAGTGCCCTATTCCAGACAATTTTATTGGAATTACGGGCTGGGAGTGGGAATGTCAATGTCGAGGAGGTTGAGGGTTTAAAGAGGAAACCACAGTCAAGAAAAGTGTAGCAGCAAAATGTAGATAGAAGTAGAGATGTCAAATACGAAGTATCCTTTGAAGGATCTTATTTGGGAAGGGGAAGGGAAGAGAGAGGGAAGCATTGAGGGAGAAGGAGAGAAAGACACAGGTTATGGGAGGGAGTTTTTAAAAGATAACAGATACCTGAGCATTTTTATAGGCTATGGCAGTGGATATGGCAATTAGAGAAAAGGATGAAATAACACAGAGCAGAAATAACACAGAGCAGAAATAACTTGAAACAAGCACCTGGAGGAGACATTTGGGTGAAGAACACAAGACAAGGGACCAACAATAAACTGGAGAAAGGCTGCCTTTGTCTGAAACTGGAGGAAAAGTGAGAGGTGTGGGGTTAGGCATAGCGCCAACCTTCTCTCACAGGTGGAGACCGACAGGTCTGCTGGCAGAGGAAGGCTGGAGGGGAGTGAGGAAGGTTTAGGAGGGCAGATGTAAAAGAGACAACATGACCGTTGTCGTGATGACTGAAATTAAACCCTCAGATGAATAAGAACATTCTGTTAGAAAAAAAGGAATTTGTTTAGACTGCAGCCCCTGGGGGTGCTTTTCGTCTGAAGAGATAACCAGCTTACTTGAAATTTATTTTGCCCTTTATTTTTTCACACGTCTGTGATCATTGTAATTAAATTGGCCTTTATTCTTGTGAGTAATCAAGGAATGTTCTGGGATGAAGCATGTCACAGCCTGCAAAACAGCTACACTCATTTCTCCCTGTGGATCCAGTTAGCAGCCACCCCGGGCCCATCATCACACTGCCTATTCCGGTGACACCACTGTCCTAATGGTAGAGAATCACAGTAAGTTTGGTTTGGCAACACACAGAGGTTGTTAAGGATCCTTGTGAAGGGGCCGGGTTCCTGGTACTGAGGGGACAGGTCTGCTCTGTGTAACAGTATTGTGGCAGACAAGCTCTGACAACAAAGGGCACAACATCTCCTTTGGAGACCGGATCATGGGGCCGAGCAAGACGCTAGCTGGGCCTGTCGGCCTCAGAAAAAAAGATGATCTTGAAACAATTTGGGCAGGAAGACAGCAGGATTCTTTATTTCTTGGCACAGGAATGAATGAATCTTTATCCCAAATGCAAAGCAGGCATTAAGTCCAAAGACAATAAATAATGAGACCAGCATTCCAGGAACAATCACGGGCTTTTTCTGTGTGTTCACAGTGAAAACAGTCCCACAGGGCTTCAAAGAGACATGTGGACTTCTTTTTCTCTTCTTAAGTAAACAAAATTAAGGAAGAACAAGCACTTCCTACAGCTGTGGATGCCCAGAATTTCTCCCTACCCTATCCCAACCCTGACCCCAACCCAAGGAGCCCTCATCCTTTCTAGCTCAAAGCAGCTTGTACACATAGTGACCTTAATACACAGTGACCTTGAGATTGAACGTGAAGTTATCTGGGCACCCCTTTTGAGAGCAAGGTTGAAATATTCTCCAAAGCATAACGTACTTTCCTAAACCCTCTGTACCTCACTGCCTTTTTCCTACTCTTTGAAGATAAATATATATTTCTTCGAACAAACCATAATATCGATCCTGTACGCTTACAAAATAGGTAAACTTGGGAGGGGGCGGTGAGATAGCTCACGTTGAAAATGCATGCACTGGGGAACTTTGAATTGCAAGCTCTTCGATGCTTTTTAAAAATTAGTTTTTATTTATAGAAATAAGTGAATTTGGTCTTCCGGTATAAAAGGACATACCACTATTCCTTTAGCTCAGCTTTCAACTCCAAAAGGAGAAGCTTCATGCTAAAAACTAGCCTGAAAAAAGCTGGTGCTGGTGATGTTGGGACCTGGAGTCGGCCACCCCTTTGTTTTCCACTTCCTGTGAGGCTGGCAGAGGGCCATCCCCGTAGAGTCTTTGTAGAGGCTGGCAAGGCTCTTTGCGGAGTCACCTTTTGCCACTTCCCAGAAATCACTCCTGAGTCAGGGAATTGCAAATAAAGTTTGCTCCACATCACATGATCCCCTCCTCCCACAAACACCCCTCCTTGAATCTCAGGGTTTACATATTCCCACAAGGTCAAGTCAAGGACATTTGGTCACATGCAGAGTAATGGCAACAGCACATGTAGGGCCAGCCATGTAACAAACTCAAGAGATTAAAAATTTCTCTAATTCCAGTGTAGGATTTCACATGGGACTCTGTCCCTTTGACAGAGAACTGTCCTCTTCCCAGAGCGAGACCAAAGTGTGCCCAATCCTTTAGGGCAGACAATTCCGGTTCAGTTCCATGAATACGTCTGCTCTGGTCCTACCTTTGCTAAACATGAGGGTTGCAAAAGATATTGAAAATCAGATCTAGGCCTCAAGGACCTTACAATCCAGACAAAAAGACAGGAAACACACACACACATGAAATAGTTTGTTGATTCATTTATCCAATCAACAAATTATTATTAAGAATCTCCTTTGTGCCAGACACTATACGAGATACTGAAGAAATAAATAAATAAGTCTTGATCCTATTCTTAAAAAGCTTGCAGTCTAGTTGACGGAAACAGACCCATCGGTAAACCCCTATTGTTGGGAAATATGCCAGGGCCAGTGGTGGGAGGAAATTTTTAGCGGAAGAAATGACTTGTACATCCAATGAAGGCCATAGGAGTTCGTTGCAGAAGATTTGAGCAAGTGCAGCAGAGATGAGGGAAAACTATATGGAGAGATAAGATTTGATGCGACTCTTAAAGGGTGGTTAGGATTTGGATAATTAGAAGGGGTGACTCCATTCCAGGAAGAAAAACCCATTTGAGATTATGAGCAGGGTCCTTCCCAGGACAGGGAGGAGACGATCACAGCTGGAGTGAATTACGGTGCATACTTGTCGCTCTTAAAAATGCAGCAAAGTATCCAGTCCCTCACTGAAGCAATTGGCCACAAAAAGGTAATCACTGAAATGACGATTAAAATATAAAGCAGACGTATATATAACTCTTCCAGCTCTGTTGCTTATTTGCTGTATATCCTTGGATCAGTTATTGAACCTCTGCGAGCCTCAGTTGCCTCGTTTGTAATGATAGTGCCCTCTAGATAGGATGGCTGTGAAGACTAAGTGACTTGTACGTGAAATATGTTAGAACAGTGCCTGACACACGTAGTACATGCTCAATAAATAGATATGACTATTAAATATAGAAAGAGTACAGGTGGATATGGTAATGATGGCTAGCATTTATTGAGAGCTTACTATTTGCCAGGGAATGTACTAAAAGCTCTACAAGTATTAGATAATTTCATGTACCCAAAAATATTAACAAAGGTCTCTCTGGGCAGTGCAGGCACCAAGAGATGGCTAGGAAAAATTTCTCCCCCTACTGCTTAAGACTTCCATCAGTGCCTGTTCCATGTCAGGGACCTAGATGCAGAACTTGGGGGATTCCAGCACCTGGGAAATATTGAGGGCACTTACAGGAGAAAGGGAGGGAGAGAAGGGGATGCGGAAGGAAAATAGCTGGACAAGGATGTGGCCTCACCAGGGTCCTAGCTTTAGCCTAATTCCCAGGGAGCACTGGAGTGCGAACTGTACCACAGAGTTGATTCTGCCTTGAGGCAAGGGGACCTCTTTTGTACCAATCAGTCATCGGTGCAGGCTGCCCCTGGGGTGGGGGTGGTGGACATAACCTCCCTTGTGACTCCAGCCAGCCCAGGGCAGTTCTCTGGAGAAGGGAGCAGCTGTAAGCTGTTAGCAGCCCACACTCACAGCAGCTGGAGGATGGATACACTGGCTTGGTAAAAGGGATCTGGGCCGTGCATAACAAACCACCCCAAACTTAGTAGCTGAAAACAACAGCAGTCGTTTATTTTCCTTACAAATCTACAATTTGAGCAAGGTTTGTCCGGGACAGTTTGTTTCTGTGTTACACGGTATCAGCTGGGGTAGCTTGCAAACTGGGGGTGACTTGACTGGGGACTGGAACCATGTGAAGACTCGTCATAGCTGGCGATTGGTGCTGGCTGTCAGCTGGGACACCTACATGTGGCTCCTCCGTGAGGTTGCTGGGCTCCCTCACAGCTCTGGATTCCAACAGTGAATATCCTGAGAGAAGGAGACAGTGCTTGGCATGTTTATGGCCTAGCCTTGGAAGTCACGTAGTGTCACTTCTGCCATACTCTTTTGGTCGAGGCACTCATAAAAGTTCACCCAGGTTCAAAGGGATGTGCTATGGACTGAATGTTTGTGTCCCCCCTGCAGATTCATATATGGAAGCCTAATCCCCAATGCGATGGTATCTGGAGACGGGGCCTTTGG
Source organism: Ceratotherium simum simum (assembly GCF_057802395.1). NCBI lineage: Eukaryota > Metazoa > Chordata > Mammalia > Perissodactyla > Rhinocerotidae > Ceratotherium > Ceratotherium simum. The sequence goes on from NC_141912.1 coordinate 47,225,357, forward strand.
GAGGTAACTAGGTTTAGATGAGGTCAAGAGGGTATAGCCCCATGATGAGATTAGTGCTCTTATAAGGAGAGGAAGAGACCAGAGCTCTCTCTTTTTGCCATGTGAGGATACAGCAAGAAAGCAGCCATCCACAAGCCAGGACGAGAGTTCTCACCAGAACTCCACAATGCTGGCACCCTCATCATGGACTCCAGCAATGCAAGACATAAATGTCTGTTGTTTAAGCCACCTGGTCGATGCTATTTTGTTATACCAACCTGAACTGAGACAGGAGATGTATGAGTTTGCTAGGGTTGCCATAACAAAATGCCACAGACTGGATGGCTTAGAGCACAGACATTTTCAGGGCTGGCCTGGTGGCTCAAGCGGTTAAGTGCGCACGCTCCGCTGCGGCAGCCCGGGGTTCGCTGGCTCGAATCCTGGGCGTGCACCGATGCACCGCTTGGCAAGCCATGCTGTGACGGCGTCCCATATAAAGTGGAGGAAGATGGGCATGGATGTTAGCCCAGGGCCAATCTTCCTCAGCAAAAAAGAGGATTGGCAGATGTTAGCACAAGGCTGATCTTCCTCACAAAAATAAATAAATAAATAAAAGATCACTCTACCCACGATATCTCAGGAATAAAGTTCTTCAATGGGGAGATGGTTCTCTTTTAAAAAATTTTTTATGTTCTTTATCTAATTAGAAATTAATACATGTGATGGCAGTCACTATTGACTGCCTATACAAAATTTCCCACCTTTTCTTTTTAACATACTTTATCCTTTTTATTAAAAGTATTTTTAAATTGGGACTACATTAAAAAAAATTGGAGATCTTTCCATATCAGTTCACATGAATATATCTGTGATACACGTAAACATATTAGATTGCTCTCCATAGAATCTTACAGCAGAGTGTGTTTCCAAACTTTTGTATTTTTGCAGATCTGATTGGTCAAAAACGATATTTTTGTGTAGTTTGAATTTATAGTCATCTTATTCGGAATTATAATGAGCATTATTTTACATGTTTGAGTCATTTGCATTTCCTATTTTCTGAACTGCCTATTCTTTTCCTTTACTCAGAATTCTGTTGGATTGTTGGTCTTCTTTTTATTAATTTCTAGGAACCCTTTATATATTAGGGAAATTAACACTTTGTCAAGGATACGAGTCCCATCCTGCTTCTAAATCCCAATTTTTTTCAGATATTATACTACTTCAAACATCCTGATATAAGTTTACCATAGAAAACTTGGAAAATAGAAAAAGAAAAAAAAATAATAATCAGCATAATCCCACACAAGAGATCTCAAAGTTGATTTAAACAGAAAACTTTCCTTGACTTATTTCTTTAAGGAGAGGAGAGTTGCAGCAAAAAAAAAAAAGGAAATATTTTTATAAATATTTATAGTGCTCAAACAGCTCTATCAGGCACTTTATTTCCACTATATAGCTGGGAAACTTGGAGCTCAGACAAGTTTAAAAACCAGACCAAGTTCACACAGCTATAGCAGGAGATGGAGCTGGGGTTCCAACTGGGACCTGTCAGACCCTGAAGTTCCTTCCCTCTCTCTAGCTCCTGTTTCTCCCCTGCCACCTGTGTTTTAAGAGTAGGCTGTTACATCCTTGAAGATCCACAACAGCAGAATAACAGCCACCATAATCGAGAGGATAACAATCCTAAGAAAGATGATGAAGACCTCGTTGTTGTTTTGAATACCACTAGAATTCTTTCACTCCCCATCCTGAAACACTCAAAGGTCTGGAACTGTCACATTCATCAGGAAGTAAGGCCCAGCTGGCTGCCATGGCTCCTGGCCATGTGTAGACAACCCTTGCTCATTTGTCAATGTTCCCCAGAGATGCCTGCTTCGTGTTAAAATCCTGGCAGTGTGCCTCACTCCACTGTATAATTTGCACTGGCTATAGCAGGGCTAACTAAATCCTCTTGATGCTTCTGCTAATTCCATGGACCCTACAGGCTAGAGGGGCCCAGATACAGAACAGGGCACACCCACAAGTGGAATCCAATGGCTCCTCTTGTTTCTTGACATGAGTAAACATGTCATTGTCAAATTGTCAACATGCAAATACAGGCAAGGCTTTCTTCTGGGCTAGAACACAATGCTAGAACTAGTGATTCCCTAACACAGTGTTTCAAACTGTGCTTTGAGGAGCCCTGAGATGGTGGAGGAGGTTTCACAGGGGCCCCTGTAGGGGATCAGGAAAAGCTGAACAGGCAAGGGTCTTGGTTTCACACCCCCAAGTTCAACCAAATCAGCCCCACTTCTCTCTATGGCTGCCACAGAAGATTTTTTTGGAGAAAAGGGCTCCCAGCTAAAACAAGTCTGCGAACCACTTCATTTTACTGGTGTAGAAACTGAGGCTCAGAAAGGGTTTGATGTGGCTGGATCCCCTGGGAAGTTAGTGGCAGGACTAGGGTTGGCAGCTGCCTCCTCAGCCAAAGCTCTCTCCACTATCTGAGCTCCACTACCACACCAAGTCCTCCCGTTTCCTCTGTTTCAGGCCCTTAATCTCATGAATTCTCAGCCAGTTATTCCCCAGACCCTCAGCTATGAATCAACTCATCCTGAATTCTCAAAATCCCCTCTATTCATGAAGCAAGCTTTCCGTAAAAGTGTTCTGGGCTTTTTCCTTCCCCACCCTACTCACAGCACATCCTGCTCAGTCGAGTGCCTGGCTGAGCCCTGGGAAAATGTGCCCACTGATGTACACTTATCGAAATATCCTCCCAGATTTTGAACCAAAGTGGAAACATTAGTGAAAGCTGTACAATTCAAAAAAAACCTTACCTATGTATAAAGCCCTATGATGTCCAATTTCTTTGCTCACCATATCTTCCCTCATAACCCATCCGGGGGGACGCAACAGCAGTGCAGAAACAGAACCAAGGGCTGATCGGAAACGGCAGTCCCTGCAGCATAATAACACAGGATCATAAAACATCAAACAGTAACGGCTTGTTTTTACATAAAATTTTGATATTTTGTTCATCAGAGATTTTTCCCATTTTTTAAGATGTAAAAACCAAAATTCACACACATGAATTTTGATTAAGTATTACATTAAATGTGTATTTTTTATAAGAAATTCTCGATTTGGGGTTACTGAGTTTTTTTGGCTCTCCCTTAAATTTTGTGCCTCACTCGCCTGACCTTCCTCCCGGGGCTGCTGCTCGCTTGTGCAGTCTGACAGCTCCTCCTCCCCACAGGGCTTCTCAGACCGCTGTCTAGTCATTTACAGAACCCAAGGATACCAGAGCCCATATGGTCAGCCAGTAGTTTCCTCTTGTGACTCTTAAAAATCCTGAAGGCCTACATTGTTATTTTATTATTTATCTCAGCCCTCTCCCCCTACCCAACTACAAATAAGGAGTTTGCTTTCAAATCATAATTCCTTTTGGAAAGGGATATGTTCTTACTCCTTCTAGCAATTCCTCTTTCTATGGGGGCTGAATCAGAACTGGGGCAAGACTTGATTATCATTAGGACTGAGTCAGATATATAGATTCCAGAACACTACATGAAAGGTGTTTCCAATATGTTCACATGTGATTGGAGTTTCCAATTTAACTTGTATCCCTAAAACTCCTTCAGTCTTTGCAGTTCATGTTTAGACAAAAATAATGTGGAACTTGGGGCTGGCTTGGTACGGACTTCTCAAGTACCTTCATTCCCACACAGCTATTGATTTTGAAATAACCAACACTGACTTGGAAATTATATCCTAAGGGAGTATGTGGTGAATGAATAAACTGAGGGATTGATGGCAACTAGGTTATGCAACTTTCCCTGCTTTGTGACGCACCAACACAGGTGCAAAAACACCAGGTTGAAGAGGGACAAAAATGTTGTTTTGCTCTTTTCCTTCGTTCTGCAATATCTTGGAAATGTGGTTAGCAACATGCTTAGCCACTCGTTTACCCAAATTAATCCAAAGTGCTGGTTGTGGTTGGCTGTGGCTGGCACTCACCTCCCGCAGCCTTACCAGCCTTCTCTCAGTGCTGGGGCAATCAGCTGCCGGAAGCAGGCTTGAAATGTGAGTGCCCTGAGCTTCTTACACGTTCCCCAACCTTCCACTCCAGTGACTCTGCCCTTTTTTGTTTATGTAGCCCTAGTCTTGCTCATGTTCTAAATCCGAGATGTCCTTTCTGAATTCTATTTCTTTCCTTCTTGTTCTCATTAAGGCTAAAGGGGGGCAGATCTCTGGGGAGCCCTCTTTTGCTCTGTAGTTATAATCTGGGACTGCTGCAGGGTGGGCCTGAAAATCCGCAATGGGATGCATATCTGAGAGTACAAGCAAATAATGATAATTTGGAATTCCATTTTAATTTATGTATTGACTTCTTAGCTATACCGATAGCATTATATTTTCAGTGTTTTCTCTAGGGATAACAATATACATTCTTAGTTTTTCACAGCCAACTTAGAGCTAATGTTGTACTACTTCGTATAATAATATACCTGCAGCATTTATGCTATAGTTCTAATATGCATTACATCGGCATACATTATAAACTTCATATTACAGTGTTATAAATTTTGTTTTTCCTTATGTATACATCATGTGTTTCTGTTTCTTCATATGTCAATTAATTTTAGGTTATATCCAGACATTACGAAAAATATGTTATAGAAATTCTGGATTCCGTTATGTTCCTTGGAAGAGTATTGATTTTTTTAAAGTTATTTCCTTGTGTGTACATGATTCAGAGATCTGCCGGAGATTTAGGCAGAATTTAGAAGCAGAATTTGAGGTTTTCCCTCTCTGATTCTTTCCTTTTCATAATTTTCTCTTTACTTTCCAGCAGCTTTGGTTGCCCTAAGTTCTTTCTTTTGGTTCTTGAGTCTAGTGAGATTCCGTTTTCCACTGGTGTTATTCACCCCCACAGGCCACAGACTGAGGCCTGCCCTTAGGCTGAAAGCTGTAAAAAAAAGGAAAATGTACCCAGCGCCATCCACTTCGTCCATGAATCGACTCTCTTCCGGTATCTGCATACTTGTATTCACTCTCTAGTGCCTTCAAATAATTGGTTTTTTTAATATGTTTTATCCAGAATTTATAGTTTTTATCTTTATGACGGTTGGCTCCATAGGGGCTACTTGAGCAAACCAGAAGCAGAACTCTCTCAAATGATGTGGGTTTGATATTTCTTCTAATGTGAAAATGGGATGGGGAGGAAGGGGGACAATTTGAAGTTTCATTAACAACCTGGTGATATGTTCAGCTTCATAAACGTTTCTGGAGTGCCTTCTAAGTTCTAGGCACTGCAACAGTTACTGAGAATACAAAGATAAAGCCCACCAGCCCTGCCTTTGAAGCAGGTTACACTCTCATTCCAGTTCAGAGGGAAATAAAATCTTCTCTTCCTTCTGGCCTGCAAAATCTGAGCTCTTTATTGGCTTCAGCTGAAGAAAGAAGAGGTTAAATTCATTACCACAACTGACAGGGTTGGGTAGAAAGAAACAGAATTCTGTACCAGGTGGATCCTTGCCTGTGCTGCTTCACTTTTGTGCCATACCAACCCCAATGATGTCATTGATGTTTTGTTCTTCACCCTCCTCTTACAGATGAGAAAAACGAAGCTCTGAAAGGTTCAGTGTAACTTGTCTGAAGTCCCATCACTAGTAAATTGGCTCTAAACTCTGGTTTCTTTCCACTTCCATTAACCAAACTTGGGAATATCCAGTCTTTACCTCATCCTTCCTCTCTGACTCTGAGCCCACCAGGGGACTTCAATTTCCTTGTCTATAAAGATAAAACTCACATATGCTCTTGGTACCCAACACCCCCCTTCCAAGATAGACTAGGTGATTTAAGGATCCTTCAAATACTTCAGGTCTACAATTCAAATTCTATGAGGATGAATCACCTGCAAGGTCTTTTGTTTTAATCTAGGAATCTCTGAGTTTCAGGCAACCTGCAAATATGACCCTTGACACATCCTTCTCTGAACTTCTATGGCTCCTCTTCTACGCCTTGCTCAACATGTCTTACATACTGCCTTCCAGTGTGTGCGGTCTCTCAGGCTTTTCTCTGCAAGGATTGTAGCATCTTAGATGCAGCAATGGTCTGATCATAATAAAAATATAATAATAATAAATAATAACAGGGCCTTATATCTAAAGCATGTCTTTTATTTTCCAAGCTATTTTTTTAGTCATTATTTCATTTGATCTGCACAATACTTTGGGGTCACCCTCTGTTTTCCTTTCTCCTTCTCCAAAGGAAATCCTAATTACATTGTTTAAATGTCTTTTTTGTTAACCAGAACATTATTTCTATTTTAGAAAGGCAATTGTTATGTGCCAAAGAACATAAGATCCCTAAGAGATTCTCAGTCCCTCAATGTCAGGAATTGTTTCCTGTTTTCTTTGTGTCCCAATCATCCAGCCCTGTATTTATAACATAATCAGCACTTGACAAAAATAATAGTAATAAACCTCGTACTTATTAAGTTTTAATACAATATCACATTTTATAAATGATGTACAAACAAATGTCAAAAAATCAAGGCTCAAATTCCAACCCTGCCACTCGCTAATGTCATGATTTGGCCAAGTTACTTAACCTCTCTGGGGTTCGGTTTCCTTATATGTAAACTCTGAGGAACAATCCAGGGTTGTGAGAAGTGAGGTGACATTTCAAGGAAAACCTAGTACAGTGTCTGCTACAGCATGCTCTCCAAAATACTAATTCATTGGTCTTTAAGTGAGGAGAATGGCATTTTTCCCATTTTTTAAGATGTAAAAACCAAGGCCCAGTCGGGTTGACTTGTCCAAGGAACACATAAGTTGGCAGTGACAAAGATTTACCCTGGCTTCCTCTCCACTGCCTTTTAATTAGACTGTGGCTTCCCTAATCCTGATCCACATGGTAGATACTTAAAAATAATTCATAATAATACTAGTAATATTTTCCCCCATATATAAAGACCCTACTATCTGCTGGGCACTGTTAGTTTCCATACTCACATTATTCAAACATTAACAACAACCCTGCAAGATAGCTTTTATTGCACTTGATTTACAGATGAGAACAAAAAAGGAGATTTTGAAAAGTTAGCCAGCTCACTCAAGGGCTCACAGTCAGTAAATGGCAGATCTGGAATTTGAACCCACATTCCAAGATTCATGCTCTTTCCATTGGCTCTTTTCCCTTTATGCTATCTTTCCAAAGGAAAAAGTGACAGGGAAATATGACAAATTATTGGGAAATTTTACACTATGCAATCACTTGATGCAATGTATTCAGGGGACAAGAAAATCCATCATTTATTTTCTGCCTAATTGCCAGAGTTCTCAAGTGGTTTATCAGGCAGTGCTGTTTTTGCCCAGCCCCAAGGTGCAAAGCAGAGGAAGGATTTGGAAAGGAAGTTCACCCCAGCAATGATGGGCAAGGTGGGTCCAGAGTAACAAATCTGCCATATGAGTGCCAAAGGCTCATGGGCTCCAACACTGTTTTCAGGAGGAACATGCTGAACTGAGCCATTTGGGTGTAAACATGTGTTTCTTTTCAGTAGAACCAGACCCCCCCCCCAACAAGCTGTTTCAGAGATAGAAGTTGGACCAATCTGTTTGCTTGTGAGGGTCGACTCCCAGCTGATGTATTTGGTTTTTCTTGGTCCTCCAAGCACATGGCCATATGGGAGTGATTGCTACAGCTTCCCCAACTTGGCAACCAAAGCTCCCGAGTGTTTACTGGGTGTGTTCAATCTGACAGCTACTTTCATCTCTCAGGAGAGACAAAGGCAGAGAGGCAAAGAAAAAAGCCAGGTAGTGGGCAAAGAAGAAAACCTAGGTCAGGCTGAAGATGGACAAGGAATTGTCAAATGACCCTGAAAATACATAGACAAGACGAATGAGATCTATTCTGAACTTCCCTGGGACTTAACCCCGGTACTGATTCAGATGTTTGCTCAGAGCTTTCGATGTAAGCTCTTCCCATGTAGAAACTTAGATATATACATCTGAGCAGCCATGTCTAACTATTGTCAAGCCATTTCTTTATAGGCCATGTTGATCACAGAGGTAGAACGGGCATGGGGTGGAATGTAACAATGCTGAGTTATACCTGAAGGGTGTTTACAGACCCATGAGCCAAGAGACCAATTGGCCACAGTGGCAAAAGCAAGAGGATGGTTTCTAATCTAAGCATTACTTTATATACTGGAACAAAACCTTTAGCTTGTCCATGGCAGCAAAAGCAAGGCTGAGTAACTAAATGCCAGAAGACCTGGGTTCCCGTGTGACCTCTTCCCCTGTCCAGCTTTGCACCTTCGTGGCCTCAGTTTCCTAAAGTCTAGGCTTTGGGCTCTTGATACGGAAAACAGAGAGGCCACACAACATGATGCAAAGTGCATCAAATTTGGACTTGAAAGGCCCGCGGGAAGTTATCTCTCATAGCTGCCTCAATGCAGAAGTTATTTTTCAGCAATTATTTATGGAGCATTTACGAGGCTCTGGGGAATGTGGCAAAGAGCAAGATAGAACAAATCCCTGTTCTTGTGGAGCTTACCTGTAGACAGGTAAATAGAGAATAAGAAAATAGAGATGTAGACATGGGAGATAATTCTGATAGCAATAAGCTCTGTGAAAAAATAAATAAATAAAGCAGGATAGGGAAGGAGGGAGGGTTTGCCATTTTCGTTCGAGTGGCCAGAGGCAAATAATATCAATCTCAGAAAGTTATTGTGAGGAAGCTAAAAGATAATGTATTTTAACAGATTACATCATGCAGCAAATGCACCATAGCATTGTTATTTTTAAATGTACCATAACACTGTTATTTTTTTTTGAATGGCCAAAGGGACTACTTCCCATTAGACAAGAGTGGAGTTTCCAGGCTATCTCTGTGACTGAGAAGTAAAGCCCAGTGTGCCAATGGCTGCCATTTCATCTTCCCTGGTTTCTTTCAATGCTGCCTCCTCAGATTTTGGGGTTTTTTTCCCCATTCCTGCAGTGGGAACTTAATGAATGTGAAAGCTTCTTAGGAGCAGTGGCATTTGATGCCGCTGCTGATGAGTCCGTGGTTCACCTCTGTTCCCCAGCGTTTGGGGCTCAGCAGAGGGCTCAGGGCTTGGAGGTATGAGGACTGTTTGTTTTGGAGAGATCTGTCCACCAGGTGGTAGAACCTTCTGAGTGAGGAAACAAGCCCTTAAGCAATCAGGCCGGTGAACTTTCTCTGCCCAGAGCACAACAAAGGGCTCCACTGTGCAGCCACATCCTGGCCTAGAAAACACCTACAGGTAACAATACCCAGACCATGCCCCAGCCTGACACTTGGGCTCAATGTTCTGACTTACATCTCTGAGAATTCATCAATTTTAGGGTTTTAGAAGAAAGCCAGTCATCCAAGAGCTGATTCTTCCTCATCAGAAGTAAAAGCCTCCGTTTGTTCAAGTGTGAGTCGATGTTCATGTTTCTAAGGAGTTTCCACCTCTATATCAGCACAAAACTTTACTGTGGGTTGTAGAACATTTGACAGAAAGGTTACAGACCATTACTCATTGCCATAGATAGCATTATGGGAAATTGCAAAATAAGAAGAACACTTTAAATGTTTCTGGTTTTCCAGTCAACAGGTACTTTCCAATGTAATTTGAATCTGTTGTTGTTTCATATGTTTCTCACCTAAAACCTTATGTGAAATGAACTTTGCCCTAGAAATCCACAGCAACCAGCCTCCAAGATGGCCCCTAGTGATCCTTACTTCCTGCTATGCATGCCCTTGTGTAGTTCCCCTCTACACTGACTCAGTACTAATTTGTGTGACCAACAGAATAGAGCAGAAATGATGGTATGTGATTTCAGAGGCTAGGTCAGAAAAGGCACTGTGGCTTCCACCTTGACCTCTTGGATTGCTCACTCCAGGGTAAGTAAGCCGCCATACCATAGGGACACTCAAGCAGCTCTGCAGAGAGGCTCACGTGAAGAGTAGCTGGGGCATCTCACCTACTGGCAAGCATGTAAGTAAGCAATCTCAGAAGAATCCTCAGCCCCAATCAAGCCTTCCAATGACAGCAGCCCTGGCCAACATCTGACTAAAACCTCATGAGATACTCTGAGCCACCATCCAGAGAAGCCACTCCAGAAATCCTGACTCACACCAACTGTGAGAGATAATAAATGATTATTGTTTTAAGCCACTAAGTTTGGGGTAATTTGTTATACAGCAAGAGATAACTAGTATAAAACCCATTCTGAGGTATCAGGATTGAATGGAAGAGACTACAGTCTGCTAAACCTACCAGGCTTGAATCTCTTCAGACCAAGTACTAGATTCTAATGAACGCTGTACCATCTTGCCCTATACCACACCAGTGATTTTTAGAGAATTATTGCCTGAAATTGGCATCATATTTTGGAGTACTGATAAAGGCCCAATCTTTGCCTTTAAGACACTTGCGTGGGCATTCTAAAGGAACAAGCCTTCTGAGCATTGCCTCTGAGCATGATCTTACGATGTATGGGTTTCACATTGTCCTAATGTTCTGTAGATGACATATCGGATTTGCTATAGTTATTGGTTGAAGGCTACTGGAGAGGTGGACATCAACTCCCTGGCACTTCTGGCTTGCTATGCACCTGGCCAGTGTGGGCTCCTGCCTCCAGAGAAAGAAAGCAGACAAGTGGACACCAGCGCTGGTGGTTGCAAGTTGAACCAGTGAGCTCAGAAATAGTATGGGCTGAGAGGATGTGGGTGGGGACAGCAGCTGTCTGCTTCAGTTACCAACTCAAGGCCTCAGCCACAGGAAAGAGGCACAAATCTAATCATCAGAATTATGGCTACAAGATGGTTACTGAGACTTAGGAACACAATCAAAGCCCAGCTCTCCAAATGGATGTTCAAGTCAGGGTCAGACTAGGAGCAAAGGCTCCCTAGACCTGATGGTAAGTGTGAGCTTCCTAAATCATTCTTGCTGGGAAGAAAAAGGAGGAGGCTTAGAGTCTGTCCCTCAGCCCTAACCACAGGCACAAGATTCACTGGGCTCACCCTGTTGGGACTGTGCTACCACTTGATTTCCTTGCTGCTAGTGCTCACCTGAAACAGCTCTTCCTACCGTGGAAGGGATATCCTATTTAAGGGACAAGTTGGTCATTTAGAAATAAACTCAACCAAGAGCTTAAAAAGTTCCAAAGGACACATCCCTCCTCTTAAGGAAATCAGTGAGTTAAAGGATGGCCCAGCACACAGTAGGCGCTCAATAAATGTTAGGCCAATTTCTCCCCAGCCCCTGCATCCTCTGACTTAGGACTCCCAGGCAGGAACAGAGCCACAGAGCTAATCTATATCTGCCTTCTGAGCCTTCTTGTATCTTAACAAAGAAAACACAAGGCTGGCCCAGTGGCATAGTAGTTAAGTTCGCACGCTCTACTTTAGTGGCCTGGGGTTCACAGGTTTGGATCCCGGGCGTGGACCTACACACCACTCATCAAACCATGCTGTGGCAGTGTCCCACATACAAAATAGAGGAATATTGGCACAGATTTTAGCTCAGGGCCACTCTTCCTCAAGCAAAAAGAGGAAGATCAGCTACAGATGTTAGCTCAGGGCCAATCTTCCTTAAAAAAAAAAAGAAAAAGAAAACACAAACAGTGACACTGAGCCCTCCATGTGTAGTGGTACTGCCTCTTCACTGGGAATCCCTCCCCTTTGGTAAAGGGTTGTTTCTGGGGCCCCAGTAGCTTGAGACAGGTAAACAGGATAGAACATGCCAGAAGATCCACCATGGGAAACGAACCAGCAGCTTGGGCATGGATTTGAGGAACCACTTGATTTTCTCATCACTAGCCCAGTGGTTCCATGATACTTCACACTCAGGGTCACACTAGAAGAAAAATGTTCCTCCAAAGTCCCCCAGCGTTCCTTCTAATGTACTGTGAGGCAGGGACTTAGGTAAGAAGGAGCAGGGGCAGGATGCTCTTTGTGTGTCCTTTTTTCTCGTGCATTTGCTTGTCTGACTTCCACCTCCAGAGGGCACTGATCTTCAAAAGACTAAACCCAGACTCCAAGCCGAGCACTGCAGAACACCAGCTGTTCACCCACAGGGAAGGGAGATCCTCAGAAGTTGTTAGTTCTCTGTGAATAATTGCCTGGTGAAATTGAGCCAGAGGCTTTACTAGCACTTAGAAATAGGGTATCTTTCCCCAAATAGTATATGGAAGTCCCAAGCCATGGTTTCTGCTACTCTTCATGTCTTCCTTTTAGGGAGGTTCCATCACCTCCCCACTACTAGCCCCATGCATCTAGTAGGCTTTCTCTGGAAATAACCCGAGATTTCCTGGTCATGTTTAGTATCTGGGTAACATCAGAAAGTAGAAGACACCTGGTGGCCCAGAAACCAGTCCAGAGATGTTCAAGGCCACCAAGAGGCAGCTGTGATGCTTCAAGACTATGTGTTGACAAATAAGGATGGAGGTTTTTGTTCATTTGCTTGTTTTTTGAGGAAGATTCGCCCTGAGCTAACATTTGTGCCAATCTTCCTCTATTTTGTATGTGGGTCGCCACCACAGCAGGGCTGCTGAAGAGTGGTGTAGGTCTGCCCCCAGGAACCAAACCCAGGCTGCCGAAGCAAAGTGCGCCAAACTTAACCACTAGGCCATGGGGCCATCCCCAAGGATGGAGATTTTAGAGTTTAGTAAACCTGGTTTCAGACCCCACCTCTCCGTGTTACTACCTATATGACTTTGGATAAGTTACACAACCATATCTCAGCCTGTCAATGGAAATGATAATTAACCTCATAATATTTTGGCATGGAATAAATTCATTTGGACATATAAAAAGCTAGCACTATGCCTGGCACAAAATAGGTGCTTTCTAAGTATTAGTTCCTTCTCCACCATCCTTCTCTCTGCCTTTAATAATATTATACAGGATGGACGGATTCCTGCAAGTTTTCCTACAGAAGCCTCAGTCACTTATTGAATCCAATTTTTGCCCCCTTAAAAAATAAACACTTTTCATTTGTCTCGCGTCTCCCAAACAACAAGCAAGAGTGGAGGCCACGTGAGAGTCAGAAAGCCAGCTAACCTAGAGGCCCTGGGGCTGTCTTTATTTTCATACCCTGACTCCTGTGGAGTTGGGGGGAGTTGGCAGAGTCCCCAGGACAGATCAATCTTTGGGGAGTGAGACTGGGAAACTTACTTAGTGGGAAATTCTCCTATAATGTGAGGCACTCTGCTTCCCCATCTCCACCTCATGTGCCTTATATCCTTCAAAGATGATACCAAAGCCAAATTTCATGAGGAGTAGAGAAAGTTCAGAAACAGATCTTGAGTAAATGTACCTTCCTTGTGTCCCAGATGGTCCTCAGCAAGTCACTGAGTTGGTGCCGTGGAACAGGCCCAGTTCTAAATCCTGAGACTGCCGGGACCTTGTCCTCATGATCTTTCTGTCTACTGAGGGAGACAAACAATAAACAAGAAATGACAACATCACGCAATAAGCTGTATGTGTTTGGAGCCAAGTATCACATGTCTAGGACTGAAATTATAAGAGATGGGGATCTGGGCTATGTAGAGGATTACCCACATCCTTCATCACTCTCCATCTTTGGCTGCCAAGATCACTTGTCTGGGCTGAACCTTCTTTGAATTCCATCCCTGTCCTATCATGTGATTTCTGTCCCTCAGCTTAGTTGTCTTAAGGAAGGGCCAGAAATTAGACTTAGGATACTACAGAGATAGGTCTAACTAGGGCCTAAAGAGAAGGAAAATGTGAAGAAAATCGGACTTTTTAAATTTTTTAAAAATGTGTTTTTAGAATTTATTCTGAGGCTCTCATTACAAAACTGAAGCAATCTTAAAAAAAAAAAAAAAAAAAAAAACACTGGCATTTACCAACCATCCCAGTTTGTCTGGGACTGGCCCAGTCTTAGCACTAAGTTCCACATCCTGGGAAACCGTTCAGTCCAGGACACACTGAAACAGTTGGTCACACTAGCTCTGTTCTGAACACAGAAGCACTAGCGCAGCAGAGAAAACGTACTAACCTGTGCTTAAGCCCTGAACCATTAATGCATAAAATCATCGTCAATCTACAAAGTCCTAGTTGCTTCCTGAGTATGACTGGGGAGATCTGTGATATTTAACAAATACGAATATTGATAAGCAATGGATGAATATGAGACTGTACTCAAGAATACAAGAAATTGTGGTGTCTCGTTCTTGACAAACTTGCCTAGAGCATAGCCTTCTAAGTTACTGAGAGCAGCTGGGATTTACATTTTCCTGGAGAAGCTTAACAAAACAGCATAAAGTTTAATAGCACGGGCATTGATATAAGACAGATTGACCTCAATTCACTGCTTTATGCTTACACACTGTGTGACCCAAAGTAACTGTCTTAACCTCCCTGTGCATTAATTTCCCTTTCTGTAAAACAAAATTATCACAGTACATGGAATATAATAACTACTCAATAAATATTAATTGCTATCAAAAAAACAAAAGCAGGAACAAAAACCTAGCATTTTATTCCCTCTGGGGTACGAAGTAGAGTTAATAGGGCCTAAGAGTTAGATCACTCATGAAAACAAGTTTGCCATGAAAATCTTAGGAACATAGCTTTAGGTCAATTTTGGGTATGGTTATATTTTCGTATATTCCCACAGCTGAAAAAGGCCTTGGGCTGACTATCTTCATCGGTCCCTCCAGTTTCATCCTCCATCTTTTTCTCCATCCTTCTTTGCACCCTTGGAGTCCAGCCTGGGTGGTCTGTATCAGTGGACTTCTTGGCCTTCTGGATTCCAGTTGGATTTGGCTCAAACCAGCTGGTTGTTTCTCTCAACTGAAGGTCATAGCTCATGTAAAGAGGCCATCTCCACCCAGCCCTCTCTGTCTCCAGGTTTCGGGGCCTGCACTTCTCTCACTCCTTCAGGCTTAGAGATGCTAATGGTTGCCCCCTGTGACCAGCTTTATGGTTCTACACCATCCTTTGGGGTTTCCCAACAGCCTGACCACACATTTGTAAATCATCCCTTTGTAAACTCTCCTCCTTTTTTCCAACTGAATGTGCCTTTTGTTTTCTGCTGGAATGCTGACAGATACAAACATCAAGAGAACATCTAGCTCTGATTTCCAAACACAAGTTTGGCAACAATTCTGGAATGGCCACATCAGAATCACTTAGGAAGCTTTTTGAAAATACAGATTCCTCACACCTGGTGGACCTCACACCTGGAGTACTAATTCAGTGTCTTGAGTGAGGCCTCGCACTCCGTTTTTCTCACCACTCCCCTGCTAATTCTGCTGCACAGCCAGATCTGGGAAGAGTTCACTGCTGAGGCCTCTGTTGCAGCTGGGCCCTCTTTCCTCATCAGGGTTTCTCGTTCTTACTTCACATTTTAGTCTCTTCAATTTCATTTTGGTTCTAAACAAAAAACACAGCACATACAAAAACTATATATATGTGTGTATATATATATATATATATATATATATATATATATATATATACTGTATAAAGATAATCTCCATAAAGGTAGAAATTTGGGCCTATTTTTTCAGGTCTAGAGCATTACCTGGCACATAGTTGGCACTCAATAAATATTTGTTAAGTGAATGTTGAATGAATAATTTATTAAGAACATTTGCAAAACTGTACAGGGCTTAGACAAGTTCAAGTTTGTGACCTCAAGACGGGATGACCTAAGCTCTATATGTGATTAAGATCTAAACAAACAAGAAGTAATCCTGATAGAGAAAGATGTATTCGTCATCAAAGCTGAGTAAGTTGCTGAATATAGGTGTAATTTCAAACTAGTGGCTTTCCTGGAATTTTCTCCCATCTGTCCTTCAAGCCTGGTGTACATGGTACTAGACAGGGTGGCTTATGCTAAAAGCCAGGAAGCTACTGTAGACATCAGTCAAGGCCATGAGGAGGTACTTTTGAGTGAAAACCCCAATTTTAACGTCCCCCTACCCCATACTATTACACACATCCAAAGTACTCACCGCACCATTTTTAACCCAGAGGTTGCTGTACATTTCAAATTGAGTTTTCAAAATAAATTTCTGTGCAAAATAAAAGCCCATCTTTAGGCACATCTTTCCTACCCCCTACCTAGTCCTACCTAGTCCTCAGCTGTTCCTAATTGCCAAAGGGGACTTGTCCTTTCCCTTGACTCCCCACTTTCTTTATCTTTTTGAGTGGCTAACAGAAAAATCTCTTGGCTTACATTTTTCCAACAGTATCCATCAGTAAAATTTCTAGACCAAATTTACTTGAATACATTTGGGTGGAAATCATTCTAGAGTAAAAACACACTTCATCTCTTTAAACAACTTCTACTGAGCGTACCCTTTGTGAACAGCATCTTTTCTAAACGACCCGTGGTCATCATTATGATAATCAATTATTGATTTTAAGGTATTTTAAACCCATTCACTGCCTAGGAGCCAAGAAGATGTACAGAGATACTTGATCCTTTTATAACTGGCCCCAACCTGATGCATTTTGTTGGTCTGATGTCTGCTCTTTACAGCTTTTCTGTCGCCTCCATTGCTGATTATGGCTTGCTGTTGTCAGGATCCTTGCTCCTAAAGGTCAGGTTGCCAAAAAAGACCTCTCTGGGTAGGTGAGGGGTCGCTCAAGGCTTTTACACAAATGTATATTTCTGCCCCAAGTTATGCAGAAGCTGATCAGAGAGGAATCTTCACAATTTGAGAGGTGTCCTGAAATGAGAAAGTTCTAGGAATTAGCAATAAACTGATAATTCATCAGACGTCTACAAATATTTTTAAAGATTTGAAGAAAAGATTAAGAAATTTGTGCTATTTAACTTAGAAAATAAGTTTGATGATGATTAGATCCTGCTTTTGAACTATTTGTTACTTTTTGGAGAATATGCAGTTCTGATTAGAAAAAAGGAGACTTAGAATGGACAAAGAAAAAAAAAATGACTGTGAAAATTACTTGAAATGCCCTTCTAAGGGAGATATAGAATCACCAGGCCTTGCAATCTCTATAGTTAGCTTGATTTACTAAAGTTACATGTACTCCTGCCTGAGGACAGGCGGATGGACTCAACGGATTCTCCAATTTCCTTCTAACCTTAGAATTCAGAAATATTTTCCCATGCCCCCCCTACAACTTTATACATGTTTAAGGTATGTTGTCCATAGGTTCACAGTTAGGTCCAATCTCTTTCATAGCTTGGTTTCTGTTACAGAGAAGCGAAGCCATCCACCGTCTAGGAGAAACAGGAGAAATGGAATTCAAGACTTTAAAAATATAGTAATCTTTTTGGAAGTACTTGAACTATAAAATATCCTGACTCCATTATCCTGGTACCAGTTTCTCCCTAGCTTCCGAGACACTCCTTTGCAGTAGACAATGGGGAAGTATGAAATATTAGGAGGAAAACCAGGGTTTAGCAGAGTACCTAGTACCGTCTTTGTTGTTAGTGCCCTCAAGTGGATTTCAACTCCTAGCAACGCTGTGTACAGCAGAGCAGAACCCTGCCCGGGGTTTTTACTCCATCCTCTCACCTTCTTGCAGTATATCAGACAATTTTCCACTGCTATTCATAGGGTTTTCACAGCCACTTTTTTCGGAAGTGGGCGGCCAGGTCTTTCTTCCTAGTCTGCCTTAGTCTAGAAACTCTGCTGAAACCTGTCCACCATGGGTGACCTGCTGGTATTTGAGATACCAGTGGCAGAGCTTTCAGCATCCCAGCAACACGCAGCCACCATAGTCTGACAACAGACAGACGGGTGGTGCGGTTCCCTGAGAACCTGGCCCATAGCAGTGAGAGCCCCTAATCTTAACCACTAGACCACCAGGGCTGGCTGAGTATCTTCTATAAGATACCAAGTACATACACTTATATATGAAGAAGCATGGCATCTTGGATTAAGTTTGGGCCCCTGAGGTCCTAGTCTTATCTCCTTTATGAAGAACTCTAAGATGTTCTTGGCACATTACTTCACCTCTCAATGTTGCACTTCCCTCTATGAGACGTGGGTCTATTATTCTCAGATTTCATATTTGTATCTCAAGAGCCAAAATTCAAGCAGTGGAACATAGAATGACTGTCCCTTGGGCACCTAGAATTGGTCAAGAAAGGTATGTGCTGTTCGAGAAAAAATGTCCTCCCATAACTATCTGAAGGCCTCCCTTGCCCCCTAAGGCCCTCCCTTAACTTAGTCATCACTCCACCCAGTTCTAGAGGAGGAGTCATCAAACAAATGATTCAAAACATTTTCATTCAAAAATAATAATAAAACTGACAATGCCTTCCTTTCATGCCACAACAGGAAAATCCCCATTGCCAGGGAAAAAGCTGGCTTTTACCTGCCCGAATTGGCAAATGGGGCCCACTGTCACGGGAGAAGTTTGTCTGTGGTGCTGCCGTGGCTGAGAAAGGTCAAATATACCCTTAGAGAAACTGTTTAGTTTAATTGCTGAGAAGTCAACCTAGCCAAAACTGCTTGCGTTTAGCAATTTTTGTTGATTATAGTTCTCTGAGTAAACAGCAGGTGACAGAAGACAGCAAGGAAGAAAACCGGCTTCGAGGCCAAAGGGGGTAAAAAAAAAAGGCATCAAAAGAACCACCTCATCCTTCCATTCTCACAAATACACTGGTTTCAGGCTGATCTGCCAATTTTCAGGTATAGCAGGCATTGACTATCCTTGGTCGGAGCTCCAATTGGGACAGAAAAATCATGGAATTTTGGAGCTTTAGAGATCATATAGTCTACCTCTTTTATTCTACAGATGAAGAAAAAGACTCATGGTCTGTGTCTTCTCAGTGACTGTAAAGTGACTTGCTGAATGTCTCAGAAACTGAGTCAGGATTAGAACTCAGGTCTCCTAATCCCGTATTCTTTCCATATGTTGTTCAAGGAGCTTTCCGGACTAATGGCCCAAATTACGGAGCACAGGGTTTAGGCTAGATCCACTTGTGGAAGGGAGGGGAGCAGTGGAATATCAACTTTTATAGGGACCTCTCACGGAACTAAATGGTCTTCCAACATAGACTTCCAGTACTCCAAAGACAGCACATCTGCCAGCCTTGGTATCCTGGTTTCCAACACTTTCACACAGTCCACTGTAGCCTTTGAGAGAGCCAGTGCCTCAAGTGGTCACAGCCATCCTAGCTGGCCCAGGAGAAGAAGCCAAGACACCATTTATCTTTGGCTTCCAGAACTAGCCCCTGTGCACTGATAGGGCAGGAGAGGATTAGTGTACAAGCAGAGTAAAACGGAGGAGCCTCCTGTGGCCCATTCTTGTCATTGTTGCTGTTGCCTCTGGGCCATGAACACCTCAAAGTGTCAACCATCCCCTTTCTATGATTGGCCTCCTCTTTAGGTGTCAGCCCAAGCTCTTCTCTCAAGCTACACTTCTGTATCTCTAGTGGTCTGCTGGTGTTTCCATTTGCATGTCCTCTATCACCTCATGCTCACCAAACCTGGAATTGAACTCATTCTTCCCCCTGAAAGATGGGCTTCTCCATTTCTGTTAAAAAAAAAAAAAAAACACTACTATTCTCCCAAAAGTAACTCTCTGACTTACTTTTTAATCCAGTTCCCCTTTCCCACTCCCACTTGGCATATCAGTTGGTCCCTGAGTCTTACCATGTCTCCCTTTGTAAAGTCTTTCTTTTAGTGCCTACATCTTAGGCCTGGAGTGCTGGAACAAATCTCTAGCCCTGAACTCCTCCTTACCTCTACATCTACCTTAATCCATGTTGCATGCTCATTGCATATGAGACAATAAATTTCTGTTGTTTAACCACCCAGTTTGTGGTATTTTGTTACGGTAGCACTAGCAAACGAATACGCTGCCTGTCCTCCCTGTGCAGCTCTAGAGCATACTCCAACATTACGTACCTCCGTGCCTTGGCTGGTTTCTTTGCATGGAATAAGCACCACCCCACTCCTTTGTCTGATTTGGTAAACTCCTATTCATTCTTTAAGATTTAGCTTAAGTGTCCCTTCTTCTGTGATTCCTTCACGGAACATTCCCTCCCAAGGCAAAATTGATCTCTTCCTCCTCTCTCGTGACCAGCCGGGACTCATACATTCCTCTCATAGCACACAGCACGTGGAGTTGCAATTACCTGCCAGCTCTGCCTTTGCTTTCAGACTGTTGTTCTCAGTCTTTGCTGCATATTAGTGTCTCCCTATGTGATTTTTTAATACCGATACTCTCAGACCCTACCCCCGAGATTCTGATCGGGTGATCTGGAGTGGAACTCCAGCATCAGTGTTTTTCAATAGGCCCCCAAGAGGTTCTAACATGCTCTAGGATGAGAACCACTGTATTGGACAGTGCTCCTGAAGGATAGGGTTTCTGCCTTATTCTTTGATCTGCTATCTCCCTGGACAGTGGCTGGCCTCAAGGAAGCCACTTACTAAGTGTTCATTGAACTAGGTGAAGGAGCCCAGGCCCTCTGTCTGTCCTCTGTTTTTCGCCCCATTTCTTCTCATTTGACACCTTCGCCTCTCCTCAAGAAAACACCTGAAACAAACTCTCTGTAAAATGCCTATTTGAGGTTTAGAGAATTAGACTATCTGAAAACAGCAGAGGTGGGGGGACATAAAAGTATGGTAATGGTATTTTAAAATAAGATGAAAAAAAATTCAGAAGCAGCTTATTTTAAATATCCATTTCCCCACTTTCTAATATTTAAAGCAACATCTTTTCTCTTTCTGAACACAGAACATGGGACAGTGTCTCATCAAAGCAACATTTCTCCTACTCCCGCTCTATGCCTTTTCCCTTGAGGGACTTCAGAAAGGAAACGCAACGCTCTATTTATGCCGTTCTAATGTTCTCGACCAGTCATCCCTCAGCAAAAATGGATGAGAAGATCTGGGACCCCCCAGTTTCCCCTTCTAGCGCCCCCCTTTATCTCTTCTCAGATACTCAGTGTCCTCAAAAGTCTTTCTCCCTTTCTTCTCCCTCTATATAAACACTAAGGTGAAAATAACTGATAAAGGGCTATTTGCTTTAACTTTTTCTGGGGATAAAACTAATACATGTTCCTTATACAAAGTTTATAAAATACCAAAAAAAAACATTAAAAATAAAAATGATTGGTACCCACCATGAAGAATTAACAACCATTAAGATTTTGGTATGTTTTGTCATACACTACATATCTACGTAAGGAAAATGTTTCCATAAATATATATAATGTATATATGGGGAAGTGTATATGTGTGAGAGAGAGAGATAATAAAGCACATATTGACTCTCTTATGATGAGGAAATCTGTCTTCACACTGTGCTAACTTGCTTCTTTATATACTCAAAGAATAAAAATTCAACCCCACAATGCATTAAACTGAAGATGTTCCTGAAGATTCCAAAGAGAAGATGGAAGAGGGTTCTCACCTTGCTCACCCACAGCTCTCATCATCATCATCTGCCACTCCTTCTCAACACCCTGCCCAACTTCATTTCCCTTGGCACCAGCCTCCCCAGGCTCAGATCTGTCTCCCAGCTTCTCCAGGTTTCCTTTCTTAGGCTCTGCAATTTAGCTCACTTTTCATTCCTTCAAGCTGATATTCCCAGACCTATCCTCTAATTAGGTGGAAAAGGACCCTCTGGCTCCTAGGATATGCCATTTTAGAAAGTAGTAGGAGATTATTAATATAAAAAAGAGAGACAGAAAAAGAGAGAGAGAGGAAGGAAAGACGGAAGGAAGGAAGGAAGGAAAGAAGGAAGGACGGAATCCTGGAACAAATATAATACACATAATTTTAGAAGACCCTTAGGTCACGTTACCTACAATTTTGCACCCTTATTTTTAAGTTCAACACTATATTAGGATAGCTATCCTCTTTTTCATTAGAAGCTAAACTGAAAGTTAAAGGGATGGAATCACAGAGTGAACATGCAAACTGCAGCCCTCTGGTCTTGGGGGGATTTGGGGCGCAAAGGACTTGCTCTTAGTCCGGGGACATTTCCTAGGTGAGAGCACAGGCCTTATTTAACACAGACTTTCCCAGCGATGTAGGTATACGGTGTCATTTTTACTGCCAGTTATTTGTAAAAGATGTTGGCTTCACTTGGTGAGGACCAGTCTAAAGTCCTGTTCTTGAGTAAATGAGAAAGGAGTCCTGAAAGACACAGTGCCCCACAGGAGTCCTTCTTTTGGAGGTGAATGACTAGACCTTCCCAGACTTACACACCTTAAACATGATCCGATGACAGATGAAACTACAAAGACATGAGGAGCTCTTGAACAAAACCCAGATATACTCCATACTCTGCAGTACTGCTGGTAGGAGGCTGTTTGAATATTGGAGGTGAGGACGCACAGCGAAAAGTATTCCAGGTGAATATAAAACTACAAAAGGAGCAAAATTATGCTCTTCTTCCTCTCAACTGGCCATTAGAGAGGATTCAGCAACCCTCTAGAACAGGGGTTGATAACGACAGCCCACAGGCCAAATCCAACCACTCATTTGTTTAGTACTGTCTCTGCTGTTCTCACACCACAATGGCTAAATATGACAGAAACCATATGGTTCACAAAGCCTAAATATTACCACTTTGTCCTTTGTAGAAAAAGTTTGCTGATCTCTGACCTAGAGAAATTCTTTCCAGTTCCAGGGACTCTGAAATTTAGGATTCCTAGTGTGTTTTGGTTGTAGCTGTTCTTTTCTGGTGGAGAGGCAACTTCCGTCTTGGGGGAAGGGAGGAAGGAGAAGTCCCACTATTCCAGTGGGGGTAGGCAGGTTTGCCTCAGAGTCTAAGACTTTGGGCCTGTTAGGACAGAGTCTGTAAGAGGAGGAGGGAACAGGTTCCTTAGAATCAGATTAGGAATCAACTTCCTCCGATATCAGCCCACCCTCTACACCCATAGCCATAAAAACACCCCTTATCCACCTTCTGTAGGAATCAAAGGGGGTTGAATTATCCCAGTGCCAACTGAAGAACATTTCAAAAGCATTAGACAGCAAAAGGAGATTTTACAAATCACAAAGCTTTCTATGAGGGATTTGTTCTTCAAAAATAACGTGGTGTGGTGGAGAAATGCTCTGTCTCTGAAGCCAGAGAGGCATGGACTTGAGTTTGACTAGCTGAGTGACCTGGGGCAAGTTACTCCACCTCTTGAAACCCCAGCTTTATCATCTGAAAGATAGGAAGAATAACAGTAGCCTCCTCATGGGGTTGTTATGAGAAGTCGACTAGATAGTGTACGAAAAAGATTTATCACAATGCCCAACACATTGACAGTGTTCAGTACATGTTAGCTGTTATTTTTACGAAGACAGTCCTCTGGCTGACTTATGGACTAGGAGTGCTGTCATTGTAATTTCCCAAAAAGGTTTTTTAAGCATTATTATTAATGGGGCTGGAAATTTTTAGGCATGTAATAAATTATAGTAATAAAGATTTAGGTTATAGATTAACGAATGGAGCATCTTTAAAACTTGTTTGATTGAATCCATGAGAAGAAATACATTTTATAATGAAACCCATCACATACACATGTTTGTGTGTGTTTATAACTAAAAACAAGTGTTCGTGAAATAATGCATAACCTTCCTACAAGCAGAGTACACTTTGATGTTTTCTACTATTTTTTAAAATGGTGCACATAATCCACTCAATTAATTTTACAACCCACTAGGGGGTTGAGACCCACAGTTTGAAAAACATGCACCAAGGGTCCATCAAACTGAAAGTCCTGAGGCTTGAATATCTCTCATCTCTAACACAACCATTCTTTGCAATTTTGAGAACTATAACATCATCCATTATTACTTGTTTTATGTTTTTATATCTCGCACCCTTAATTATATCTTTTGAAGTCAAAACAAAGTTGTATGCTTTCTTAGAATCTTGTGCAATTTTCTGTCATACCGGTGGAAACAAAAAAGCTCTCAAAAATTGTCTTTTAGGTGCAATGGAATTTATATTTGCAGAAAATTTAAGAAATGGATTGTTCTGCTTCCACGGGAAATTTTATTACACAAGTTAGAGAAGATAATCAGATGCCAAAATTATCTCTGTATTAAGATCTACACCAGGATGTGAAAGTTTCTCAGAGAAGAGATATTGAGCAAAATATACAAGAAAAAAAAAAAATACAGCCAGTCCTACTAGTTCCTATTTCTACCTCCCCCCTCACTGCGTTGCTAATGACAATTGCTAGAGGGCTGGATGCCAATGACTTCTCACCAAGTAGTTTAAGATTTTCTGTTCTGTCTTGACTCTTCCCTCTCTAACGCTACCCTTTCAAACTTTCTAAATTATGATTCCCTCCGTCACTGACAGAAACAGAACCAGTGTCCACTGTTTTTGCCTGGGTGACTTAATCAGAACTGTACGATTGTGAAGATCCCAGGAAGAGAATCCAAGACTCCAGGGCAAACTTGAGCTCCAGGATCCACCTGCATTCCAGAGCCACACCGTGCATTCAGCGCATTCAACTGTCCACAGTCCTGAGCCGGACGAGACCAGCTTGCAGAATTCCAAATCCTGAGACCTCCTTTCCTTTCTATTTCACATGTATTTTCTAACCATAGTCCCTATAATCTGTTGACATTTGCCTCCATTGGAATTTCTAAATAAGCTATACATGCTCGGCCAGGTTAGGGAACTGGTATAGTGGTGACTCCTTTTTTTCTCTCTTCTTTCTTCTAATTTGCTGAATTCCTTATCTTTTCTTCAATGAATTTTGAGGTGAGGGATATCAAAAAAATTGCTTGAGAAAAATTATACTCTTCTCCCTCTTAAAATTTTGTGGAGCTTGTGTAGGAGAATTCATCACAGCTGCTGTGTTCATAGCTAAGGATCAAAGGCAAGGTCAGGAGAACAGGACACCTTCATGTAGAGCTGTGATTAGAGGGAAGATAACCTGGGTTCAGGTCCTTCCTCCCTTTGTTATTTTGTAGCTGTGTGACTCTAGAAAGGTGCCTTACCCTACCTAAGTTTCAGCCCTTGTATCAGGAAAACAAGGCTAATAATAGTATATTACTCACAGCGTTGTTGTGAGGGAGTACATATTCATGACGAGCACTTGATTCGCTTGCTGGTCCCAGCCAAGCACACAACAAGCATTATCATTATTATTATCATTATTATTATTATTGCCATAGTCCTCCTCCCCCAAAGCTAGAGCTCCTACGGGAAGAAACTTCTGGAGGTGATGGAAATGTCTATTATCTTGACTTTGGTTTCGCAAGTGTATGCATATGTTCAAACCCATCAAATTGTATACATTGAATATGTGCAGGGTTTTTTTACATATCAATTACAGCTCAAGAAATCTGTTAAAAAAAATTTGGGCTGGCGTGCATGGAAAATATGGATGGGGCACCAATAGCATCTGTTTCTGTTAGAAACTAAACAATGCTATTAATAAATATGTTTAAAAAGGATTTCTGATTAAACAGTAGAAATGGCAAAAAAGAAACAAACAAAAAAACAAAACAAGCGAAAAACCCACAAAAGCCATAGCCCATAATCCTGGATAGAAGGAGGACTCCAGCAGCTTCACCTCCAGTCCCTCCAAGAATTTCCCACCAATGGACAGCCAGTCCTCTGACTGGAAGCTATGGGAAAGACCTCCAAGAAGATGTGACCGACCTAGTGAATGTCCCATAATGGATCCTCAAAACAAACTGGCTTGCGGCTTCAAACAAACTCCCCAGGGCCAAGGGGTCCCAGGAGTTCCCCTGCCCTTCCTGACAATCCCTGAAAAGCACACTGTCATGATGGAGCGAGGCTGAGTGAAAGAGTGTCCCTGAAGATTCCCCACGTCATTTGGGGAGAGGTTCTCATGACATGGTTATCAGCAGCAGATAATCAGAGGCAGGATAAGGAGAGTGGGGCTGCAGCTCCTGTTTTGCAGCATCACCCAGATTTCCCCAGACTCCACAACTTTGACCCTACGTCCTAGAACCACGAGCTGGGAACACATGAACTGGGAACAGGGGGTCACATATCTCCCCAACTCCCAGAGTTTCCTGCCAAGCTTCCTGGTGGCTGGGAACGCTTTGCAGGCCCCTAAGGAGGTATGAAGTCTGGTCCCAAGTTCACTAGGCCTATTGAAAAGATAACTTCCTGCCTGGGATGCTCAAGGTAGACCACCTATAATGAGGAGGGAGAGACCTTCAGATGTCCCGAGGCCAGCTCTCTGCTCTTTTGAATGCCCTGGGTGGTATCTCAGCCCTTAGAGGGAGCGATGAAGTAAATGGTGACCTCTGGCTGCTCTCTCAAACCACATTAGTCTAGGAAAAGTTTTCACAATATAGATGTTGGAAACTGATTATCTAAGCCTCAATCTGAAGAAATAGAGCTGCAGACACATGTCATAACAACACTTCTGCATTTCCCAGTCTCCAACATTTTGGCCCTGAGCCTTGAAGACCCAGGAGGCTGAGAATAGCAAAACAAGATATTTTGCCTCATGCTGAATTCTCATCTCCTACAATTTCCTGTGAAATCTGTAGCTGTTCTCTATGGCAAGGCTTCACAAGACACACAGCCACATCTCTCAGACTGGGAAGGACTCTAGGGATCATCGGGGCCATACCCCTGCCTCTTAGGAACTACACTCAAATCATGAGATAATGCTCGTGGCTTTGTGAATTTGGCTTCCCTTAAACATCTTCTAGACCCTTTCCAGGATGAAGCTTTCATGGATAACACGGTTGGACATTCTGATGCAGAGTCAGAAGGGGGGAGCTGCTTGTCAAATTTTCCTCAGCCTCCCTCCCACATGCAGAATCTCTGATTTGCACTTAATGGGAGCCTATACCATTGTGACATATTAGAGAAACCGCAAGCTTCTGGTCCATGTCCCTGGATTGGGCCAGGCCACTGTGTGATGGACAAAATCTGGTTGCATCTTAGGACTTGGAGGTTTATGAGATCTAAGGGATAAGGGAGGAGAAGATGCGTTAAAGGTGACTCTGTGGTTTTGAGCCTGGATAACTGAGGCGTGGTCTCTGACAGAATAAGCAAGTCAAGAAGTCAAAGAATGTTGAGGGTGTGGGGACGACAAGAGAGCAGATTCATGGGTTCCTTCAGCATGGAGTCAATTTAGAGGGCATTTTAGACCTTCATTCTGAACCAGAAAGAATGAATCTCGTTGGACAAAGGAAACTATTTCTGAAGACTTGAGGTGGGGGAGATTGCTCTGCTATGGAAGCCATTATTTGTCACAGGAGGTAGCTAAAAGAATAGAAAGGAAATGCTACAAGATAACACTAAAAATTACATGACATTTATACATATAATAAAACAACAACCTTCTTCCATTTCCAGTATAAGCTCCAAGGAAAAGGGAAATTGTAGGGGAGATTGTAGGGGAAGTAATGATTCTCCCCTCCCAAAGTCAACCCTGAGTTCTCAACTGATCTCAGCGTTTGAGAATACTTCTCGAGTCTCCCCAAAGCCTTCTATTTTTTTAGCAGAACAACCCCAGTTCCACCAAGTGTTCCTCATGCATGATTGTTTCCCAAACCCTCAAAGCTAACTCTCCTCTGAATACATTTTAGTTTATCAATGTGCCTCTGAAAACGTAGCATCTAGAATTTTGGAAAAGTCTCTAAACACAGTATGATCTAAAAAATTTAACAGACCCATCACCCACCTTGTGCTGGTCACATTTTCCCCTTAATGCAACCTAATGCCACATTGGATTTTTGGCAGCAATGTGGCTGTCACAATTGACTTGTATTGCCTTTTGGTCAGTTAATTTCAGTTTGTGTTTTTCAAAGAAATTGCTGTTTTATGCTTATTTAGTTGTTTGGGTTGTTTTGTTTTGTTCTGTTTTTGTCTAACTAAAGGCAAAAATTTGCCCCTATTAAATTATATTATATAGGTTTTAGGTGCCTGCCAATCTAACTTACTAAGACCACTTTGAATCTGGATTCTGACTTCTCATTAACCATCCTTCCCAGCTTTCTGTTATTGTCAAATTAATAATCAGGCTGCTTAATATTTCTCTCAAATGTTTGATAAAAATATTGAGTTGAGGGGAGAGGGGAACTAAGATCACTGCGGCATATGATAACATTTTCCTCCTTCTCGACTGGGTTCTTCAGGATCGTATTGTTAATGTATGCTTCATTTACTTAGAAAATAAGCCATTATATTATATAAGTAATTGAAAATTTTATAAACTATGTTCACAATGCCTGCTTTGTTTTGTTGTTTTTGTGTGAGGAAGATTAGCCCTGAGCTAACATCCGTTGCCAATCCTCCTCTTTTTGCTGAGGAAGATTGGCCCTGGGCTAACACCCGTGCCCATCGTCCTCCACTTTGTATGGGATGAACCACAGCATGGCTTAATAAGCTGTGCATAGGTCCGCGCCCAGGATCCAAACCTGCAAACCCTGGGCCACTGAAGCAGAGAGCGCGAACTTAACCACTAGGTCACCAGGCTGGCCCCCACAATGCCTGTTTAATGAACTTCATTGGATTGAAGAAATACATAAGTAGCTATTTCACCATAAGAAAAAATATGTCTATGTTATTAAAATGGAATACAAAAATAAACTATTCAACTTGAGGCTCCCATTTGGGTCCATGACATAATAACTTTCTAGCCCTAGTCAAAGATTAAGGCTAAAGGGAGAGTTGAGAATCCATAAAACGGATGTTGACAATGGAATAGGAGAGGTCACTACACAAACCTCAGCAGTGTGACGACATCACAATTACTTAATGACATTCCTGGACATTTTATGGTTGCATAGGCACATGAATCACTTGGGGCTTGACATAAATAGAGTAATAAAAAGAGGCCATTTAAAATACCATTTCCCTCTTAAAATGATGTTCCTCATTAAGCATAAGCCAAGGAAATGGCGTAACTGAGTGGCATATTTTGGCATGATTATAAAGGGGGCAAAGGGATATTTTTGATATTCACTTAATAAATCTTTTCAAGTGAACTAAATTGAATTTCTTCCCAGCTATGTATTCCTGAAGGATAATCACAGTTCCTCAGTGGAACAATCTCCAGCCAAACCCACACTCTTATCTCCTCTAGTCTCCATAGAAGAAATGGGCTTGTTTGCAATCACAAGGTTTGGCTTGCTGAGACTGGTGTGTATTCCAGCCCTGCTATGGCCTCCCCAGGCCATCGGGTTTATGGGAAGGTCCTTTCACTGCTGGGGCATCTGAGGCCACCTGCCCTGAGAAGATCAGTGAGAAAGTTGGAAACAGGAACAGAAAGAGGGCATAGGGCTGGGTGGGGAACCCATTATAGGTCAATGACTCTTCTCCTCCTTTTTTGGGTCCACCCGGCCTGAGTGTGGCAGGAATACTTCAGACTCATACACAGAAACCTCACACTAGGGTGACCAGCCATCCCACTTTGCCAGGAACAGAGAACTTGCCCAAGACATGGGACCTTCAATACTAAAACTGAGGAAGTCTCAGGCAAAAGGGGATGAATTTGTCACTCTACCTCATACGCACAACTGGACAGTAAGATTATAGGGGCTCATCCATGTCACCAAATCCCTTCTCTTAATTCCCCCTGAAATCCTAACTATTATGGGGGGGAAAAAAAGACCTGTTCTTAATGTTGTTTGTCAAAGCACAAGATTTTGAATTCAGCCCCTTCCTATGGAGTCCTGAGGGTGTGCAGGGTTGGTGGTTTATTATGGGCTATTACCCAAAGAGTCATATAACATAGTGGGTAGAAACATAGACTCTGGCCCCAGACTGCCTAGTCCAAATGCCACGTGACCTGGCAAATTTTTCTTAACCTCTCTGTTCTTTAGTCTTCTTATTTATAAAATGGGAATGAGAGGACGGCCTACCTCATACATTTGTTGTGAGAATTAAGGGAGTTATAATAGAACATGCTTAGTATAGGACTGGCCACATGTTGCATAAACATCTGCTATCATTTCTGTCTTTGGCAATCCAGCAGATCTTTGCTTGATCTTTGTTTGTTCTTTGCTTGCAACACTCTCTATATGATCCTTCTTTCTCAGTCAAGCACTGTGCAGGGCGCTAGGAATACATTGGTGAATAAAACTAAGTTCCGGCTTTGAGGCAATTTACAGTCTAGTAAGCAAGACACACAAACCAGTGATTGTACAGCAGTAAAGTAAGAGGGATATTAGGAGGTAAGTTCCAAATGTTATGGGGTGGCTTAGGAAGTGGCATAACTGTCTTCAGAGTTGAGGACGTGACATCTAGATTGAGATCTGAAGGAGAAGAAGGAATTGGCCAGATGGAAATGGGGAGGTGAATGGTGGGAGCATTTCAGGCAGGGGAAAGAGACAGCATGGTCAATTGCTGTGAAGTTTGGGAAACACGCTACTAAAACCTTAAATTCCATGCCCTGTGAGTTCCACTGATAGACCTAAGGTTGTGGCAGAAACTAAGAATTGTCTCCCATTCTCCCCTTCTTCCTTTTAGGAATAGGATTCTGATGTCTTCTGAGTTTTAGCTGAGCAGATAGGCCCCCAGATTCTCTTGAACCTAAGCATAGCCTTGTAACTAAGTCTTGGCCCATGTGCCAACTTCCAGAATACATTTTTTAAAAAAGAATTTGCTTGCCCTCCGGTTGCTCTCCTCGTCTTCCTGTGGGCTGGAATACGTGGTGTGGAGTGAGCCAATTTCAACCGTGAAGATGAACACAACATCTGGGAGATGGAAGAACAACATGAAGGAAGGAATCTGGATCTTCAAACAGCCTGGTGGAGAACAGACTCCTCGCCCCACTACTTCTGGGCTAATTCAATAAAGTGAAACAAACTCTTCTTATTTTTTTAAGCCACAACATTTTGGGGTCTTTTTGTTATAGCAGCTTATTATAGACCCTAACTAAGCAAAAGACAAAGGGAGAAGAGAGAGAACATTGGAAGGGAAAAGGCAATGAGAAAATAGAAAAGATGGAGGAAGACATGTGAAAGCTGGGGGTGGAGGGTAGGACTGAGAAGAAAACAAAAAAGCTGTTTAAGTTTTCTAGTGCTCAAGTGCCTGAGGGTAGCACTATGTCCAAATACCGGAATCTAGTGATTGAGATCGGTCAAGCCCACAGGCGAGAAAAAAAGAGCATATTAGCGCCTGGCCCAGGCGCTGGTCTCCATCCTCACTAGCAGAACTGCCTCCACTTCTCCAACACTGAAGGAAAACTTAATGAGGAGCGCTATCTTTTGTGGGTACTTACTATAGGCTGAGTGCTTTACGTGGATCTCCCCCTATTTAATCTTATGATGACCCTAAGGGTAGGTACCATTGTCATTCTCACCTTACATTTTAGGACTAAGAAGTTAAATAATTTATCCAAGGTCACACAGGTAGCAAGTGACCAAGATTGGATTCAAATAGACTATTTATTTCACTGCTACATTACACTTCACAGTAGGTTGGAGTCCCGGGGGGAGCCCCTGAAAGAGTCCTGAGAATACTCTCAGTTTCAAAAGAAAGTTTCAAAAGAAAGTGCAAGTTTAATCATAATGGGGTAAACTCTCAGCCACCTTAAAAAGAACACAGAAGAAATTCACTTTGTACCAGGTGACTTACTGCCACCCACAGCTGATGGGCTCAGAGGAGGCATCTGGCCCAAGAGCAGCTGATTCATAGTGTTGCCAGTGAACATGTCATGACTGGCACAAAAATATGACCAATTAGAGTTCTTCCCTTGTAAGTTTGACCTTGACAACATCAAGAGAATGTGCAGTTATCTAGAGAAGCTTAAGCTAAAATGTCTTAATATTGAGAGGGAGGCCAGGGCAGGCGTGAGTAAGTTTGAAGTTGAGGGAGCAGAAAGTATGAGAAACGAAATAAAAGAACAGAGGTGGTAAGGCTTTCCCATTCTGTCATGGGAAAGGATATGTAGCCCACAAAAATGAGCCCGAGAGAATTGCACTGGTCAAGTTCAGGCCATTTGTATCCATAAAACAAAGCCATGTTTTCTGAGACAACCTGAGCAAGTCTATTCTCTGTAACCACAAGAGCTGAAACAGAAAAGAGAGAGAAAGGGAGATTATTTTCCTAGGACAATGGTTCTCAAAATGTGTTCTAGGAACCGTTATGGACACCTAAGACCTTTTCAGGGTATCTTTGAGGTCAAAACTATTTTAAGAAGAAGGAGGAGGAGAAGACATCCTTTCCCTTTTCACTCTCATTCTCTCACATTCGTACAGAGTATGAAAAATTCATTGATATAGTTCAAAATTTCACATTGCAACTAATCTTTAAGAATCAAATACCTGTCAAATTTTGGTGTATTATTAAAAAATATCCATGATTTCCTGAAAGGCCATTAAAATACTTCTCTCTTTTCCAACTAAATACATGCATGACAAGCTAGATTTTCAACCAAAATCGTACATCACAGTAGATTGAATGAAGAAGCGGATATAAGAATCCAGCTACATAGGGGCCAGCCCCGTGGCGCAAGCGGTTAAGTGCATGCACTCCGCTGCGGCCACCCGAGGCTCGCCGGTTCGGATCCTGGGCGCACACGGACACATCGCTTGGCAAGCCATGCTGTGGCGGCATCCCATATAGAGTGGAGGAAGATGGTCATGGAGGTTAGCCCAGGGCCAGTCTTCCTCAGCAAAATAAGAGGAGGATTGGCAGATGTTAGCACAGGGCTAATCTTCCTCACAAAAAAAAAAAAAAAAAGAAAAGACTCCAGCTATTTACTAAAAAGCCAGACATTAAAGAGGTTTGCAAAAAAAGTAAAACAATAATACTCTTCTCACCGATTTTTTTTTTTGTTTTGGAAAATAGCTATTTTTCATAAAAAAATGATGTTATGCTGTCAAGAAATAGGTTTTTATTACTTTGAAGTGAATTAATAAATAAATATTTTTAAATGTTCCCAGCTTTAATATCTAATAAGGCAAATAAGATAGAAACAGCCCACGTAAACAAAAGCTCTTTGAGGTCCTCAATAATTTTTTAAGAGTGAATAGGGGTCTTGAAACTTAAAAGTTTGAAAATTGCTCCTCTGGTGTTTTCTAATCCCCCTCCATCATTTTGCTTTTTATCCCACTGTGTCATACTCTGGCCACAAACCGCTGGGTCACTGCTTTTCTGCCATTTTCACCCACTGCACTCTCAGGTACATTAAGGACGTTAGGAAGCAAAAGCTAGTGTGCATGGCCTTCTGCAAGGCCTCTCTGCACCACTGAACCTGCTGGCACTGTTTTTAATTTGCCGTTTAATTATAACCTTAAGTTAGAGCTCTCCAGCTGATTTCAGTTAGCAGGAGCTTGCTGACAAATTCAAATGAACTCAGTTCATAAGCAAGATTCATGGAGATTGTTTCATGTTGAGATATCCT
Organism: Ceratotherium simum simum; assembly: GCF_057802395.1. Lineage (NCBI taxonomy): Eukaryota > Metazoa > Chordata > Mammalia > Perissodactyla > Rhinocerotidae > Ceratotherium > Ceratotherium simum. Next base: position 47,258,601 of record NC_141912.1, read on the forward strand.
CCCTCCTGTTAAATTATTTATTTTGCTCCCAAGGCATGCTGATTTCACTTTGCACCCTCTTTGGGGACACAAAATACTAGGTAGCCTTGATTGAGTCTTCATATGGCCAGGCACAGTCTTAAGGGCTTTGCATGCATGGTTTAATTTGCTTATATAGATAACCCTCTTGGGGTTGTTGAGGAAATTAAGCGCTTAGAAACAGAAAGTGTTCACTAAGCAGGACAAGCTAAAGAAACGATGATTGTTATTAAAGCCTCCACTGGCTTATAAGTTGCTTATTGTTATCACACCCATTTTACAGATGAGAAAACAGACATTAAGCAGCTCCTCCAAGGTCACCCAAGCAGCATAGGCAGGCTTGGAAGCCAGACGCTCTGGCTTCAGAGCCCAGCTCTTCACCACTGTATTTATGACTTTTACTTGCTAGAAATTTATGAAAGTTTTAGGTAAAACAGACTTTTTCAAAATTTTATTTTAGGCTCCTAATAGTCTCTAAAATTGGGGAAATAATCTTCTTCCATTTATATTCCTTTGCATGGTTTTTCAGAAAAAACTACAAATAAATTTACAATTACTTAATGCTGTCCTTATCAATATTCTACACAAAAGAGGAATGAATTGACAATTACCTAACATTATGAAAGATATATGGATAATTTGCCTCCAAATTTCTTCTCTCAAAAGGTGAAATTTCTCTGTAGGTAAAATTCTCACTCTCTGTTTTTTTGGTCCCGGCTCTCCAGGTCACTAATAACTCCCTTATTTGGGGTTCTGGATTGCGGATCCTACAGGTCGCAAAACAAGATGGATTGATGTGGCTGACTTCACACATGTTAATGGCAAGGCTAGGACTCTGGGTGGATCTACAGAGCTCTCTCCACCTGAGTGTGCAAGTAGCTGATGCTCAGAAAGACTGCCACAAACTATTACAAGCAAAAGCTAAAAGACTGGCAGAGGAGAAGCTATGCATATTCATGCCGGTGATATAAATTTCTGTTATTATTAATTATAATAACCATAGTGATAATTTTACTTTATCAGGTCCTTTTTTCTGAGGATCATAATACACCTCACAGTTCACACCTGTCTTCTACATACCCACTGAATAAGGACACTTCCCATTTTATTAACCTGGCTACTAAAAAGATTCACTGGAGAGCTAAGGTCAAAAACAGTAAGTTGAGGGAACCAGAGGGATGTGTAGTCTAAGAATTGGGTCAATAACAAATAGCCTATTTAATGAGTAAACATTGGAATCAAAATTAATTATGCCCAAGGGCATAGTTCAAAGTTTATCTGTGGATAAACCAAGGCAGTGGGAGAGAGCACCTGAGTTCTCAAACCGGCATACTCCTTAGGAACAGAGTTTAATTTTATTTTATTCCAGGGGAAATATGCACCCAGAACAGATGGGAGAAGGAGCCAGCCCTTTGCTTTCTAGTAATGTTTACAATTAACAAGAAAAGGAAATAAAAGCAGAAGTAACATCAAAAGGGAGCTGAGGGAAGAAATTAGGAGTCTTGTCATACATAAAAGAAGCTGGGAAATGTTGCTTTTAGGGATTTGGCAACAATTAATTTGTGTTGAAAGGTAAAAAGAGCTAAGGAAATTAGTGCATTGCTATAGGTCTGATAGACAACGAATGGCAAGCAAAGCCAGTGTGCTCTGTAAACCTGAGCCTGAAGACGCACAGCTCTGAGGACTTCCAACGTGCTTGCCTCAGGCCCCGTACCTGGAACCTCTGTTGAAAAGGCACACTAATATAAATTGAAGTCATTTACAATCATAGAAGGAAGTGTTTTAACTCATCACAAACTGAGCTTCTAACACTTGAGTAAAGGATCAAGAATGACACATACCAGCATGCCAGATGGGACCTCGGTGGGGAACACCTCAGCTGAGAGACTGAACGTCGACAGAGTAGTACCTGGGAAGCTTTGGCAAATGTGATGGAGACCAGCAACACCCAACGGGGGGCGGTCAGCACTCCGCCCCGGGGTATGAAGTGCCCCCAATGCCTGGAAGAATCTTGGATTCCTGGGGAAGTGATGTTGAGTACTTCATTCAAGTTTGCATTTAGCAGAGTAGGCAGAACACAGCAAAATCTGGTGAGAAAATGCAGAAAGCCAAGATCTTGGCTTAGAAGACAAAGACCTTCACTCTCTGGAATTGCTGTTGGGAGACGCAGGTGAGAGGAAGTCGCTCTCAGCAGACATTTCTCCTTTCTGTGTTCTCCTTTCCAAGGCCCTGTGGTGAGGATTTGCAGGTTTCTCTGTGTGGGTGACAAATCTTTTGAAGCACATTGGAGATATTTTTTATGCAGAACGTGGAGAGCACCCTGCCCCTCCCTGAGTCCCCCTCCCAGTGTGCAACAGAACAAACCAAGGCCATGTAACCTCTTGCACTTTAGAAAGCGTTCCTTCCTCTCCCCATGATAATAATTCTGTGAGCCAAGCAAGAATGTTTGGAGAGGGCAGTCACAGGAGACAGCTGCAGTTTTGTGACTGTCGTCTCTGCTTCATCAGAACCGCAATAGCTAAAAAGAAAGAGAGAAAAGAAAAAGTTAGAAAGAAATTTCAAGGGAAAGAAATATGGCAGTCCATCTCCCCCATCTCTTGGCTCAGAGGCTGGGGTCCAACATGCTTCTTTCTTTTCCCTGTGTTAATGACACCAGATATCAAGGAGCAACTATGCAGCCACAGGCATAAAGCCACTCAAATTGCTAGAGGCATTCCTCTATAGTCCCCAGTGCCACCAGAGACAGCAAAAGTGTTTACAGATGATATTTTCTTCCCTTATTTGTGTTTAATACAGTGGAACTGAAGGGTACACACCACTCCCTGCAATGCCAAACACTTGGCAGATGGTGGAAAAAAACAATATTGACAACCAAAGCCCGGCTTTTGGGATTGGGGAACAGGCCAGGGAGAAATCACCCACTGAGCCCCACCAATATTTAAACACAGGCGAGGGCAAGTCAAAGGAGCACCAGGGATAATCATTTTACAAACAAGTTATTGATTTTTGCTTTCGAGCTGCAAAAAGCAACAGTGTGATTTGCGATAGGCCAAACAATACTGAAACGTCACATATAAAGCCAAAACTCTCCACCTCCCATCCTGCCCTGCCCACCGAGTAACTTATTAACAGTTTGGTATGTATTCCATCCCCCATGCTTCAGTATAACCAAGCAAGCATACATATGCGTATCACATTGTGATTTTTTTTTTAACTCCACATCCAACCCATCAAGAAATCCTATTAGCAATACTTTCATAATGCATCCGGAATCTGACCACTCACCCCCTCCGCGCTCACCACTTGGGTCTGAGCAGCAGCATCTCTGGCCTGAATTATTAAAGCACCCACTAAGTGGTCTTCCTGTTCTCTTTAGGAATTTTTAAGCAAAAGATGCACAGCCCTCTCTGCCTGAATCCTCTAAACAGTCGCATTTGCCTCAAAGTTGAAGTCCTTACCCTACTGCACAAGTACTGCCCCCTTGCCTCATCTGAGCCTCCACCTCCTACTCCTTTTCCAGTGCATTCTGTGCTCCAGCCTGAGCCCCAGCCCCCTGCTCTTGTTCTCCAAATGCACCAGCCACACTGCCCCCAACAGAGGGCCTTTGGCACAGCTGGCCTCCTCTGTCCAGAATGCCCTTGCACAGATTTCAAAATGACTCTGTCCCTCGTTTCTTTCAATCCTTTGGTCAAATATCACCTTCTCAGTGCAGCCTACCCAGCAAACTATGTTAAAATTAAAATGCTCTGCCCCACTCTACCTCCGCCTACCTCCACTTTATCTTGTTCACAGCAATTGTCACCTTCTAACATAGTATGTAATTTTCTTAATTTACAGTGTTTAGTAGTTATTGTTTCTCCCCTGACTAGAATGTGTGCAGAAGTTTTCATCTGTTTGTTTGGTATTCCAAAGGCCTAGATCAGTGCTTGGAACAGAGTTCATGGACCATAAATGTTGAATGATTAAGGAAAATTATTTTTTCATAATTGTTGAAAATTATTACACGATACTCCATAGGTATGTGTTCTGTAATTTATTCACTCATGATGGGGACCTAAACAACAACAAAAAAGGACCTTGATAAAGACATGAAGTATGACATGTGGAGTGGAAGGAGGAAATTGTAGAAAGTGGGACCGGATGCCTCAACTATATCATATATTAAGACTGGACTTTTTAAAACATCATAAGCAGCACTTTCTCTGTGAGTGTTGCCTGCTCCAGTAGTATCACTGGTACCAATGGAATACTGGAAACAAATAATAATAACATAATAAAAATGCAAAGTATTGAAAATTTTGAGTGAACCTCATGATTTAGGAAAAGTGACTCTTCACTCGTGGCTCTTCTTTGAGCTATCTTCCTAAAAGTTGGAAGTTATCCATGCTCAACTCTGTCTGCATAACGCAGATGTGAGGACTAACACAAACAAGGATGTGAGGAGAGAGGAAGACGAGAAACACGAAAAAAGCCCATGTAAGGTCATGCCCTTTCACCCTCTACCAGGCCAATTCCACCAGCCACACACCTTACCTATAATTCACTTTGTTTACTGTTGCTCATTTTACAGCCCCCCATCCCACTCCCCATGCTGTGCAGTTGCTAGGGAAATAATCAAGGGCGTGGATATGGCTAGGGTGAGGACAGGATTAGAACACCCACGCTGCCAGGTGAAGTTTATTTAAGTTACAAGACGGGGGTATACACTCTGGGAATTACTGTGATTGCTCTCAGATCTCTAATGGTCTATAAAGACACATGCCAGAGGTTCAAGCCTCTCTACTTGCTGGAGTTCAAGAGCCTTAAAAGACAGTTGAGTCTGGCTGGGGGCAGAAAACAGCTCGCAGGCATTCAACTGTAACGTGTGAAATTCAACTCAGTTGTTAGACACTTAGCTGGTATTTGAAATTTCTTTCCACCCAAGCATGTTTCTCTTTCTCCTGGCTCTCTCCTTCCCTCAGAAAAATAAAAAATCCTCTTGATTTGTACAAGATTCTCGCAGAGTTATCACAGTATTGGCCCTACTGAGCCGGTCAGATTGGCAGCTAGAGCCTCTTGTTTACCATTTGGCTCAATACCTGCCCCATGGCTCAAATACTTTCAGATCCAGGCTTTGCCCCTTTCCAAGCCTTGTGGCCCAGAGGTGAGGGTGGAAATGGAGCACAACAATGGCAGGGGATCCAATCTGGCAGTTGCTATGGCAACTCGCTGTTGAATGAAATCCCAGTGTAGATGGATGAGTGGCACCCATATGTAGCAAATTTTACATTCATTTGTTATTCATTCAACTCATCCAAAAAATACTTATCAAACACCCGATATGTCCCCCAAACTACGCCACCATGAGGAGAGTAACTTTATTTTTGTGTCTGTTGAAAGTTGTTGAACCATACGAGATCCACGGACATAAGCCCTGTCCTTAATGATCATTTATTTTTATAAGAGGAGTGGAGTGCCTACAGTTATAACTACAACACAGTGCAAAAATGAATCGTTGCATAGGAGAAACAGGGAGAAAAGTCATCTGATAACGTGGTGTTGGGGAATCCAGGGAATCAAGCTGTATGGCATAGACAACATTTCAACTTCACTTAAAAAATGAATTCACTTTTTTTTTTTTTTTTTTTGGTGAGGAAGATCAGCCCTGAGCTAACATCCGATGCCAATCCTCCTCCTTTTTTGCTGAGGAAGATCGGCCCTGGGCTGACATCCATGCCCATCTTCCTCTCCTTTATGTGAGACGCCTCCACAGCATGGCTTGACAAGCGGTGCGTCTGTGCCCGCAGGGATCTGGGCCTGCGGAGCGCACACTTAACCTCTGCTCCACCTGGCCTGCCCCGTAAATGAATTCACTTCTGAACAAGGAGGGGAACCAATGGGAGAGAGAAAGAGAAGGGAAGGTGACGTTTGTTTCCAGATCTATGAGAAAGCTGTTCGAACCAAGATCAGTTCATGGAAACCTCAAAAAGGGCAAGACGTTGGACCCCACCGGCGTGCCCATTCTCCACATCAGTGTCTACTACACACCCAAGCCCCACCCACCAGCCTGTCTTCCGGTGCCCCACCTCTCTGAAAGTGGCAAGACTGTGAAATCTGATTCCTTCGCCCCCCACCTCTCCTTCAGTGTACTTTCACTCCCTCCCATTTCACCTTCAAGATCAGATAATCTGTTCTTGGAAAATGACTCATACCAAGGTATAAATTACTAATATTGACACAGCGTGTTACCCTAAGGAGATCACGCACTTTAACAAGAGATAAGCAGCCTTTATCCAAATAAATGACGGTGGACGCAGATTGCAGGGTGCTTAGAGGAGCAGGGAGTGAATATTGCCGGAAGGGGTAGCTCCCCCAGAAGACCCACCTCATCCAGATGTGGGATGTGGAGTCTACTCCCCCTTTTTATGTGTTTATTTTGGGTCTTCCCTCTGTGAAAATGTAAGCTCTCTGAGGGCAGCTTTGTCCGTTTTGTTCATCTCTATATCCATTGAGTAGGACAGTGCCTGGCCTAGCGTGGATGCTCAAAAAATACTTGTTAACTGAGGGTTTACTGAATGTCGTCTGTTTCTAGTGCCCTGCAGCACAGATCTGATAAACTGAGGAAGAGAAGGGGAGGCAAGAAAGCTTGAAATTTTAAAAGTAATACAATTTTTTTCACATAAACTACATGTTGATTGTTGGAAAAAAATTTAAAACAGATAAGCAAAAATAAGAAAATTAAAAGTGCTTATAATTCTCTCCCCAGTCAATTATCGTTAACATTATTACCGCACAAGGGGCACGAACTGCTCGCACAAGGGGCACGATCTGCTCACTGTGAGACCAAGGCCAATTGTCAAGAGGCAAGATGGTGGCAGAGAAAGAGCAGTCTATTACAGCTTGCTAGCAAGGAGGAAGATGGCCGACCAATGTCCAAAAGAACCATCTTACAGAACAAAGACTACAGGCCAGTTATATAGGGAGCTGGTCTCCAGGTGAGGGAGGCATCTGGTCTCAGGGTAGAGGCATCCATCTGATCTCTGGGTGGAGGCAGATATCTAGCCTCAGGGTGGGGGCATCCATCTGATCTCTGGGAACTAAGATCATCTGTTCTTAGTTCCTGATAGTCTTTTGTTTTACTGGATGTGCATCAGAGACCAGAGCAAGGCCCTATACCCTGATCTTTCAGTGGTCATTGATGATGGCTCTCAGCATAGACTTTCTGCCTGGGGGTCATCACATTCCTAAGGAACTCAAGAGAACAAAGTTATCAACTTATAGCAGCTGGGAGAGGCCATAGAATCCACAGAGCATGTCTGGGTTAGTTAATCAGAGGTCATTCAAGGTTACAATAGGTTTTCTTTTCTACAATATGGCTTCCCTCATGTCAACCTTGTGTGGAGTCGGTATCAACATCGTGATATAAACCCATACAGATTTTTCTCTATGTCTATGTCTCTCTTATATTTATATACTTTAACAAAATAGATCACGCTGTCCTTAATATTTTATAACCTGCTTTTTAAAATATAATAAATAGCAAATGTCTTACCATGTAGTAACATGTTTTATAATCTTTTAAATGACTATCTAATAGTCTAGCGCCTAGATGTACCAGCAGGCCCCACTCTACCAATTCCTTATTGCAGGACATTAGGTTGTTCCCAACTTTTCACTATTATTTATAAAACACAGCTAAGAATGTCTTTATCACTAAATCTTTGTGCTTGTTGTTTCCTCATACAAGTGACTATATTACCATCATTAAACATTGGCAATATTTATTGAATGCACTCTCTGTGCCAGGGTATTTATATTACTTTATTTAATCCTTCCCCAAACTCTATTATTTACAGATGAAGAAACTGACTTTGAAGACACTGAGTAATTTGCCCAAGATTACTATTATTTACGTCTCTAATGATTTTGATACATCTTAACAAACTGTCTTCTGGAAACACACATTGGTATGCTTCAGACAATAACTAGGAACTGCTGCTTCAGGTAAACCCTCTATTACGGGAGAGATTACACAGTCTCCCTTAGGGAACTATGGCTGTGTTTTATTGACCTGCATTTGTTTTCCCCTTACATTTATCCAAAACTTTTATGATAGTTTAATCACCTTATATTACTGGGCAGTGAGGTATCTTTTGACGCATGCTCTGATCGGACTGCACTCCAGAGTAGCAGCACGGTCCTGGGTCAGAGTCCTAAAATATGGGTGTGGATCCTGATTTCCTCTCATTTCCTGGAGTAGCGTCCCTAGGCACCTCAATCAGCTTATCTGAGCCTTGATTTCCGTATAAGACGGCAGAAACAATACCAACCTAACTCATCTCCCGGGGGTTTCGATGATGGGATAAGACAATGAAATTGAAAGAGCTCTGCATGCTGGAAAGAACAATGGGAATGCACGATATGGTTATCGTTATCAACATCATCATTTTTATCATGACCCTTAAATCTATTACCTTACTCTTTATTCGGGCCTTTGCTTGATTAAAATATCAGTGCTTTTAATGAGTAAAAGCAATCAGAGAGAAAGAAAATAAAAGGTAGGAGGAAAAGGAAGATAGAAGAAAACGGAGGTCAGAAAGGAATTAACTATGGACTTGGGGGACAATTGAGGGAAGGCCTTGTAAGAAGGAGCAATTACAGTCATGTGATGGATAACGATGTTTTGGTCAACAATGGACTGCATATACAACGGTGGTCCCATAAGATTAGTACCGCATAGCCTAGGTGTGTAGTAGGCTTTACCATCTAGATCTGTGTAAGTGCCCTCTTTGATGTTTGCTCAAGGACGAAATTGCCTAGCAATGCATTTCTCAGAAGGTTTCCCTGTTAATCGATGCGTGACTGTAATTGAAATTCAGAACAGGCTGGAGGAAACCAGATCATACATCCCAGTGCCTGTATTAGGAGAAAAGAAAAGCCTGCATTAGAGAAAGTTCTCACAGGGAAACCTAACCAGACCTGTACAAACCAGTGGGCTTCACCGATCATTAACCTTGCATCTCATTTTCCTAAACTTTAAAATGAAGGAGTTAAATTATATACTTGGACCCTTCTAGTCCTGAATTCTACAATTATCAGAAGTATTTCATATGAAATTCCTTGGTCCTCAGGACTGAAAATTTCTTGTCCTCTTTCTAAGACCCTGGACATCAAGAACACTGATATCTCACCCTGCAGGGACAGAAGAGCAGATTTACAGCACCAGGACCTATTCAAGATGTGGTCCAAAATGCATTTTGTCTTTCTGGCAACTACAACATAGCATGAAGTGAGGGTTTTCCAGGAGACCCCACTCAACGTTGCCCACAAGGTCTAGTGGGCTTAAGAAAATCCACTGTACAGAGACGTTTCATTTTTAAATTTGATTCTGTTTGCTAATCAGTTATTCCCAAATGAAAGAAAAAGAAGTTAATCTACTACAAGCCTTGAAACAAAGCAGAAGATTAAAGTTAGCTTCTCAGTCAGGAAGAATTCTGAGGATAGCACAAAGAGAAAGGAGAATGGATAATTGATATTAAGCATGACATGTCAGAAAGAAACTTGAGTGATTTCTAAATGGAACTATTTTCTCCCATAATTTCTTAAAGATGCACTTTTCCCCCCTAAGGATGGATATGCGATTAATGGCTTTCCTTCCCCCTTTATTTAAATCAGACAACTGAATGTCATTTCACTGCCAAATTATTCTAACATTATTACTTGGCTTTTAAAAGACAAAATGGGATGTTTCTATGAATGGTTTGAGACTGTAAAAAATGCAAATGACTCTGCCTAATTTACAAAGCTGTTGGTGGGGAGAGCTGAGCCCAGAGGAGTGGGCCCTGAGGTTCAATCACTGATTTTCCCATTCCGTGGGAGCCAAAAAAGCTGTTTGGAGCACGTATCTCAGACTCTTTGCATGGAAAACTGGCACCTGTTCTCTTAAAGCCCATCATGTTAGACAGAAAAGCTTTGTCTTACATCATTTAGACATGAAGTTGGGCAATGATTCTTATGAGGAAACCCGATTCCTGGAACAAAATAGACAAAAAATGTTTTAAAACTGATAAGCATCTACGTGTCTTGTAAGTGGTGTTTTGGAAAGAAATCCATTGGAAATCATGGGAACATAATGAAAGTTAATGAAGTGGATCGTCTCAGTTGCAGAGGCTGACCTGGGTTTTACGGAGTTACCCTGAAGATTTCTGTTGTGGGAAAATACCCAGGAAGTGACTGAGCCAAGCCAGTCATTATTGGAGGCATGTGGAGGAAAAGGCAAGATTGGCTGTGAGTCTCCTCTTCTGGGAACACTCTGGAAAGTGGTAGCAAGGGTTCTGGGCTCAGGCCAGCCCCACATGGCCTCCATTTGCAGGAATAGAGAGAAACAAGGGTTGTCCGGAGGAAGAACGGTGGTACTGAGAAACCAGGAGGGAGGGAGGAGAAGCACAGTAAGCAAGGTGGCATCAGTCGGGACAGCCCTTCCATGTGCAGGATTGAGCACGGTGGTCCTTGTTCCTCCCCCACAAGGCGAGTGCAAACACCTCTGAATAAAACACTTCCCCCTTCAGCCAGCTCTGAAATCCCCACATATTTCTATAACAGCAAAAATGCAGACCCCTGTGGAAAAACAATAAGTTGTTGAATGTTGGAATGAATTAAACCTTGATTACTCACTCACATCTTGGAAAATTTTTATTTACCAGAAGTTACCCCTTTTGCAGGAATTCTGATGAAATATGTACAGTTAATTCGGTATTAACAGTGGGGAGAAGGAGACAGGTAAACGCTCGCAAAGGGTTCCATTCATGAATGTGTTTAACAAGAGTTTAGTGAGCACCCACTTTGTGCAAAGTCCTATACTTGAAGTAGAGACTTTCAAAGAGGGTTGAGACAACATCCCTGCCCTCAGAGTCTTAAGTTCGGGATCTAAGTAAGACCTGAACTGTAGGAAAGGTAGCAGAAGACAGGACATAAATGCCAAATGAAATGTAGAGTCGATTCTAGGTGCCACAAGAAGGCAAGGGAGAGAGAAGACCTTTGAGGAGGTTCAAAGCTACCTGGAGAGAGGGACCTGAGTAGAATATTGCAAATGGCACAGATAATGCAAAAGGGAAGGTGGGAAAGGGGCCAAGAAAGGGCTCAGAAGGTGGTTAGCTAGAGGATGAGGACACACAACACAGGAAAACAAAACGCGGAACATGGAAGAGGGCTCCAAAAGAGGATTCGCAGCTGGGAACCCGACTTGCACAAGATCAACCACCATACCTCTAGCAGCGCAGTTTGGTGTAGCAGAGAGAGTGAGTTCGTGATCAGAATCAGATAACTAACTGTCTTGTGTTGGGCTCAATGCAGTGTCTAGGTGTCCTTATTTGTGAAATTGGGATAAAAATCCCTATGTCACAGATTAAGATACATAGCAAGGAGCCTGATGCATGGTGAGATCTTCACACATGTTCAGTCCCTTCCCCTGACCTCCAGATCCTTATACACACACACACACACACACACACACACACACACACACCTCCCCAAGAAGCTAGGAAGAGAAAGGACGCTCGCCATATGTCATTGTTTAACTTGATCCATAAGTCAGTTCTGTAAACTGTCTTTAGTGGAGGGGAATGGTGGGGAGGTAAACAGACTCTGAATGTACAGGGGTAGAACATCTTCCGGGTTGGATCCATTAAGAAAAACCACTATTGGGTGTAGCATAGAAAATAGGCATTTTATATGTACCTGGAATGGAGAACATTCTCTATCACTGAAGTCAGCACTCCATAAATAAAAATGTTGTTAGTAAATTAAGTTTTGCACAGCTGTGGTCACCCCTCTTCCTTATCTCTAATATTCTATTTAGTCTAATAACTGCTATCAGCTTTGGTCATTTCTTGGAGGTGAGTTACAATAACTCCTCCTCCAAGTCTTATAACAACTTTCCCTCATTCTTGATCATTATTACTCAAAAATAGTGGCGCTTTTAAGAGACATTCTCCTCCATATAGCTGGGATTCTCCACCAGTTCTGCATTCTTATTTATCTCCACGGACAGATCCTATGGAGGCCTGATGAGGGAGAGACAGTGATGGAAGAAGAAGAAAATTTCACAGTAAAAGTCAAATATTTGGCTATATACCCATCTTAAATGTACTGAGCACTGTGCTTAGGTTTGTGACTCACACACAAGATATGTGGACTAGGAACTAGTTTCTGCTCCCTAAGCTTTTTGGCGCCCATCTTCTCCCTCCTTTGATTACCACTGCTATTACCATCTAGCTGCTCTGGAAAAAGATGGATGTCACTACAAACTAAAATGTTTGACCTTGAGGTTCTAGCAAATACATTTAGAATTTGCAATAAGGATTAATTACAATAGGCTTCTTGTGATAAAGGCTTAGGTATGTTAAATTATATCTCAAAACTTTGCCCCCCTTAGAACTCTGCCTGCAGTTTGATTAAACTTCTTTAACATTCACTAACTCAACTCTGGTCATTTATCCAAACAGCTACGTATTCCTTAATATGGTTAATAGTACACATATTTTCTTCCCTTATACTTTTAAATAAAAATGGAATTTAAAATTTAAATGATGTGTTAGAAAAAAATGTAAAAATCTTCGAAATGGGCAAAAAAACATTACTGGATATTCTTTCAATGGAATATCATACATTAGTGGGCTTTTCAGTGATATCTGATTCTATAGGATCTGTGCCTTGCATTTTCTTTGAGCCATTTTACAACTTTATAAATTGTAGAAAACTGATAGTAATGCAAAATGAATCTTGTCAATAAAGATGCAAATGAATTGTGTCTAACGGAAATTCAAGTGATTGCTCCCCAGTGGAAGAGGTCACTTTTGCATTTATTAGGAAATTCACTTCAGTATTGCTAACTGCCTATTTATTTGTCTGTTCAATGGATTCTCCTTTGAACTGATTGTAACATCTTACCAGTCTCCTCATTAATTGATGGCTTAAATAAAATCTTTGACATGTGTTCATTTTATATTTTCAGGAGGGTAATAATTTTACCACTTTGAAAAATTTCCTGTATCATTGGAAAAGTATAATAATTACTGATAACTAATTCTGTGTTAAAAGAATGAAAAAAATTTAGAGTAAACTTATCTAATACAATTAAGTAGATAAATTTACTGATGATTATTCCTATCAAGCTCTCCAAAAGAATTATAAAACCCCTCTGAGCTCTATTTCCATGTGGTTGTTTGTCTCAGAAAAATCTACCAGTTCAACTTTTTTTCTGAAAGAAATCTCACCTGGGCCATCCTTCCTCCTCTTCCACCGAGAATTATTTGTTCCACTGTAGTTCTGGGACTTTCCCTTCCATCTCTATATTTCTGGTCCCATGTTTTCCTCTTTCTTTGTTTAATCTCTTGTTTTTGAGATGCACATCCTACAGTTTCATTTGAGAAAGAGTTTACAAGAAATCAATTTTTTGAGAAATTGCCAATCAAGATATATCCTTATTGTACTCTTACTCCTGTTTTGTTAGTTTGGCTGGGTATAGAATTCAGCTCCCCCTCCACACACAAAAATAATAATAATAATTTCCTTAGAAATGTGGATATGTTTCTTCATTGTCTTTTTTGCTTCCCATTTTCATATTGAGAAGACAAATACCATTCTTATTCTTGGTCTTCTGGGAATGGTCTATTTTTCGTCCTGGAAACTTTTAGGATTTTTCTCTTTATTCTTAGTTTATGGATATTGATGATGAAGCACACTGGTATGAGTCTTTTTTTCTTTCATTGTCCTGGGTCTTTGGTCAATGCTTTCTATCAGAAAACTCAAATTCTTCTGTTGTGAGATGTTCGCTTATCTTAATACTTTTATCCCTCTTCTTGGTTTTTTTGGGTTTTATTTTTGGAATTTTTATTATCTACAAAATTGATCCTCCAAGTTTCTTATTTTTTCTTTCTACTTTTCAGGTTGGTTTTTTGTGTTTTATTTCTTTTGTTGTATATCCAAGAAGATTTCTCCAACTTTCTCTTCCAACTTTTCTTTATTTTCCTTCTCTCGTATTTTAAACTTCCAAGAATTCTTTCTTGTCTTTGACTGCTCCTTTCACTAGGATGTTGGTCTTATTCTATGGATGCAGTAACTTCTCTTGACTCTTTGAAGATTTTAATTACAGGCTTTTAAAGTTTTCTTCTATTCTCTGAATTATCTCTCTTTCCAAAAATAACCTCCCCGACCTAGGTAGTCAGCAGAACTCTGCCTGGTTGCCCCTCCCTCTACCACAGCCTGGAAACGCTCTAAAGGCAGAAAGTTGGAGCAATCTTAGGACTCATAAAATTTGTTTTCCATCTCTCAGGAATCACTGTCCTTCATTGTCTGATGTCCATGTTTCAAAAACTATGGTTTCCTATATGTCATCAGTTTTTTGGTTGTTTCAGTTAGAAAGGTAAATTCAGTCCCTCTTATCCCATTTTAGGAAGAAACAGAAGTTCTGTGTGTGTGTGTGTGTGTGTGTGTGTCCTTATTACCTTTGTAAAAACAGATACATTTTTGAGATATTGTTTTAATAGGTTTTTCAATTTATTTTCATAGTTTTCTTGATATAATATTCATATCTCTTATTCATACTTTTATCTAACTGTAATAGAATTGTGCATAGCAAACAATGTCTCAAAATAGTGCAGAGTGGGAAACCTTGTCTTGTAAAGTTTCTAGTGTTTTCACCCTAAGCCTGATGCTGACTTAGGGTTTGAAATATCTTTTTAATTGTTGTTTGGTAAAGAAGGTATCCCTCTATTATAGTTTTCCTATGTGTTGTGTGTTTGTCTGAGTTTTTAAATCAGAACTAATTATTGAACGTCATTAATTGTCTTTTGGCCATTGATTGATATGAACATTTTTTTCCTTTGATCTATGTTAGTATAGTGTGTTATCATAATATATGTCAAGTACTGAGTTATCCTGGGTTTTCAAAAATGGATTTCACTTGCTGTATTTTAATGTTTTGCTGAATTATGTATTTTTAGTATTTAATTTAGGATTCGTCATCCTTAGTCTTAAATGAGATTGGATATTAGGTTTCTTTTTTAGCGCTATCTTTGTAAGCTTTTGGTACAATGTTACTTTGGCTTTCTAAAAATAATTTGAAAGCTTTGTATATCTCTCAATGCTCTGGAACAGTTTAAATAGAACCAAATTATCTGTTACTTAAAGATCTGAAACAATTCACCCATGAAGCGATCTAGGCCTGACATTTTCAGCAGTGGCCAGCAGGTGTAGGAGTCAGGGAGGTGGGTGGATAGATCTTTAATAATCTTTTCAATTTCTTTTGTGGTTGTTGCTCTGTTTTGTGTCTTTATATCTCCTGACGTTAATTTTGTTACTTAGAAAATTTTCCTCTCATCCAAATCTCCAAGGCATTTGCATATTGTCTTGCAAGGTGCTGTTTAATAATGCTTTAAATATCTTCAAAATGTGTGGTTATTTCTAATTTCTCATTTATAATTATATATGTGATTGGCGATGATTTTTTCTTTTGTCTTCTTGATTAAGCTGCGTAGGGGTTAGCATATGAGTAAGATGTAACGGGCTCTGAGGTAAAACGCCTGGACTCAATCCTGTCCCCATTACCATTTGTCTTCATCTATAAGTGAGCGTGTCCATTAGGACAGATTAGGTTGTGCCACGGAAACGGACAACGTCAACTTCTCAACGACTTACAGCTCCACATGCTGCACGCTCATTGCAGCTCAGCTCCATCTCGGCTCTGTGTGGCACCCTCTCCAGGACCCCAGCTAGCAGAGCAACCTCCTTCTGGAATAGTGCCCGACTCCTAGCAGAGAGGAAAAAGAAAAGGACACAGAGGATCTCATGCTGGCTCTTAAAGCTTCTGTTCAGAAGTGACACACATCACTTTGGCTCACATTTTACTGGCCAAAGCAAGACAAGGCCAAGCCTATATCAACGAGGCAGATAAATTTAATCCTCCTCAGGGAGGGATTATACAGTCCACCAGAGCAGATGATATTAATAAGTTTGTGAGGATAAATCCACATAACATCCTATGCATAGTGCTTAACCCAAGTCAAGACTTACTAAATTATTCCATTCAACAAATATTACAGAACATCTGCTATATGCTATACACTATGCTAGGCACCAGGGATATAAGGTAATTGCAGGCGTTCTTAGTGACAAACCCATTCTAGCCAGTTTAATCAGGAGAATTAAACAATGAATGTATATTAGCTAGCTCCCAAAATCTGTGGGAGGGCCAGAGAATCTGGTTTGGAGGCTACGGATCCATGAACAATTCCCAACCAAACCACAGGCTTGCTCCAGACAGAGCCCACTGCCCCACAATGGGCATGAACACAACAGATTGTCTTAACATTGGTGGACATCAGATGCCAGAACCTTCACCACTACTGTCTTCTAAAAGCTTGATGCCTTCAGACCATCTTGGCCAAAAGATGGATTCCTCCTGGTAGCTACTTCTTCACATGGTTGCTTCTCAATCAGTGTTGCACAGGTTAGTGTAACTGGGAGAGCTCGGGCAACTTGCCTGAACTCTAGTTCAAGGGAAGATATAGAGTGAGTTCTGGATTCTTTCTCGAAGACGCAGGACTCATAATGAAGAAAACTGGCCTAATTTAACATGGCAGTTCAAAAACACTAGATGACCACAATGCATAGCAAACATCTACTACACAGGTATAAGGAAAAAAGTAGACATGGGCTTTACCTTTATGGAGCTTTATAGTTGAATAGAGATACTGACATTAATCAAAATTTAATTAAATATAAATGTATAGGCAGCTGTACACAGTTGTCTGAGAGCTCATAATACTCAGGCTTAGTCAGATGGTCAAAGCTTCCCTGAGGAAATGGTCGTTGAGTTGAGATCTGAAGAAAGAGTAGGACAGGAGTTTATCAAAAGATGAGGAAAGAGCTCAAGAGGCGGAGGAAATGATTTGTGCAAAGACCCCTTCCAGGAAGGAGCTAGGAACCCCTTGAGGGGCTAAAAGAGAAATCACCGAGTCAGATGGATGGAAATCCTGTGGTGAGACAACCCTGGAGAGGTGGGCAGGGCTGCACCTCGGAATCCCCTAGAGCTCTGAGAATCCAGAGTGGCTTGGGCCCACTCCCACAGGTTGTGATTCAGTTAGTGAAGAGTCAGAATGTAGCAGGTATAATTTTAAACTTCCCCAGGGGCTCTGATGCATAGTCAGGATTTGGAAGCATCAGTCCAGCCTAGCATTCTCCCTTAGAGTGACTTTTCAAACGGTATTAGTAAGACTGTAAGAGAAAAGGAAAGACTGGTGAGGGAGATCAATATTTTTTAACACCTACCATTTGCCAAGCACTGTGCATAGGGGCTTTATATCAATTACCTCATTGGTTCGTGTATTAACACAAATGAGCGAACTAATTCCCAGCAAGGTTAAGTAACTTGCTCAAAGTCATACAGGTCATACGGAATAGGAACAAGCTTGAACTCATACTTCTCTGGTTCCAAACGCCACAGTCTTTCCATTACGCTTTGTAGCCAACAGCAGGTTGGGGGAACAATGCACCAGGCCAGTGGTTCTCCAAGTGAGGTCCTGAAACCAGCAAAATCAGCTGGTTTAACAGGAACTTGTTAGAAACGCACATTCTCAGACCCCACCCCAGACCTACTGAATCAGAAACTCTGGAGGTGAGGCCCAGTGAGCAATCTGCCTCTTAATAAGCCGTCCTGATGAGTCTGATACACACCAAAGTTTGAGAACCACTGCACGAGGCCAATCGTTCTCAAGGGTATTTGATGAAGGGCCTCTAAACCTATATTTACTATTTTCCTAGCCTCTCTTCTCCTTCAAACATGAAAAGCACTCTTAGAAGTGCTTCTTAGGAAGGACCTCATGTTGCTACTGTGAATCTGCTGTCAGCAGTGACCACAGTAGCTACCGGTATACTCACGGATGTTATTGCCCTGATTTAAAAATAGTCCAACAGAACACTGCCCCCAGGGTCCATGAGTAACAGCATGTGCTTTCTCTGCCCCCCTGGAGGAATATAAAGAGACACGTCCTGTCCCTTTGTAGTTATAAGACTGTAGAAGACCTAGGGAGTGGCTTCAGAGCTCAAGGGAGGATTCTCACCATCCTTAATAAAGAAAATCCAGCAAAAGGGGCCCTCCCAGGGCAGTTCCCCCAGGAAGCATGAATCAATCACGCGCCTGTGCATGTTTTACCGATATTAGCAGCCGACAGCTTGTTTACAAGAGCATGGGGATGGGCAGAGAAATCGGGGAAGAGAGATGCAGTCTGTGGGGTGCCTGGAAGGAATAGGGGACTGCGTTGCCCCTCAGCCTGTCTGGTCTGCCTGACTGAGGGGTTTGGGAGTTTGCTATGTACCCATGAGACGCTGCCTTTTTCACGCTGGCTGGCAGAGCTTCCTCTTCTCTGTCTCCTTCTCCAACTTCAGCCATTACCTCCCTCACCTGCCAGGGCCCCAAACAAGTTCACGGTTTCCCCAAAGTGTCCAACTCAGGAAGAATGATCCAGTTTACTGTACCCCTAGAGAGCCTGGCATCTGGGAATTGCAGGGTTAGGTCTCACTGCCTCTTTGCCATTTGCTCTAGACGCCTGTCAGATGTCAGCTTGGTGCCAAGACAGAGCCCAGATCTGAGGGAACGGTGGCAACACTGAGCATACAAACTTGACTTTGGATCCAAATTCTAAAGCAGAATTACACTGACCCATGAATTTTCAAACAGGGCCCTGGAAGCAGAGGGTTGGGAGAGGAAAAAATGAGGTTAAGTAGGAACCAAAAGCCATCAATCGCTTCAGTCAACAATGATGGAAAAAAAGGAAAACTCACTCAGTTATGCTCATGGGAATGGTGCTTGTTTCTCTGCCCACTGCAAAGCCAGGCCAGCTTGTGAAACCTCAGTAGCCTCTTTATTTATACGGCAACAAAAGAAAGAGCGAGAAGAAAAATATATTTGCTTTTCACTAAGCAGGCACCACAGGTAGGTGTCGGGTGTTTCTCTTTCTTTTCCTGGAGAACAGTTTTGTTTTTTTTTTTACCAGTTGCTGGTTACAGGGGAAGGGCCTGGATTCTGGAGAGTATTTTTCTATAACAAGGCTTTTATACCAAGGCACCATTTATGAATTTTACTGCAATGTTCACATAAAGAATGGAAGTGGGGACTAAGCTAATGCTAAAAAATAAGCTGAATTATTTAGTGGACTGAATCATATGGCTGCCTCTGCTTGCCCTTAAAAGCTAGTTCACCCGCCTCTCACAGGAGAAGGAAATTAACATCGAGGTTAAACAAATCCCGTCAGCATGTTTCAAATTTCATCAACATTCCTAATCAGAGGGCTCCAGAGGCTCCATGTTAGGCGGCTTCCCCAGCCCGCAATCATGACCGGGCCCCTTCATCCTCCTCCTATGCCCTCCTCACTGCCAAATTGAAGATCTTGCTCTCGAGTAAATATAAACTGCAGACTTATACATATGTAGTAAACATTTGTCATTTTTTTCCAATCTCCCAGCCCTTCTTATGATTGGGAAATTCCTCACTTTAGACACCAGACGTTCTTTCCTAGACTCCCATGCAGCCAGGGCCTGGCATGTGACTTAGCCGTTGCCATCACCACCTGCTTCAGACTTTGCTTGGGAAGCCCGGGCCCTAAAGGAGCAGGTAAAATACAGATTCCATTTGGTGAGGATGGTGGCAGCCAGGTCCAGTTTCCTAAGGCAGCAGTGACAGGGGATTCTAGCTGTATCTTCCAGTGCCCCAGCACTGAGAGAGGGGCCAGTCCTGTGGCCCCCAGACCAGATCTTCTATCCAATCTTAGGCATCTCTGAGCCTAATTCTCTAGTCTTGATGGAGAGTCTGTAGGTTATCCACTCTCCAATAAATTATTTTTCAGCCTAAACTGGCCCAAACCAGATTCTGTTGCCTGCAACCAAGAATCCTAACTTGTACAACATGCTCCATCTCATTCAAGTCCCAGAACAAGTAACCAGAGCAAGGTTAACCTCATTTCACAGATGGGAAAATGGGGAATCTTAGTTGTCACTAAGCCTAATAAATAGGAAAGCTGAGACAGCACCTCTTCTTTTTCCAGTTCCATGGGCTTTCGACCACACCACACTGCCTATCTTACAGTGAATTTAGGATTGTAATTTCTGTGATTTTTCTGTCTCCAGCATTCTAACCTTAACTCCTACATCACTCTTTTTCATTGCTTTAGCTACTTAAGACTTATCTCTCAGTGTGAACTTTCAGCTGTTGGGACCCTATCTAATTACCTATGTTATATCACAGCTAGCTTTTTTCACTTTCTCCTCTTCTTATCATTTTTATACAACTAAAATCTGATTAACATGAAAACATTATAGGTAATGTTTCAGTATTACATCTCAAAATTAGCATGCAACCTGGGAGAATCTGTGGAAGGCAGGAGGAGAATATCGTGGCCAGGTACCCCGTCTCCATCTTGCCAGCTGGCGGGGTGCTTAAGAGCATCAATTCTCCTTTGGCACCCGTGGCTTGCTGCCATCTCCCCCCACCCCTTCATGCACCTTGCAGGCAGCCTCCCTGAGTCACTCAAGTCTTCTTGCCTCCAAAGAAGCTCAAAACCTGTTACCTCCAAACTCTTTGTGAGTTCATCTCCATCTCTTCCTGTCAGCCCTGGGGAAATCACTCTCATGATGGATGAGGACCAAGGCTACCCCAAGCCCCATAGCGGAGCTGCAGACAAGATCTGCTCATGCTGGCATTCCAAGCGGAGTTGGCAGCAGTTGCTAATTGCCAAACATGAGGCCTGTGCTCTAGTTCTAGTGTCACCAGCCACAGACCACTGGGATCCCCTTTGCAGAAAACGAGATGGTTTATTATGTGGTGTGTGTACTAGATTTCGTCTCTCCTACCTCCATCTATTTTCCTTCTTCCTTCTCAATTCTTGGAAAATTTGGGGGATTTGTGCTCCTCAAAGTTCAACAACCTCTCCGGGTCCTTTGGGGTTTAGTATTCTCTCTCTGGAATCTTCCCTATTAGTGAGCACAGGGCAGGAACTAGGAATAAGGCCAGCTGGGAATGGCAGCAGAGAAAGATGTAGTATTTTAAATCAGTGTCTGTCACTCAGATGTTGTTATGGATTGAATGTCTGTGTTCCTCAAAATTCATATCTTGAAGCCCTAACCCCCAATATGATGGTATTTACAGGTGGAGACTTAGGGAAGTAATTAAGTTTAGATGAAATCAAGAGAGTGTGGCTCCCATGATGGGATTAATGTCTTTATAAGACCAAAGAGAGAGACCAGAGCCCCCTCTCGTCCCTCTCTCTCTCTGCCACATAAGGAAGCAGCAAGAAGCCAGGAAGAGGGCCCTCACCAGGAAGCAAATCTGCCGGCACCTTTATCTTGGACTTCCCAGCCTCCAGAAAGGTGAGAAATAAATGTCTGTTGTTTAAGCCACTCTGTCTGTGGTGTTTTGTTGCAGCAGCCCAAGTGGACTAAGACAGGTGTCCTCCCATTATCACCACTATTGATTCATTCTTCACAGCATCCCTGAAAAGGGGAATGGGAAATAAGCATCGAACATCTCCCAGGGCCCACTCTGTGCCATGCTCTGTGTCAGATGACTTAGTTTTTCACTTAATTCTCACAACAACCCTACAATATCATCTTTTGTTTGTATTTTATAAATAAGAAAATTGAGAACAAGTAATCGAAGTTATATACATAGTATTAACAGAAGTATGACTTGAACCCAGAATTTTTGATCCCAAAACTCCTACCACAGTACAATGAAATTTAAGAACAAGGCCTGCTTTCTCAGAGGCACACAGCATCACAAATGCAGATAAACAAAGACTTTATCTTTTAAAGTCCAGGATGTCTGTTTTCGCTTTGGGATATTTAGAGAAATGTCGATGCTAGTTGCTTCTTCCTTAAGCTGGTTTACATCATTTAATCGCTCATAAAAATGATTTCCTTAGCTGAGAAGCCAAGAGATTCAGACACAGCCGCACCACATTCATTTTAATATATCTTTCAGTGACAGCACTAGCAAAACGCACCAGGAAAATAACATTCAGCCCAGGATGGCCTTAGAATGTGGGGCAAAATGAAGAGATCATAATTCCCACAGTATCAGGCCATAGTCTCTGACGCAAGCATTTAATAGACTATAAATTAAAAGCTGGCAGCCAGAAAACACAGGGAATTCCAGAGTTCTGCCCAAAAAATTCCCTGAGTGTTATCCCTATTGGCATAAACCAATGATTTCAAAAACAGCAACTACAACAAAATATTATGCATTGAATCAATTTCAAAAGTCTAGGAAGCAAATAGAGGAGGAAGACTTTATTTTTTTTCAGATGAGTGTGTTCTGCCAAGATCTCCTGATTCTAGGAATACGGAAGATGGTTCTGCTAAACAAACAAACAAGCAAAATCATTCATGCTGACTCACTCCAGATCTAGAAAGGGAACAAAGAAACCTTTTACTCCTGTGATGAAATTCCAACAGGGAGATTGAGAGAGATTAAGAGAGAAGTACACCACCATTGGGATCAGAGTGTTGGGTTTTTTCCCCTTCAATCTGTGGTATCTTCTCCCCTTGTGGTCTTCCGTATGACAGATACCCAGCAAATCAAAGTAAAACCCACTTTGCCAGCATATCTGGGAACTGGGTTAGCTGGGTTAGCAGTCAGCTGATTGGCAAACATGCGTCTTCTAAGTTCTCAGTACCATGCCAGGTGCCGTAGAAAATAGAGATGTTTAAAAACTGGCCTTGTACTGAAAGAGCTAGAATACTTTTATGGAAAAAGATGATTACAAATGAAACAAGAGTGAGCAAAATAAAATGATATTAAATTATTACACTTTATGGTGTATATTTCAAGTGCTGTAAGGTTTCAGTGGGGAAGGGAATTGATTTGAAAGCTGTTGGTAGGCAGAATCGGGCTCATTACATTCCTTAGCCTCTACCTATCCCTTCCCCAGGGCCAGCTCCAAGCCTGGAGCCTTCCCTGCCTGGCCAGTTGGTCCCTCCCTTTGGTATTAACCTTAAAGACTTCAGACATTCATTCCTTCCTAGCTTCCAGTTCAAATAAACAGACATGTATTAATAAGCTACCATGTGCTAAGTACTTCCTGTGTTTTGAGGACACAGCAACCACTAAGAAACCAGTATTCTTCAATGACACCTTCCTTCAGTCTTTGGACGTGGGCTGCTGCAGGATGGAGGTGTGTGGCCTTGGCAAGGAAACTCTCTCCAGTCAAGACAACTATTGCAAGGGGCTGAAAGCTGAGGGTATCTACACACAGCACTCCCAGCAAGTGGAGGAATAAAGCCCTTCAGTGCTGAGGGGGATCTAGGCAGAGTGTGATAGCATAAAGTAACACTAGTCTTTCCTTTATCCCACTTGGATCCTCTACTTTAAGTTCTGGAAGAATCTCTAGGATTCTGGGGTGGGTTGTAGGGGGTGGGGAGACTCTCCAGAGGAAAACTTAGAAGAGGAAAGTGAGCTGGTTTCAGGGTCACAGCTGATACTCATCATCTCCTTCCTCTTCAACCATTGTAGATTCTCCTCCCTCTTGGCTAGCACTTCTGGGGACTTGGTAGCTTGCCCAGTGGGATTACCTATATCCTCGTCCCTGAAGAATCTCATCCCTGATCATCTTGCCCTTATCAGATTGTGGCTGCTGCACTCATTTATCACTGGACAAGGGAGTATCAAGAGGCACCCAAGTGAGTTACTCAAGTGATAAACCTGGTTCTCCCTGCCCCCATCATGTGGTGAAAGCCATACTTCCTCTTGATAATCAGGGTTAATTACCCCTGCTAGGGTTGTGACTTGAACTAGCATATATGGCTTCCTTGATTCAAGCTCAGGTTTTTGCCTCATCTATCAGCTGGTTATTAGGGATCTTCCATATGGTCATAGGTGTAAGCTGAGAGAGAGGTTATGTTGCAACATTGATGGACAACATGGGGTTCTGGGCTACTTGCTCAGACACTTTGCTTGTGCCCTCTGGCCCTGCTCATGCTCAGTCCTTCACGTGCTACTTCCATCTTTCAGTGGCTGGTTGCTACGTCTGTCCAACCTTATGACTTGGTGGGTCTGAAGAACCCTACTCATGGTGCACAGTTTTATCCCATGGCCATTTGGTGTCTCATGATCAGTCCCATGAGACACCATCTCTCCCATGGCTCAGTAGCATGCCAGAAGCTGTTTTTCAAAAGCTGTATAATTTTTTGTTGGAGTTGGTATGGGCTTGCTCCAGAATCCTCGGGTCTGTGTTGTGATTTTTCTTTGGGGCTTAGCATAATCTCTACAAGGAGTCTTTTCCTGGCACTGGGAACACCTCTAATATCATAGGTCTACTGGGTCATAAGGCCAAATGCCAGGGGAAAATAATACACAGTATCCTTGACCTGCTCCAGGTCCCAGTCAATACCGACAATCTTCCACATCACTAGGTATATGGGCTGGAGCAATACTCCTAAGTGTGGAATGCGCAGCCTCCAGAACCTCAAGAGACCCACCAGATATTGAGCTTCCTTCTTTGTGCTCAGAGTCCAGCTCTGTAATGTCCTATAATCAGCCCTGACCTATAGACCATAGCCACCACTGATACTGGTGCCCGTCCTATCAGCATATTTCTTAATGCTTTCGTCAATGGTGTATCATATGGGCCCTCCGTAGAGTATAGTCATCTGGTGCATTTTCTGGCCTTAAATAATATATCCACCATAACATGCCCACTTTTGAGCATTTAAACCCATCTTCCATCATCTATGGTTATTATGCATTTCTACTTCATTTAGTATGGGCTATTTCCATGCTTCTGGGAACACAGTAACATGTTCATACCATCTCCAAGTGTCCTTGCCAGAGTATTAAGTCCTGTATTCCAGGAGAAATCTCCTCAATTAATAAATCCTCTATCATCCAACTTTATGTTCTGCCACCCTTGATTCAGGACCCACAAAATCTAGTTCCACTGATAGTCTCCCGGCTCTTGCAGCCATGTGCTGTTTTGGTCCTGCAGGTTGTTAGGGTCTAGAACCTTTCCTCCCTTATCAGGCCCAGCTCAGTCATCAGCCACATTAGGTTGTGATTTAACCCTAGTTGTTGACCTGGAGACCAGGACAGGAGGATAGATTCAGAGAGGGACACAAGTTATCCTACAGAGGAGAGGACTCTGCATGATCTTCAAACATGAGAAGAACACTGGTGTGTAAAAAGGACCCCTTCTAGAGGCTCAGGGCATATGGAGAAATCTTGGAATTCAACTTTTCGGGTGCAACAATCCAGCTGTCCCATCTTATGTGTCAGGGTCCCATTCTTTCCCAACTAAGGTGAGGTTCTTGGCACTGAAGACCTGCCTGAGTTGAGATCTTAGCCTTCTTTAGAGTTCTGCCACTCTTACGATTAAATCCTGGGCCTCAGCTTCTCAGCCCTCAGGCTGCAGGAGATGAGAGCCTCTTCATCCACTACCAAGAAATCCTCTGGCTTTCACACTTAGCCTTTAATTGCCAATTAATCCTTCACAGCCTGTCATTATCTAGTTCCTAAACTGTCCACTGTGCTTAGCAACAGCTACGCAGTTTCACTGTCCTTAGAGTTACTTTTCCCATATTTCTCAAACACCTGATACTAGCAACTACCAGAAGATTCTCTTCCACAAGAATACCTTTCTCTGGTATAAGTGTTCATAAGTGCACTGCTCTCTTGTGCCAGGTGCTGTCTGGTGGTTGCTGGAGGTTCTTATTGCCAACTGAGCAGCAAGAGATCCAGCTCCAAAATCTCATCTTAGCATCTGGTTTCTCAAACCATTCCAGGCACCAACTGTCACAGGTTGGGTGTCCAGGAAGCAGACTGAAACAGAGAGTAGCAGGAAGGAAATGTATTCCAGGTTGCTCTTGAGATTAATACTTATGGGAGAAAGGGGAAAGGAGTCAGGATTGTGCAAAGGAAGAAGCTGGGCTATAATGCAGTCTTTTATTTATTCATTTATTTTTTTGAGGGAGATTGGCCCTGAGCTAACATCTGTTGCCAATCTTTTTCTTTTTTTCTCCCTAAAGCCCAAGTACATAGTTGTGTATCATAGCTGCAGAGTTGTAGCTCTTCTATATGAGGTGCCACCTCAACATGCTTGATGAGCAATGAGGAGGTCTGAGCCCAGGATCTGAACCAGCGGACCCTGGGTTGCTGAAGCGGACCGCGAGAACTTAACCACAGTGCCACCTGGCTGGCCCCTATAAGGCAGTCTTGATAAAGCTTCAGTTGACTCCTTGGGCAGCTCTGGATCTGGGATGACCCATAGAATTGTGCATAGTTGGGGTGAAGGGCCAGGCATTTGTATCTCCACATTAACTGGACGTTGGATACAGGCTGACTCAGGAAGGGGGTCTTCAATTTGAGTAAGGTGACACTTTTTAAATAATTCTGAAGAGGATTGACAGCTGAAGGCTGTGCACAATGCTCCTTGAAGCTGGGGGAGTGTTACCAAGGGACCCAGGTGACACATTGCAGCATTCACTATAAACACTTTCTCCCATGTGTAAGGAGATGGAATAACTAACACGAGCTAAGAAGCTTTAGAGGACCAACTTTGGACAGCTCACACTGGGAGGCTGTGTGCCCAGAAAAGAACTGTTTGGTTCAGAAAAGTCATGTGGACTAAATCAAGGGTAGGTTGCTGAATCAGGGAGACATTGAGGTGAGCTTTGGGAAAGGCACTGTATGGAGATTCAGGACACAAAGATTTTGGCCTTTTCTTCCTCTGCTACTAAGTGACTAGGAAAGTCACTTCACTTCTCTGTCCCTCAGTTTCCTCATCTGAAAATGAAGGCGGTGCCTAGAAGATAACATAGGAGAAAATCTAGGGTATGGCAATGACTTTTTAGATTCAACACCAAAGGCATGATGCGTGAAAAAAGTCACTAAGGTAGACGTCTTTAAAATTAAAAACTTCTGCTCTGCGAAAGACAATGTCAAGAGAATGAGAAGACAAGCTGGAGACTGGAAGAAAATGTTTGCAAAAGATACATCTGATAAAGGACTGTTATCTAAAATATACAAAGAACTCTTAAAATTCAGCAATAAGAAAATGAACAACAGATTAAAAAAGAGGCCAAAGATCTTAACAGACATCTCACCAAAGAAGATCAACAGATAGCAAATAAGCATATGAAAAGATTCTCCATATCATAGGTCCTCAGGGAAAAATGAAAATTAAAACAACGATGAGATACCACTGCACACCTATTAGAATGGTATAAATTCAGAACACCAACACCACCAAATGCTGGTTTGGAAGATGTGGAGCAACAGGTACTCTCATTTATCACTGATAGAAATGCAAAATAGTACAGCCACTTTGGAAGACAATTTGGTGTTTTCTTACAAAACTAAACATACTTCTACCATATGATCCAGCAATCACGCTCCTTGGTAATTTACCAAGATGAGACCAAATAAGAACAAGAATTATTTAGGGATAGAGGAAAAGCTATTTCCAGGAGGAGGAAATAGACTAGAGCCTTGAGAGTGAAGGGGCCATGCAGGGGTAGTGCAGGGGCCCAAAATGAGCTTGGAGAGGCAGATAGAAGCTGGACCATGCAGGAACTCCAAGGCCTCATCAAGGACCTTAGACTTGAGCTCAAGAGCAATGGGAAGACATGAAAGGGTTTTAAGAAGAGTGGGAAGTAATTGCAGCTGTAGGAGAAATCTAAGCTATTTTAGGAACTGTGTGATCACAATAGTAATTCAGGATGCAATAGATTATCAACAGGGCTTGGGAGAGCATTCTCCCCAAATATACTCAGTTGACTGTCAAGGAAGATAAATAACTTCACATGGGATAGCTGCAGAAGAGAGCTCCAGGGGGTTGCAAAGTAAGTCAATCAGGGAGTTGGATAAAGCAGAGCTATCAGGCTTTTGTCTCCAAGATAGGAGCCTTTGAAGTGGGAAAGAAAGGTAGACATTGTACTCCTTTTGTCACAAGCTGAAAATGTATTTTGAAGGGCTATAGGAACATTTTCCGGTTGCATCTTAGGCTCACTCGTGTGCAGGATGATAAGACAACATTTCAAAAAGGGAGGAATGAATTGACAGCCAGAAGAACCCCTCCTCCTAACTTCTTCAAACACTTTTTCAGAGACTTTTCCGTGCACGTCAATGGATGATGATGTTCCTGGAGCTCCGCCTGTCCCCAATAGGTGAGCAATCTGTAAGGAAGAGGAATGGGAAAGGAGGTGGTCTTAATTTCAACAAATTCTCAAGGGACTTTTTCCTATCCAGTCTCCCCAATCTCAGAGGAAACTCTGTGTGACTCCCTTTGTTTTATTTCACAATTTCTGCTGCTTAAGCACAAATAGTTACAATGTTGGAGTGGGGAAGCTTGTAAAATACATTGTAACAATGTCAATGGTCAATGGTGATAATTTCTAAATACAATCCTAGTTGTACTTAATAATAACATTAACATCAACTGAGAAGTGCCATGCTACTATAAATTTTATGTTTTATACATGAAATTTCTGGAAAAGTATTAGTGCTGATGTTTATAGAATGAGTGATTGAACAATAATTGGTAGTCATGATTAGGTAACCAGAAACTCACAATGGAACCTATGTGAATAGATCAATTAGGGGGTGAGTGAAAGGGAATCCCATTAAGTTAAAAAAAAAAAAAAAAAAAACCTAATTGTGCACATTTATCAGGGAATAAATCTGGCTTCAGAAAAAAATGGGCGATAATTTTCTAATTAGTTGTATTGGGAGATCCCTAAATTGGCTTGAAACCCTGTAAACTCAAGTACATCCTGGCTTTGGTCGGTTACTAACTGAGTTGATGGGATTATCAAGGAAAAGTTAAACAAATTAGCAGAGACACCTGAGTAAGCTCAGATCTAGCAAGTAAAAGAACTATGGATCATTTTGATTGCGTTTAACGGAACCACCAGTTACGAATCCTTTTACTGAGTATGACCAGAGCTAGAAATTCTGGATGAACTATGGAAACTGTGACCCCAATGCATAGGAAAGGCTGTGTATACACATGAATAAAATATTGTTGGAAATTGAAAATTCCATATCTAGTATCATTTCAACCTGTCTTCAACTCTTGGGTATTGTATAGTGTATATGGTGTTCCACAAAACTGCCCCTTATCAACTCCTTTTTTTGCCATTCATTGAGCCCAGGACTAGAAATTAAAGGAAAAAAAAGCTGAGAATCTACTGAATGGTAAAGAGATCAACAACATATGGTAATCACCAACATTCAGAATTTTGGTTGTTCTATCATCTTTGGTCTCTGAGCAAAGATCCTCTGTTGATCTATAGTTGAGCAAGGAGCAAATTTTTGTAGGTATAACTCACAGCCCCCCATTGAGATAACCTCCAGCCTGAATTTTCTATTTCTCATTTCCTTGCTTTAAAAAAATAAGTTTTATCATATAGATGTAGGCCTAGGCAATCTATTATTTTGGCTTTTGAACTTTATAAAAAATAAATCATACTGTCATATATATTCTCCCGGAACTTGCTTTTTTCAATCTACTTCATTCATATTCCTATTCATAGCAGCAATTCTTTAATTTTCTCTGCTGTATAATATTGCATTGTGTGAATATCCCACTATTTCATCCCTTCTCCTGTCAACAGACATTTGAGTTGTCTCTAGATTTTTTGCTATTATGAATTGTGTTGCTGTAAACATTCTTGTACGTCTACTAGCATACATCTGCAAGAATGACAAGAGAAATAAAAATGAAGGCACAATAAGATATAATTAGGTGCAAAAATATTTGAAATGTCAAAAATTAAAATGTCTTTCCAAATCAAGTGTTGGAGTGACGAGCATCAGTAGGATTTTGCATATATTGCTGGTAGGAATATAAGTACAAATACCATTTAAAATAATTTGGCATTTTTGTTAAAACTGAACATTGGCCTACCCCATAACAAATCTCAATAAATGTTGAATGAATACAAGAATGAGTAGGTAATCACTTAGAGTTAGTTAAGATGCTTTCAACCTCTCTTCATTTTTGTCCCTTACTAGTTTCCCAGGGACATTTCCGGATTCATGTATTTTGATCCCTGGCCCACCATTTTCCTCTCTGCTTCATGCCCTGCCACCCTTTAGGGTAATTTCAGTTCCCAAGTGGATGATCCATCCAACATGCTAGGCTTCTCTTTACATAGCATTGGTTATGAGGACTAAATAAGCTAATGAACCTAAAGTGCTTAGAACAGTGATATGACTATGATCTGGTA
This sequence comes from Ceratotherium simum simum, assembly GCF_057802395.1. Classification (NCBI taxonomy): domain Eukaryota; kingdom Metazoa; phylum Chordata; class Mammalia; order Perissodactyla; family Rhinocerotidae; genus Ceratotherium; species Ceratotherium simum. The sequence goes on from NC_141912.1 coordinate 47,288,871, forward strand.
CATAATTCAGATGTTCTTGGTTCCTTGACCAAATATTATATTTGTATACTCATTTCCATTTCATTTTGATTTGGGGCACAGATATTTGTTTTCCTAACATACTTTTCTAGATTTTCCCTTGGGAGATCCCCCATAGTGAAAGATCAAACTTCAGTGAGTTCTGAGTCTGCCCAAATCATCCATTATTCAAATGAATCACATCTCCGCTTCCGTTCCTTTGGAAGGACGACTCCACTCTGATCTTGTCTGCTCATGGTCATCACAACACCTAACAAAGATCTGGACTTCACCTCTGGGAGCCGTGCCTGCATCTCCTTTAGTGAGCCTCAGCTCCCCTCAGAGTTCTGACTTTATAAATTGTCCACGTGGATCAATCATTTCTACTTCCTCCCCTTCAATCACACTGCCATCTTGAAACTTACCAACCAATACTCTAAATAGCTTATGTTAATCTTGTTCTTTTCCTCCTCAAACTATCCAAAATTTCTCTACCACCCTGTATAGCTGTCGCAGTCACCAAAGGCATGTTCCTCTATTGAATTTATTATTGATTCCCTTTCCACAGCTTTCAGAGAACTGCTAGAAACTCCTCCTGCATCAAGATCAAACATGTGTTAGGCATTGCTATGTTGGGATTTTAAAAGCATGTGCAATTGGCCCTGGAGTTCACCAACTAGAATTCTCTGTAAGCCAGGAAGGACTTGGAGAGCGTAGCTGGGATTTAGATGAAGTGGTTACCATACTGATCATGTGAGCCATCAAGCACAGTCTTGCATTTTTGTCTCCACTAGGCAGAAGTCATCAAAACAAGTCAACTTCCAGAGTCTGTGAGAGGACTGTGTCCTGGGCAGCCCAGATATATTGTTTATAGGCTTTTGGGAAAGGGCGTGGAATGGGCCATGGTGGTCTCATAACAGTGTCAGGAGACAGTTTGTTCAGTCAGGAACTATAGTATGAACTGGTATGGGTCAAAAAAAGAACAAAGGGGCCGGCTCGGTGGTGTAGCAGTTAAGTTCATGTGCTCCTCTTCGGCGGCCCGGGGTTCAAAGGTTCGGATCCTGGGCGTGCACCAACACACCGCTTGTTGAGCCATGCTGTGATGGCATCCCATAAAGTAGAGGAAGATGGGCATGGATGTTAGCCCAGGGCAAATCTTCCTCAGCAAAAAGAGGAGGATCGGCAACGGACGTTAGCTCAGGGCTAATCTTCCTCACACACAAAAAAAAGAAGAACAGAGAAGAGCGGTGGATGAGTGAGAAGAGTGGGAGACCAGAATCAGATGACAAGAGTTGAAGAGAGGTCACACACAAGACCATTCATGCCTTAGAATCATTGAAACTGAAAGTGACCTCAGAACCTAATTTAACTAGCTCATTTTACAAGTAGGAAAACTTAAATTATAGAGGTGAATGGACCTGCCCAAGGTCATAGAGCTGTCAGTTGTATGGAAAATCTTTTCCACACAAAGGTGTTTTTCTCTACATTATTTATTATAAAGGTGGGAGGGGGTGGGGAGGAAATACCTAAATGACTAAAAATAGAAGGGAAGTAAGGAAAACTTTTTATTTATATCAATAAGTTTATCATAACATACAAAAATGCTTGCTATATTGAGGATTAAAAATAACATGAAAATGTACTGTAAGAAGACCATAATAAAATAAAATTAACATAGAGTTAGTGTGGTTCCCCAGGTCAAAATAAAATCATTATTATACCTTGGCTTTTAACCATTAATGTCACTTTTCTCTGGTGCAAGAAATTTTAGGTATTTTTCTTCCTTTACTCTTCTGTATTTCCACTATAATCATGTATCTCTTTCATAATGATTAAAAAAATATGTTTTACCCATTTGATTTAGAGTTATTGGTCCCCGTTGAATTTTCCAAAAGGAAACAGTAAATTAGAGAGTCTAACATCTCAGTTTACAATATTGGGCACTTGGAAAATTTCTTTTGGTTGCTATTCTTAGCAGAGTACCATTTTAATATTTTGTTTCACAAGGATTCTCAGATAACTTCTTCACTCTCCATCTTCCCGAAGTCTTAATACACAGTGATCTAGAAGACAGAACAAATTCCCATGGGAAAAAAATTCCTTTATATGTCAGTCATGCTAAAAGCACAAACCTGGCAGGATTCAGGAAAGACAGTGGAGTAGGAAGTATCAGGAACCTGTCTCCATACCTAGACAACAGTTGCACTGGTAGCATTTGTCTAATGTAATTGTTTTGGAACTCTGTAGTCTATTGAAGGCTTCCAACACCCTGGGGAAGGCTTGGACAGATAAAATGTAGATAATTTGAGTCAATTTCAGCTCTTAGCATAGTAGTAGCCAACAATCCCTCATCCCCAGCCCTGGAGCAGGCAGCCGTGCGTATGTTCCTGGAGCAGCTTGCATGCACCTTGCAGGAGCAATGTGGGCAAAAAGGACCATGTCCTCCAAATATTGGGGATCTGTGTTCTGATCATTGATAGCTGCTTGTGGTCACAGAAGTGCAGACAAGGAGGCAGGCAACAATTGTTGTTGCTCCCTCCACTGTTGCAAGCCCCTCGTCCTTGACTGAAGTGACTTCCAGGAAATTCAAAGGGCCACTGCCCTTTTTTTCTCCCTCTTTATTTTTCACTTTTTCCTTTTTTGGGAGCCAGACATCAAAGACTAGGACATTCAAAAGTAACTGCATATAGAGGGAGAATTAGAAAGTGACCACGTATACCCAAGGAAAGGCACAAGCTCAGAAAAGACCTAAGAAAACCTTAAGTTTGCACATCAGACTGATCCTTGGCACAGAGAGAGCTTACAACAATCAAAAAAACAATAACAAAAAACATCAAACCCTGGGGAAATCAGAGAATCTGATTCCCAGAGTTTCAGCATTATTAGATTCAAATATCCAGTGTTCAACAAAAAATCACAAGGCATATAGAGAAACAGGAAAATATGGCCCACTCAAGGGGAAAAAAAAAATGAATCAACAGAAACTGTCTCTGAAAAAGACCTGATGACATATCTGCTAGACAAAGACTTTAAAACAACTGTCTAAAGATGCTTAAAGAACTAAAAAAAAAAAAAAAAAAAGAGTAGAGAAAGTCAGGAAAATAATACATGACCAAAATGGAGATATCAATAAAGAGATAGAAAACCTAAAAAAGAAACCAAAAAGAATTCTGGAACTGAAAAGTGCAATAACTGAAATGAAAAATTTACTGGAGGGAATCAAAGGCAGATTTAAAAAGACAGAAGAAAGAATCAGTGAATTCGAAGATAGGATAATGGAAATTGTTGGGTCTGAGAACAGAAAGAGAGGAGATTGAAGAAAAATGAACAGAACCCAAAGGACCTGGGGCCACCATCAAACAGACCAACATATGCATTATGGGAGTCCCAGAAGGAAGAGAGAGAGAGAAAGGGGCAGAGAGAACATTTGAAAAAATAATACCTGAAAACTTCCAAAATTTGATGAAAGACATCAATATAAATATCCAAGAGGCCCAAAAAGCTCCAAGTAAGATGAACTCAAAGACACCCATACTGAGACACATTATAATCAAACTTCCAAAAGACAAAGAGAAAATCTTGAAAGCAGCAAGAGGAATGACGTGTCACCTGCAAGTGACCATCAGTAAGATTATAAGCAGATTTTTTTATCAGAAACTTTAGAGGTCAGAAAGCAGTGAGCCAATATATTCAAAGTGCTGAAAGAAAAATCTGTCAACCAAGGATCCTATCTATGGCAAAACTGTCCTTCAAGCAAGAGAGAAATGAAGATATTCCCAAATAAACAAAAGTGGAGGGAGTTTGTTACAACTAGATCTGCCCTGCAAGAAGTGTTCAAGGGACACCTGCAGGGTGAAATGAAAGGACACTAGACAGTAACTCGAAGGTGAATGAAGAAATAAAGATCCCACATGAGGTAAATACATGGCAACTATAAAAGCTAGTGTTATTGTAACAATGGCTTGTAATTCCACTTTTTATTTTCTACATGATTTAAGAGACTAGTACATTTGCTAAAAAATATATATATATAGTAGTTTAAAAGCTAGTATTATTGTAACTTTGGTTTGTGACTCCACATTTTGTTTTCTACATAATTTAAGAGACTAATGCATTTAAAAGAATTATAAGTTTATGTTTTTGTTCATACAGTGTATAAAAATGTAATTTTGTGACATCGACAACCAAAAAAGGTGGGAACAGAGCTGTAAAGGAACAGAGTTTTTTATGTTATTGAAGTTAAGGCAGTATAAATTCAAATTAGAGTATATTCCAGTTATAACTTTAGGATGTTAAGTGTAATCCCCATAGTAAACACAAAGAAAATAGCTATAGAATATACACAAAAGGAAATGAGAAAATTTAAACATTTCACTACAAAAAAAAATCAACTAAACACAAAAGAAGACAGTAATGCAGGAAATGAGGGGGTGGAAGCTATAAGACATATAGAAAATGAATAGAAAAATGGCAGAAGTAAGTCCTCCCTTATCAGTAATTACTTTAAATGTAAATGAATTAAACTCTTCAAATGGCAAAATGGATTTTAAAAAAATCATCCAACTGTATGCTGTCTACAAGAGACTCACTTTAGATCCAAAAGAACAAATATATTGACAGTGAAAAGATGGAAAAAGTATTATGCAAATAGATATTATGCAAATAGTAACCAAAAGAGAACAAGGTTGGCTATACTAATATCAGACAAAATAGACTTTAAATCAAAAAAGGTTACAAGAGACAAAGACATTACATGTTAATGAAAGGTTCAATACAATAAGAAGATGTAACAATTATAAACATCTATGTACCTAATAACAGACCATCAAGATATATGAAGCAAAAACTGATAGAATTTGAAGGAAGAAATAGACAACTCTACAAAAATAGTTGGAGATTCCAAACCCCACTCTCAATAATGAATAGAACAACCAGACAGAAGATAAGTAAGGCAATAGAGGACTTAACACAATAAAACAACTAGATCTAATAGACGTATATAGGACAGTCTACCCAACAACAGCAGCATACATATTCTGCTCAAGTGCACATGGGACATTTTCGAGGATAAACCATAAGTTAGGCCACAAATTAAGTCTCAATAGATTTTAAAAAATAGATATCATACAAAGTATCTTTTCCAACCACAACAGGATGAAGTTAGAAATAAATAACAAAAGTAAAACTGGAAAATTCACAAACTTGTGGAAATTAAACAACATACTCTTAACCAAAGGATGAAAGAAGAAATCAGAAGAGAAATTAGAAAATACTTATCAATGAATGAAAATGAAAATAGAACACACCAAAACTTATGGGACACAGTGAAAGCAGTTCTGAGGAGAAAATTTATAGCTATAAATGCTTATGTTAAAAAACAAGAAAGATTTCATATCACAACCTAACTTGACAACTCAAGGAACTAGAAAGAGAAGAACAAACTAAACCCAAAGCTAGCAGAAGGAAGTAAATAATAAAGATTAGAGCAGAGATCAAAAAAATAGAGAATAGAAAAGCAATAGAGAAAATCAATGAAACAATGAAACAATGAAAGCAATAGAGAAAATCAATGAATGATCAATTACCTTGAAACACTGTTAAGTTTTTGAAAGAAAGAACCTTTCTTTCAAAGGAATACCACCTTGTTTCTATAAGACCATTCAGTTAGTCTAGATCACTTTTAATTTTGCTCTGGTCTTCCTGAATATTAATCACATTATCTTATTTTGCACTATTTACAAATTTAATTAATGCCATTTTCATTTTTTCCCACTTAATAATGATAGAGAATAGAATTGTCTCTAAGTCATTGCCAAAGAAATACTAATTAATTATGAACTTCTGCTCTCACCCTCCTTCCACACCCAGCACTGAGTCACCAAAAACCCTCCCTCTGAGGTGACTGTGCACCTGACTCACACTAATAGTGATTCCCACCACCCACTCTGCCACAGCTGGCAATGACCAGAGGGCCTGGATACACTCTTTTTGCTTTACAAACCCCCAACGGGCACTCAGGCTGCAAACTGTTCCATCTATTCTACTGGTCAGCTTAACTGTACCAACCATCTGAGAACCACATAGCAAGATAAGAAGTTTTACTGCTTATATGACCTGAATTCCTAGGGTAGGAAGAATAAGGTGATTACTAACTGCAGTAAGCTTTTAATACCCCACATACTATATTATCCCTTGTAAGGGGATTCCAATAGACTGTTGAAGAAAGTAATTATAATGTTTTCACTTTTAAGGAAATTGGGATAAAGAGGGTCCAGGGTCCCCAAAATGGTATTCCCTCCCATATCAATAAGTTTCTTTGACCACACACAACATAAATTTACCCTGAAAAACGTAAGCAAAAAGGAAGCTTAGTGTTAGGTCCTGGGTAGCTCACAGGATAAAAAATAATGTTGAACATTCAGAAGGATGGGAAGGATGGGAAGGAAAGTAGTTCTGGGGATCTTGGTAACCAAAACTAATGAACAGGCCCTTCAGGGCACTCCCATTGGAACGACATTGTGCCACGAGCATCATTGATCCCAAGCGGACCACATGGAATGGGAGAGGACAAATTTTCCACAGAACAGTGGGGCTCTTTCAAAAAGAAAGAGGGAAGGACACTGAGCACACGAGTGCATGCATGTGTGTGTTACAAGGGTGGAGAAGAAAAATCTGTTGACTAAAATCATCTATGTTACAGGCCATAAGGAATGACAGGAGCAGTATTTGCATCTAAATAAGAGCAGCAAGGAGACTGTTGAAAGGTGTCACTTCCCAGGCTTTACCAGCTACTAGCTTTCACTAACCATCTGCAACACTGATGCAAGTTGGAGAGTTTTGTCATTCGGGGAGTGTTGGACTTCCTGGAGAAAGGAGGATGGGGTTATATAAAGTTGAAATTTGCTTAGAATACTGACTACAACATGCTTGAAATTGGCCCCGAAGGAAGCCCATGAGCCGGAACGTTCTCTAGATCTGGTACTGACATGTTCAATTTGGCCAGGCCCAGACCTGGGGCCACAGGGACAACTCAGAACCTACTCCCCAGCTCGGCCCTGATGACCCCTCCAGCAAAATGCTCTTGACTCACCATCTTATGCCCTGGGGAGATCATCCACTATAGATGTATGTTCTCTCTGTGGGGAGGGAGGCCTTGCCAGACTAGTATTCACATTACTTAACTTCTTAGTCAGCCCTGGAGAGAAGGTTTACCTTAAAACGGTAGTGAAACTTAGCTTAGGGCCCAGAATGACACATTCACCGGGGAAGTTTTTAGCTTTGGGTAATCAGCACTTTCCCTCTTTCCTTCCTGTAACTGTTTAAAGCAGAAATCTGAGACCCTGGCTCCTAAGGTTAGTCATGAGTGGGGGAAGATGAGGGGAGCTTGGGGAAAACTGTCTAGGTTTCTGTGAGAGTAGCCATTGCTATCGCTTCCCGTCCCAGTCACCAACATTTCTCCAAGGGACACAACCATATCTGTCCATTCAGGACTGCCGTTATATAATTTGTGGAGACCAGTGCAACATGAAAATGTGGGGCTACATGGTCAAAATTTATTAAGAACTTCAAGACTGCAACAGCACAGCATTAAACCAAGTGCAGACCCTCCTGAGTGCAGGGCCCTATGGCACAGGTTGCATGCCCATGAAGCTGGTCCTGTGTCCATGACTTCCTGCCCACTCGTTGTTAAATTGCCAGTGTTTAAATTACTTGTGAGTAGTTAACTCCTTTCTTTCTTCCTGGTTTTTCCCCAGGCTGTTTCCACAAGTATGTATATATATAAAATACAAAATATATAAATATATAAACATACATAAAATATACACAATATGTAAAATATAATATTTATAATATAATACATACTATATGTAATATAGTAATATTACTATACTACACTATACTGTATATAGTATTACTATATAATATACGTAATATAATAATAATTATATATAATATATATTTTCCAGTTTTATTGAGATATAATTGATATTGAGCATTGTATTAAAGTATACAGCATAACGATTTGATACATGTATATATTGTGAAACGATCACTACAATAAGTTTAGTTCAAGTCCATTGCCACACGTAGTTACAAATTTATTTTTGCCTATGATGAGAACTTTTAAGATCTGCTCTTTTAGCAACTTTCAAAGATCCAATACAGTAGTGTCAACTATAGTCACCGTGTTGTACATTACATCCTCAGAACTTATTTATCTTATTACTGGAAGTTTGTACCTTTTGAACACCTTCACCCAGTTCCTCCTGGCTCTGGCAACCACCAATCTGTCCTCTGTTTCTAAGACCTTAGTTTTTTCAGATTCCATATACAAGTGAGATTATATGATATTTGTCTTTCTCTGTCTGATATATTTCATTTAGCACAATACCCTCACGGGCATTAACCATCACGGTGCTCTTCCTCTCCCTTCCCTCCACCCTTTGCTGGAATTCTCATTATCGTTTTGGTCCCTCCAGCAGAAGGTGAGATCTAGGCCTGGCTTTCAAGGTTACCATGAAGCCTGTGAATGAAGTCTGTCTCTACACATTGGCCTCAGGCCTGTCCTCCTTACTCAGGGGTTGTCCCATTGATCTACTGTCTATACTCCACTAGAATTTTCCTCCTATTCTGTGTTGGCCATCAACCTCTGGCATCAGGGTTAGGCTCTCTTGGCTTTCCCTGAGCCTGACTATTTAGTACATCTATCCCAGCAGAAAATTCTAGCAGATCGTTCTGCATCTCTTCATTCCCAACATGTGACTATTTCCATAGCAACTTCCTGATAACAGAACTATATTTTTTTGTTGTCATTTCATCCATTTGTTACACTGAGGATAGAGCTAACATGTCAGACAGAAAGAGCCATAAGAGGTCACTGGAGATATTGGGGGGCAAATTACTCTGCTAAGCAGAATAACCCTGAAGTTAGACAAGGGCATAAGGGGAGTCGGGGCAGCAGGGCTTAATTTTCTGCTTTTCTTCTTGTTCTTGCCAGAGGAGCCAGGTTGCTCCCTCTACGTGGCTCTTGGCTACACCTGCTTGGTAGGGAACGAGTTGGGTTTTGCAGTGAGACCTGCTTATTAGAGTGAGACCTGAATTCATTGCCAGTTCACAGTTCTTAATGCATCTATCTGGGCCTCAGTTTCCTCATCTGCAAAACGGGGAGGCTAATGTCTACTCTGTGAGATTGACGTGTAAAACACCCGGCACACCATAGAGGCTCAGAAAATGGTTGCTCACAGCCAAGCCCCTTGTTCTATAACTCCATCCTGGCTGACTCACACTGAAGAACAGGGGAAAGATGAGCACACACGCTCAGGGGGGCCTTGGACTGGCTGGGTGTGGTGTCCATCTTCAGAGGAGAACCCTGGAGTATGGTGAGCCTCTTGCTGTCCTTTTCCCAAATCACTTCCCCTCCTGGCTTCCTGCAGCTCATACCCCACCCCGGGGTCATCTCAAGGCTCCCTGCCAGCCCTCCCTCACCCTCCCAGGGCAAACGTGTCAGCACCTGCAGTTCAGAAACAGAGTTTTGAGGCCCATCTGGGTGTAGCCAATGGCAATAAAAAAGCATTGAGCCTTAATCCACGTTTGGCAATCAGAAAGAACCTGAGGATATGCAGCTGAGATGCGAGATTCAGGCTTAGAAATCCCGTCCCCCTTTCCTTCTTAATTTGTTCTATTTGCAGAATGCCATCCACAGCTGCTCAATAATTACACACATGGACAAATATCCTTCTGCCCCGGGCTTCCCCACACTCATGCCTTAAACTCTTCAGACTCGGGGGCAGCTAGGATCTATTGCCCACACCCCATACGTAGAAGTTAAGAAGGCGAGGCCTCTGGGTCCCAACATTCCTCCAGGGTCATTCAAGGTGTACTTCCAGTTACTTTCAATGGACACATAAAACCAGCCTCCCTTTCGTTGCCAAGTCCAACTGAGGCTTCCCTGGCTCCCCTCCTTCAACCCCTTCATGCCCCCGCTCTGTAGTGGTCAGCCCGGCCTGTATAGCTGCTCCCTGCATCTTCAACCTTAGGCCAACCCCTCAGACTGACCACGGGGCTCCTGTGCAGGGGCCTCTACAGCAGGGAGTCGCATAATTTTTCTGTAAACGGCCAGATAGTGAATTTTAGGTTTATTAGCTAAGGGGCAAAATCAAAGACATTGTGTAAAAACTGATATAACCCTTTAAAATACCATAATTTTGTAATTTTATTAAATTTAACTTCCACTTCTGGAGGTTCCATTTGGTTGTCAAATAGGCCTAGTCATTTTCAGTCGTCTCTTATTTTTTACTCATACATTTGATGACATCTTTTCTTTGTTAAGCATATTAAATATTCTTAAATTTATTCCATATTCAATAACAATATGCGAAGTGTTTGTCAGCCTGTATCTGTTGTCTGTTGTTTTCCCTGGTTCTCTCTAACGATGCATTTTCCTCAAGTGTACTTGGACCCTTCTTTAAATTGTGAACTCCAGTTCAATGGAATTTTCTGTCTGGGACTCTGAGGCTTATGATAAAGGTGATTCCTTCAGTGAGGATTTGAATTATTTCTAGATCGACAGTACTACCAACTCTGGACCACATTGAAACAAATTACCAACTAGGGTTTTTCAAACCACACTGAGAGGAGTGTCAATTTGGCTGCAAGCCTGCATGAAGGTTAGCCTGTGATTATAAATTCTCAGATTTTTCCTCCTGCTATCTAGAGCCAGGGTTAAGACAGGCAAGTTTCCTTTCTATTATCTTCAGTGGGGAAAGGGAGGTACAGAAATTTCTGGTTTAAACTGTCAATGAGGAAATATCCTTTGAGGTCCAAGGTAATTTATAAGAGGGTCTCTGATCTGACTTCTCACGTTCCCCCAGACTTTGTCTCACATTCGCCATGCAGACATTAAAACTCGCCAGGCAGGGGGCCCCCAGCTTAAGCACTCACTCACCTCTCTGGATTCATGCTTCCTCATTTGTTTGTTTATTTTACCTCATACTTTCCAGTCAGCATAGTGACACATTTTTAAAGATTTAAAAAAATATTTTAATCAGCATTTTGGGGTGTTTTTTTTTTTAATCTTTTTTTTATTATTTTTATTATTTTTTTTAATTTTTTGTTTATTGCAGTAACATTGGTTTATAACATTGTAAAAATTTCAGATGTACATCATTGTACTTCTATTTCTGCATAGATTACATCATGTTCACCACCAAAATACTAATTACAACCCATCACCACACACGTACCGAGTTATCCCTTTCACCCTCCTCCCTCCCCCCTTCCCCTCTGGTAACCACCAATCCAATCTCTGTCCCTATGTGTTTGTTTATTGTTGTTATTATCTACTACTTAATGAAGGAAATCATACGGTATTTGACCTTCTCCCTCTGACTTATTTCACTTTGCATTATACCCTCAATGTCCATCCATGTTGTCACAAATGGCTGGATTTCATCGTTTCTTATGGCTGAGTAGTATTCCATTGTGTATATATACCACATCTTCTTTATCCATTCATCCCTTGATGGGCACTTAGGTTGCTTCCAAGTCTTGGCTATTGTGAATAATGCTGCAATGAACACAGGGGTGCATGTACCTTTACAAATTGGTGTTTTCAAGTTCTTTGGATAAATACCCAACAGTGGAATAGCTGGATCATATCGTAGTTCTACCCTTGATTTTTTGAGGAATCTCCATACTGTTTTCCATAGTGGCTGCACCAGTTTGCACTCCCACCAGCAGTGTATGAGAGTTCCCTTCTCTCCACATCCTCTCCAACACATGTTGTTTCCTGTCTTGTTAATTATAGCCATTCTGACGGGTGTGAGGTGATATCTCACTGTAGTTTTGATTTGCATTTCCCTGATTGTTAGTGATTTTGAACATCTTTTCATGTGTCTGTTGGCCATCTGTATATCTTCTTTGGAGAAATGTCTGTTCAGGTCTTTTGCCCATTTTTTAATTGGGTTGTTAGTTTTTTTGTTGTTGAGATGCATGAGTTCTTTACATATTTTGGAGATTAAGCCCTTATCAGAAGTATGGTTTGCAAATATCTTCTCCCAATTGTTAGGTTGTCTTTTCGTTTTGTTGATGGTTTCCTTTGCTGTGCAGAAGCTTTTTAGTTTGATGTAGTCCCATTTGTTTATTTTTTCTATTGTTTCTCTTGCCCAGTCAGACGTGGTGCTTGAAAACATGTTGCTAAGACCAATGTCGAAGAGTGTACTGCCTATGTTTTCTTCTAGAAGTTTCACAGTTTCAGGTCTTACATTCAAGTCTTTAATCCATTTGGAGTTAATTTTTGTGTATGGTGTAAGGTAAGGGTCTACTTTCATTTTTTTGCATATGGCTATCCAGTTTTCCCAACACCATTTGTTGAAGAGACTTTCTTTTCTCCATTGTATGTTCTTGGCTCCTCTGTCAAAGATTAGCTGTCCACAGATGTGTGGGTTTATTTCTGGGCTTTTGATTCTATTCCATTGATCTGTGTGTCTGTTTTTGTGCCAGTACCATGCTGTTTTGGTTACTGTAGCTTTGTAGTATATTTTGAAATCAGAGAGTGTGATACCTCCAGCTTTGTTCTTTTTTCTCAGGATTCCTTTACCTATTCGGGGTCTTTTGTTGTTCCATATAAATTTTAGGATTCTTTATTCTATTTCTGTGAAAAGTGTTGTTGGAACTTTGATAGGGATTGCACTGAATCTATAGATGGCTTTAGGAAGTATGGACATCTTAACTATGTTAATTCTTCCAATCCAAGAGCACGGAATATCTTTCCATTTCTTTGTGTCTTCTTCTTGGGGTGTTTTAAAGAAGAAAACTTTTAGGATATCCAGTTCACCCTATTACCTCTGCTATTTGTTTTAAAAGCTCTAGTCTCCCCAAAATATGAATTCAATGGTGTCAGCCTTTGAGTTGGCCCTGGTAACTTCTACCTTCTGGTATTGAGCCCCTTGCATATCTCCCTCCCACGTTGCATCAAGGATGGTGTGAGTGACCAACAAGATACAGCAGAAGTGAGGGTTTGTCAGAGATTAGGTCATAAAAGGCACTGAACTTCCTCTTCACTCTTTCTTTCTTGGATCATTCACTCCCAGGAAAGCCAGCTGCCATGTTGTGAGAACTCACTCAAGGAGAGACCCGTGAAACTGAGGCCTCCTGCCAACAGCCATGTAAGTGAGCCTATGAGCAGATCCTTCAGCCCCAAGCAGGGCTTCAGATGACACAGCCCTGGCCAATATCTTGATTGCAACCTTGACACAGCCCTGGCCAATATCTTGATTGCAACCTCGACACAGCCCTGGCCAACATCTTGATTGCAACCTCGTGACAGACCCCGAGTCAGATCTACCCAGCTAAGCAGCTCCTGAATTCCTGACCCAGAGAAACTGTGAGATAAATGTTTGTTGTTTAAAGCTATTAAGTTTGGGGAAAATTTATTGCATAGCAATAGATATCAAATATAAACTCTTTCTGCTCTACCTGTAATTCCAAAAGTTTTAGAAATTTTTTATGGCAGTATGTCCAGAAATTCCTCATTAAAATGTATCTCTGTTATGTGGGTGTGTTAATATATTAATGCTTAACCCCAGATTCTCTTACATGACTGGCTACCACCCTTCAGAAGGCGGGCCTGGGGTGCATGAGATGTGGGATGGGAAAGTTCCCTCAAAGAGAGCATTGTGGTCTGGAGTGAAGACTGCTCTTAAGAGGGGCCTGTTGTGAATGGGGAACAAGAGTGGGTGACATGATGCCATGGAGTGATTGGGGTCACTGAGGTGGAGCCTCTCTCCACATCATCACTCACACTATTTTCTCTCCTTAAAATCCTACCTTGTCTTGTCTGGTTTTCTAAGCCGTACGCATTCTTCACTCAACTCAAGTACCACCTTCTCAGCGCAACCTTCTCTAACTGCACTTGAAGAGTGAGTGTTTATTCTCACTCCCGTAGCTCTCACTGTCTACAGTACACAGGCAGCACAGAGCATGTGCTACCTACCTCCGAAATTAGATTTGAAATGTCTAGACATCTATGTCGCCCACACCCCAGTACCTGGCAGAGTACTTCGCGTGTAACAGGTGCTCTATATAATGATGATGATGAAGGCCAACTTTGGGAATGATTTGCCTCTCAAGAAAAGTCTATTACTGTTTAAGTTGTAGCCTTAAATAAGACTTTTTAGCCTTAACTTCCTCATAGTAGGGTAGTTAAGAAGCTTTCCAGACTACCATGTACAGTTACAGAGTATGTGCATTGCACAGAGGGACCCAGCTGAGGGGGAGATGGGAGGTGAAATTCAGCCACCACTCCCCTCCTCAAATCTTGTGCCAGCCCAGAGGAGGGGGCACATTTTTGTAATTCACACCCAGAAGGCACCTTTTATAACATACACAGGGGTGTTCTCTGTGCTAGCAGGCCCTGAGCACTTCACAGCAGAGAGTAGCATGGTCTTGCCAGCTGTAATCTGCCCTAAATGAGCACAAGCCCACAGGCTCTGCTGTTAGGAGCCCTGGGATCATCAAGGAGGCATCAAAGAACACAGACAGGAAGGTGGTTCTGTTTCTTAGGCAAATAGTAAAGAAGGAAGTATTATTTGCTCTCTACCTATGTGACTGATGGTACCTGGCCATGACCTTGAATTGGATATTCTCCCCTGCTTGGGATTCCTGCAGGTTACATGTTACTCTCTCCCCTGCTCCTGTACATTCTCTTCTTTTTGTGTGTTTTAATGCTCATCATTTCCCGGTTAAACCAGTTTTCAGAGTTGATATTTAATACCTCCGCTTTTAATAAACGCTTCAGGATGTTTCCATTTGGGCAAACAGAAGAAAAGTCAACTAAATGGGCCTCAAACTGCCACTCGGTGAGCTAACGGTGACACTATGGCCCATTGTTCAGCTGTCCCATGGCATGGGTGCTGCTTTCCATCTTCTTTTTAAAGTCTTCCTGCATCCCATCGGCAGCCTCCCACACCCCAGAGAAGATACTTGTATTTCCTGAGATTACCAGGGTATGTTCTTGATTATCATGTATATAAACCTAAAACCTATCTTTACCCTCTAACCAAATTTCCAAACTGTTCTAACTCGTAGGAAGTTGACACATATTCTCAAATTTATCAAATCCTTTCTTATTATGTTTTTCCCCAAAAAGAAAAAAACTACAATTCCAAAAACCCAAGTTAGGATCATAAATGCTTTTCAAAAGACATGGTCTACATGCACTTTTGTTCATAATACTCTATCAAATGACCAATTATTCATGATAATTTTCACCCACACGGTAAATAACAGGTATGATACAAGGTCTAGGAGCCTGAAGTCAGAGTCTCATGTTCTCCCAGCAGCCCTGGATGCCTGGAATTCTAATAACTGAGTTATTTCCCAAAGTGCCTTTGCATCACCTGCTTCTGCCCTCCATTCTTCATGTGTCATTTTCATTGCTATTTTTCCACTTCAGACCTTGTTTTTCTTTATCTGGGTCAAGATTACACAGGGTAGTGGTGGAGGTTTCCTATGGGCTATGAATGAAAGGAAATCAGAGAAGTCTTCCTAAAATACAGATCCTGACAAGCAGCACAGACTCGAAACCCAGTGTGAACGCATCCTCCTTGGGTTTAGTGTTTCCCTTCCCTAAGGTCCCCCACTTTCTTTTTCCTCCCAACATTTTATTATGAAAAATGTCAAACGTACAAAAATATCAGAATAAGTGTACAGTGAACACTTCTAACCCCTAGATTCTATAACAAGCATTTTTGCTGTATTTGCTTTATCACATATTTAGGCATCTAGCCGTCATCAATGCATCATATTTTTTATGCATTTCAGAGTAAGTTGCAGACGTTGGTACACCCTCAAATTCTGCAGCACCTGTACCATTGACTAGAGTTCAGTATTTTTCTATAGTTCCTTTTTTAAGATATTATTTACATACAATGAAATATACACGTCCTGAGTGTGCAATGAGTCTTACTTCGGGGCCTCTTTTAAAATACAATTATCCCCCCCTGGAATTACTTCTGATGTCACTCATGCCTGAGCTTGAATTGGGTTTACATGTTTGTTTTCTTCTTTATAAGGAAAAATCCCATAACGGGATGAATATATATAGGAAAAAGCAAGTGGACATACTTCTACTTCATTGCATTGCCTCATTAGAGCTGAATAGCTACTATTTTTGAAGTTAGGCAGCTCTCAATTTTGGAATATATTTTTGGTTCCCAATAACATTATTGTAGAGATCAACATTTGTAGGTAACATCATCATCCTCATTAGCACTTAGAAGGATCTTTTATGTGCCAGGCACTGAACTGATTTCTTTATATGCATATGTCATTTAATCTTCACAACAAACATATGAGGTATATTATTATTATTATCATTTTACAAATGTAAAAATGAAGGTTCAGAGAAGTTAAACAACTTGCTCAAGGTCACATAGCGCATAAGTGATGCAGCAGAAACTCAGAACCTGGCATGTCTGACTCCCAAGCCCACTCAACAGTCAACATGCCACCCATATTTACTGAGTACTTACTAAACCCTGCCACAATTCTAGGCACCAGATACGCGGTGGTAATCAAAACAGACGTGGTCCTAGAAGAGCTTACAGTTTAGAAGAGGAGACACATTAAACAAATAAATACACCAATTTTGTTTAGCAAATGAATTTTCATGGAAATCATGGGTGCTAGATTTTATTATACTTCATTTAGCAAGGAAACAACTGAGATTCCCAAAAATAAAATTGGTCAGAGATCACAGTCCTAACAGGTGGGCCGATAGTATTGAAACAAAGATCAACTTTAAATGTAGATCACTGATGACTCATGACAGTTTTCTTCGTGGGGAAGACTTGCTGAAGTATCATGAAGGCAAAAGAAAAGGGAAAAGTACATACAATCAGCAAAATCCTTGCACTGAAATGGAAACAAAAAAGAAGACAAATTCAATTGAGCGTAGAAAACAAATCATAGAACCTTAGCCTGCACTCGTCTGGGCCTGGAGAGAAATGAAACAGTCCATGGACTGAACATCAACGAAGAAGAAACAAGTCTCTGAAAACTTGGGTCCCTTGCGGCAAAAGGTTCCCAGAGAAAGCAACGTAAAATGAACTTGGGGGTGGAAATCACCAAAATACTTTTTTTTTAAGGACTCTTTTCACACAGCAGAAGAGCAGATTTTCCTACTGCTTCTACTTTGGCGCTTCTGAGCAGTTGCCTCCACACTTCCACAGTTATATGGAGCATGTATATACATAGACTCCTTCCCAGCCATTGAGACAAATAATCCTTGAATACAAATCTTAAGAAAGTTTTAGGGCCCAAGTCCCAGAAGTGGGGACTATGAGGAATTAAATGAGATGGTGTTTGATCCGTTTGTGTTCTAGCAAAGGAGCTGAGGTGACAGCAATATAATTATAATGATTCTCAAAAGATAATTAAATCAGAATTTCCGGGGTTGGGGTCCAGACATCTCTAAACTGGAGAAGCTCCCTGGGTTGATTCCAATGCGCAGCCAGGGTGAAGATCCACTGGCGTTGGCAGAGGACCCCAAGGGTTGGAGTCAAGGAACCAGGTTTGAATTGCAGCTAGAAGTCACCAGCCTTGTGGCCTTAGAGCAGGTTCCTAATCTCTCTCATTCGGTTTCCTCACCCACAAGATTGAGACGAGAACGTCCACCTCACATAGCTCTTGTGAGGATTAAATGGGATGATGTGAGCCAAGTATCTAACACAGTGCCTGGTAGAGCGTAGGTGGGCCACTAAAGCCAGTGACAGTGTTCTTTGCACATAGACTCAGAGCAATAAATACATGTCAGATCTGGGTGACTTTGCTAATGGCCACTCACCCAACTGTGCCTGGATACTTAGGAGATACCAAAATGACTTATTTCTTCCTCCATTACACACACACACATTTATACACACACACAAAAGGCAATGCTATCCAAAGGAAGCTGCAAATAATTTCTAGTTGGGGAATTAAGCACTCAGGACCAGAGGAAAGGTGAATGGGAAAGTGAAACATGGTCATGAAGGGCTGGATGAGGCACTACAACATCTCAGCGTGCTGGGGAAGGCAGGCTTAGAACAAGAGACGAAGAACTGACATCCTAGGAGGCCAGACGAGGACCTTAGCCTGAGAAAAGGACGTGCCCTTGGCTTAGTATACTGGAAAGAAAAATCAAACGAGTTACTAACTGTCCCCAATGGAAGACTGGATCCATCCTGCATTTTTACGTTTCCAAATTATATATATAGTTAGTTCCTTTACATAGCCTTACTGCCTGTAGCAAAATAGTTGCTGTTAAACTCAACCTATCTGGTCTGAAGGTGTTTCATCATTTCCAATAGTAATAGCTAACAATTATTAAGCATTTTCTATGGACCAGACCCTGTGCTAAGCCCTTTATATGCACACAGAGAACGGAAGGTACGTAGTGCCTACGGAATAGGCACTCTCCTTTTCTTCTCATTTTCCAGATGAGGATGCTGTGATCGTGCGGCAACTTGTTAAGGCACACATAGTTAGTCTAGTGGTGGGAACACGACATGTTCTGGTCCATCTGATTCCAAAGCTGAGGGTGTTAGGGACAGTGCTCTGTGCTCGTACCTGCTGGCATGACAATCCCTTTAGTAACCAACAGGTATTTACCAAGCAACTACTTTGAGGAAGAAACAGTGGGGGGTGCAAAAATGAATGAGACAAGGTTGCTACTGTCACATAACGTGCAACCCAGCGAAGGAGCCAAATAAGTGTACAGCTATCTGTTAAAGAGTCAGGTGTGAAGGGCCACCGGATATAGTGTATGTGCATGCACACACACAATACAGGGTTCTCAGTGAAATTTTAATTCCAGATACATGACAGAAAATTTTTAGTATAAGTATTTCCTATGCAGTATTTGGGCCATACTTATACTAAACAAATTTACTCATTGTTTATCTAAAATTCAAACTTAACTGAGTGCCCTGTATTTTATCTGGCACCCCTACTGTGTAATAGGTTTTATGACAGAGATTCAAGGTAGAAATGCAGAAAAGGGAGAGCTCTCGGGATAATTAAAACCAAGATAAGGAAAATGGCAAACAGACGGAATGCTGAGATAACTCAGAAGAAAAGATCACACCCAGTTGCATAGTTAGGAAGGACTAAAAGGTGGTATCTGCACCTGACTTTAGAAGGTGAATAGGGTTTGCCTGTATGTGAAGGAGCAGAGATGGCATTTCAAGCCAAGGTAATGGCATGAGCCAGAGTGGAGATTGGGAAAAATACAGTTCTAGCTCAATCAGCTAAGAATAATGAATTGAGCTGAACCCAGGTTTTTCCGCCTCCAGAGTCGGTGCCTGTTACCTCCTACAAGTTAAAGAAGATCGAGGTCTGCATGGGGCAGAAGCCAGTGACAGCGGTTGGTCAGGAACAGACTGTCCAGGGACTAGAATGCCAGGCTGAGTCCTGTGGGCTTAATTAAGAATAGCTCAGTACGAGGAGAGATACAACCTTCTGAGGACACTACATGCCCACGCCATAGCTAACAGAGGGATTCCAGAAACCTTTGGGACTGAGGGTGAGGACAGCAGGGGTCACAAAACTGGTCGGTTGGCCAGGTGCTGTCCCCACCACCCCCAAGCCTATACCCTATGTGGAGGTCCCCTGCACGTGTAACTTAGTGGGACTAGGAACCAAATAGGCCTGTGGCATTTTATTGGCCAAAGACATGTTTGGCTTCAGCTAGATATCTGTGTTCCAGGCATTGCATCCATTTCGTTCTTGTTTTTACAAAAAACGCTACAAAAGCGTGCATCGCCATTGTAAGAGAAAAATAGAAAAGCAGTTGAACCACCTCACTCATGATCGTGCTCCCTGAAAATGCTTTCCTGGTGAGTAGCTGGTCAGAGCAAGTCATTCTAACCTCATCTTGGTTGCAAAACACGTGTCTTCTCCCCCAGTCGTTCCACCTGCAGAGGGTGGATTCGAAGGAGACTTTGGAGTGGGAGGGGGAGGGGCCCTTGGCAGAAAAAGTGACAAATGTGCCTTGTGCCTTGTCTGCTTGTTACTATGAGTCATTCGAGAGCAACTAGTCTCTCGGGGCTGCGTGTCCACAGAGTTTGTCATCCTGAAGAGCAAGCTCCCCCACCACACAGGCATCCACCCCGTTTACGCATCCATCAAAGCTCTAGAGAGAGTTAGGGCCCGTTAATACTCATACCCAAGTTCTCGACACTGAAGAGCTTTGTGAATGATGTGCACTGGGGGATGACAGCCCTTTAGGAAATTGCCTCCTCGCAGGCTGAGTGTTGAGTGAAATCTTTCTTGGCAGGAGAGAGGAGAGCATTGGCCACCAGCACAACCAAAGCAGCTGCTGGTGTCGACATCTGCTATTTGCAAGGTACTGCATGTCGTTGAAAAGTGGGCAAATTTCTTCTTTAATTCTGACATTAAATTCACTTAAAATTTTTTGACCCTGACCACACTGAATGTGGTTCAAAGATACCTGTTTAGCAAAACTAATTTATGGAGATAGAAATCAGAATATTGGTTTCCCCCAGATGGAGGAACTGTTGACTAAAAAGGGGCACAAGGTAATTTTCTGGAGTGATGCAAATAGTCATGTCTTAATTGGAGTGTTGGTTTCAGAGGGTATACATCTGGTAAAACTCATCAAACAGTACACTTAAGATCTGTGCATTTTTTGTATATAATTGTATCTTGATTTAAAAAAAATTATGCGGTAGCTCCCTGATCCTACACATCCCAGAGCCAGTTTCTGCCACATGCCCTTGGAGATCATCTCTCACTGGAGCCTGAGCAAGCCCTGTGGCCTAAGAAGGGAATTCAGTGAATTCTACATCCCCAGAAAGCAATCCAGAAAACCACTGGTAGTGACAGTCCAGTTTCCAAAGTCCAATACTTAAATTCTTTATAGCGATGCACTTTATGTTTTAATTTTGTTTTATATTTTAACATGCATTAGCACAACTGGCCCAGTAAGTACATGATTATACAGATATTATTTATTTTTTTTGTGAGGAAGATCAACCCTGAGCTAACATCCATGCCAATCCTCCTCTTTTTGCTGAGGAAGACTGGCCCTGGGCTAACATCTCTACCCATCTTCCTCCACTGTATATGGGATGCCGCCACAGCATGGCCTGACAAGCAGTGCCTCAGCGCGCAACCGGGATCCGAACCCAGGCCGCCAGCAGCGGAGCACGCGCACTTAACCGCTACACCATGGGGCCAGCCCCCTATACAGATATTTTTTAAGTGAGACTGAGTAGATAGATATTGAGATAGATTTTACTAGTTGCCTTAACTATCTCGTCTTCTTCCTTTATTTACAGAACCTAAGTTTTGTTCAGGTAGCCATGTTCCCATTAAAAATATTCATCTCCCCAGACTCCCTTGCAGCTATGGGTGGTGAGTGACCCAGTTCTGGCCAATGAGGTGTAAGCAATAGTCTACTTGCTGGGAATTTGGGGGAAACTACTGTTTTCCTGATGAAAAGGGTCAGGTAGCTGGCAGGTGCCTTTTTCCCTTTAATTCTCCTCCATCCCCCCACCTCCATCTTCTGCCTAGAAACCAGGTGAAACGTATAGACGCCTTGGACCATGAAGATGCTAAGGATGGTTGAGGAGGAAGGGAGAAAGAGGCCGTTCCCTTGAGCAGCTGCCCTTGTGCTGCACTTGTTAACAGCAGCCTCTTTATTACATGAAAAACAATCCCCTAGTTTGATTAAGCCACTGTGGTTGCATTTCTTTTACATCCAGCCAAATCCAATTCTCATATTTTATATTTAAATTTTTCAACTTGAAAATATGAATTAAGTATAAGTATAGGTGACATATGTCTAGGCAGAAGACATGAGTATGAGACACAGGTGACTGAGGTCTAAGGACTGCTGGACCAGACTGTGAGCTCCTTGAGGACAGGGACAATGTCTACTTGTTGTCATCACACCTTGTCATGAGCCCAGCGCTGGAACATAGTCCTATTGATACTTGCTGGGATGGAACCTCCCTGCCACCCCAAGCAAGGGGCTACATTTCAAGAGAATCCATCTCTCAGGTCCCAAAATTGTTTTCCCTTATAGGAACTTGTCCTGGTAAGGACAGTCCTTGCATATAAGAGACTTTTTCCTTCAACCGAACTTGAATTCTTCCCAAGGCTATGTAAGGATTCCATTCATTCTCTTTTTTTTTCCCCAGTTTTATTGAGATATAATTGACATATAACATTGTATTAGTTCAAGGTTTACCACATAACGATTTGATAAATGTAGATATTGTGAAGTGATTAACACAATAAGATTAGTTAACATCCATCACCTCACAGTTACAATTTTTTTCTTGTGATGAGAACTTTTAAGATCTACTCTTTTAACAATTTTCAAATATACAATACAGTATTATTAGCTATAGTCACCATGCTGTGCGCTACATCCCCATGACTTATTTATCTTATAACTAGAAGTTTTTACCTTTTGACCACATTGCCTCTTGATCTGTCCTTATTCAAGGCAGAGAATAACCACACACTCCCATTCAGAAAATGACGAACTCTAACTCAGTGCAGATTCTGAAAGAAAGTTGCCTCCCTGATGTTACCTCTGGGCTCACAGTGGTGTTCTGGCCTTCCTGCGGGACGATTATGTTCAGAGCCCACGAGAAGGAAGCTTTTCCATGCATTGTTTGCTTTGTGCTGGGGCTGGGTTTGAGCTTCTGCAGTGGTGTGTTGGAGCTGTGTTGCAGCGGTGAGAGCTGATGTGTACATCTTTTCCCAACTCCTGGTTCAGTGACTTCATGTTGAAATGAAATGGCCGTGGTGGGAGTATTGATACCATGGAAATAGGTAAACGCTACAGATCGAGGTTCCCCGCTACCCCACCCTGGTCCCAAGAACAGTTATTAGACACTTACCAGCACATCACTGTGCTTGTTTGCCCATGTTTCCTGTCTCAAGCAATCACCCCAGTGCTGACAATGACGGCCTTCTATGTGAAGAGGGGGTTACAGTATTTCAACTGGCACCACAAAAATGATCTCCTCTGACTCTCACAGCAGCCCTCAAAGGTAGACAAGGCCATTGTTATTTGCCCTCTAAATTAGTTTCCTACTGCCACTGTAACAAATTATCACAAATTTAGTGGCTTAAAACAACACAAGTTGTATTATCTTACAGTTCCGGAGGTCAGAAGTCTGAAATGGGTCTTAAGGGACTAAAATCAAGGAGTCAGAGGGCTACGCTCCTTCTGGAAGGTCCAGGGGAGAGTCAGTTCCTAGCCTTTTCCAATTTACAGAGGCTGCCTGCAATCCTAGGCTGGTCGTCCCCTTCCATCTTCAAAGCCAGCAATCATATCACCCCAAGGTCTGCTTCTGTGGTCATATCTCCTTCTCTGGCTCTGAGTCTCCTGCTTCTCTCTTTTTTTGGTGAGGAAGATTAGCCCTGAGCTAACATCTGTTGCCAATCTTCCTCTCTTTGCTGAGGAAGATTGGCCCTGGGCTAACATCCGTGCCCATCATCCTCTATATGTGGGATGCCTGCCACAGTGTGGCTTGATAAGTGTGTGTGTAGGTCCGCGCCCGGGATCCGAACCTGCAAACTCCGGGCCGCCAAAGCGGAGTGTGCGAACGTAACCCCTACACCACTGGGCCAGCCCCCCTGCCTCTCTCTTTTACTTATAAGGACTCTTGTGATCACACTGGTCCCACCTAGATAATCCAGGATACTCTCCCTATCTTAAGGGTGATTAAAGACCCTTAACTGCATCTGCAAATCCTCTCTTGCCATTTAAGGTAGCATAGTCACAGGTTCCAGGGATTAGGATGTGGACATTTGGGGGAGGCCATTGTCTTGGCCTCATTTACAGACGAGACGAGGAAGCCAGCTCTGAAAGACAACAGTCTTACTCAAGTTCATGAGCTGTCAGTGGTGTGGAGGGACTTGGGCTGAGGCCAGTGCTCTGTCCACTGCAGGGCGCTGGCTCTCTTTGTAAACATTTGTCTAGCAGCTGGCCCGGGAGAGGACACACTCTGGGGCAAGGGGGACAGCACATCTAAGGCTAGAGCCTCGGGGGCACTGAATTTACCATCTTACGAGCCCTCCCAGGCCCAATCTTCTGCTAACCAAACATTCTTAATTTTCCTTCCCAGCATCCCTGGGAGACTTGGGAGGTCACGGTACAGTGACCTCAAGTCCCTAAGAGCTGGGTTTTGTAAGTGTCGGTTGAAACATAACTGAGGACTTGTCAAGACACGTGGAGACTCTTCCTTCCACCCAGCCATTCATCAGTCTGACTAACTCTTTCCTTTCTGGGCCTTAGCCTCCAGCCTCACAACTCATTTCTCACCCCCTACCCTCTCCTCCATGGTAACCTCCACCTTCCTTAGTCAGATGAAATAGCAGGTAAATAGGGAAAACTATTAGGATATCAGAACATCGTAAGGATGTCTGTACCACTCATACTGAATAGAAGGTGGTGGCCTTGGGAATCCATGCTGGAAGAGGGTGTAGAGCCCTTGCCCACTCCTAGAGCTCTATGTCAAGAGAAGGCAGCCTGAAAGAGGCTGAATTAGGAAGCTCGGGTCCTCATTCACTCTCTCCTCCCAATTCATTGTGTTACCTTGGATGAGTCACTTCTTGTGAGCCTTCATTTCTTCATCTAGATTGATGCAAGAGGTAGTTCACTCCCTGAGGTCCTAGAACATACTGTGCGAGTGTGGGATCTAGCATCAGGCCTCCTGAGTTCATAACCCTGGTTCCACCAACTGTTAGATAGGTGACCTTGGGCAAAGTACTTAACTTCTCTGTGTCTCATTTTTCTTATAAATAAAATAGGGATGCTAATAACGTCACCATCCTTAGACTTATTGTAAGGATTAAAGGACTTGGGCTGGCCCCGTGGCTTAGCGGTTAAGTGCGCGCGCTCCGCTGCTGGCTGCCGGGGTTCAAATCCCAGGCGTGCACCGACGGACCACTTCTCCCCCCATGCTGAGGCCGCATCCCACATACAGCAACTAGAAGGATGTGCAGCTATGACATACAACTATCTACTGGGGCTTTGGGGGAAAAAATAAATAAATAAAATTATAAAAAAAAAAAAAAGATTAAAGGACATAATGTAAGTAATGCACTTAGCACAGAGCCTGGCACATACTATATCCTTAATAAATAAGTTCTTAATAAAAGTCCTTAATAAATAAGTCCTTAAAATCTGTTGTCACAGATTAGCGATTCTCAAAGTGTGGTCCCCGGGCCAGAAACATCAGCCTCACCTGGGAACTTGTTAGAAGTGCAAAATCTCAGACCCATCCCAGACCTTGTGAACCAGAAACTCTAGGGGGATGGGGCTCAGTAAACTGTATTTTAACAAACGCTCCAGAAGATTCTGATGCTACACGTTAAAGTTTGAGAACCACTGTGAAGATGGTTCTAAGATCCCTTCCAGTTCTGGAATTCTATTATTTTCTGCAAATGTACACATTCATCCAAAGACCAAGGGAATCCTTATTATTCACCTATATTGTTCCACAAACATTTATTAAAATCTCTCTTCATGCTGGGATCTGGGAGTGAAAAGCAAAACAAGACACAACTTATAGCCCCAAGTAGTGTACAGTTCATCTCATTACCCTTCATTTATAACTTTAAAAACATGTTCTTTGTAAATTTTTCTGCATTTGCTCATGATACCTGAGTTTCACTATGTGAAAACAATACCTTTTTTTTTTATTTTTTTTTTATAAGAATGGGGATTTTTTTTTTTAATTTATTTTTTTCCCCCAAAGCCCCAGTAGATGGTTATACGTCACAGCTGCACATCCTTCTAGTTGCTGTATGTGGGACGTGGCCTCAGCATGGCCGGAGAAGCAGTGCGTCGGTGCCCGCCTGGGATCCGAACCCGGGCCGCCAGCAGCAGAGCACACACACTTAACCGCTAAGCCATGGGGCCAGCCCACAATACCTTTTTTAAAAAAAAAAATGTATTTTCTTGCAGTCACAGTTAGAGTAAGATATTAGGTAAATGACCTTGAATCTCAGTTTCTTCATTTCTAGAGCAGGAATAATAATACTTATCTGACTAATATATTATAAAGATTAATATGATTAAATGTGATGATGGGTATGAAATGCCTTATTTGTTACAGATGTCCAGTAATGGTCAGTTAGATCTCAGTTTGAATCTAGTTCATAATTAAGTACTGCTGATCAGTATTGATTTGGTTTTATGGTGTACAGTATTGATATGCAAAATAAAAAGAAAATAGATCAATTAATTATATGTTGAAATCCAGCTCCTGAATACCATAAAGAGTAGTCATCACTTTCACTTTCTCTTTTCTAGAATTCAGACAGTGAAGACCCTTGGCAGGCTCTTGGTCCTTCAGAGATAAGTCGGAGAAGCAGCTGGTGTTTATCCACACAGGCCGGGGGTCAAAGGAAAGTTCAGACTCAGATACACGCTCCTCGGCTGTTTGTAGTAAAAACTTTGAAATACCCTTGGAAACTTCCCTTTTGATTCTGTCTCAGAAGATTAACCAGGCAGTCCACAGATTCCAGAAGAGTTGCACCCCTCTTTGTTTAAAATCCAGGACCTGTCTTGAGCTTAAACTGGAAATAGGGCTCCTTATCGTTCCCCAAATTCAGTCCAACAAATATCAAAGACCATGATGGACTGCTTTTGAAGTTGGTGGCTTCTTCAACCAAGAGGACTCTCTCAGAGCTTGGAAACTTTCTACACAGGGGGAGAAACTTCATACACCTGAAGAAGGATGACAACAAGCCAATCCATTGATATGAAGCATTGTATCTGCTTTTCCTTAACTCTGAAACCAGAGCTAAGGAGAGAGTGTTTTTCCTGAAACTCTTCAGGTTGAGATTTGAAATGTGAACCAAGATCCTACTGCTCTGATAAGTCACCGCCAAGAAGGAAAGGACTGCTGAGAAGGCTAATCTATCCCCTTGAGTCGATCTATAGATAGGGACATTCCTTCTGTTTACTGAATCATCACTCAGCAGGGCACTAGGCCTTCTCTTCTCTGTTCCTCACTCTTCCTCAACCTCCACTTGCCCAAATCTAAGTGGCTTCTCACTTGTCAATGAATCCAGGTAAGCCTTGGTGTTCTAACAAGGCAGTGATCATCCCAGGTCCTATGAAGTGAGATAGCAAATTAAAATAAGAATGTCGTGAGCACTTGCATGTTGAAAGTACAGCTCTTGGTAAGTGCTGGAAGGGACACAGTCTAAGATGCCTTTTATCTATTTGGGGAGATGTTTTTGTCCACAAGCATATTCTTCAAGGACCTGGAATTCAGCGTGTCCAAACCCCAAACCACCATCATCACTCTCTTTCACTGAGGGCCTGCTACGTGTGTGTCAGGCACTGTGTGAGGCACATTTCTTACCTGACCTCATTTCAACCCTCAAGACTCTGCAACGTTGATTTTATCAACCTCATTTTCTATGAGGAAACATCAAACCTCAGCCTGGTCAAATAACCCAGCTGAGGTTCCACGGCTAATTCAATAAAAGTGAGTTGGCCCTCAGGCCCACCTGACTCCAAAACCCATGATTCTCCCTATTTTGCTTAGTGGCACAAATAGAAACCCAAGTGTTCACAGCAGGTCACAGAGTATTAACTTCTCCTTCTCCTTCATCTCCACATCTCCCATCCAATGGGCCATCAAGTCTTATGACGCCTCCTTCTTAATCTGTTTCATATCTGCCCCCTCCTCCATCTGCATCTCCAATACTCTCATCACTTCACTGCTACATTACTACAATTTCCTCCTGTCATTTTCCTGACTCCAGTTTTCACGGCTCTTCAATTAATCCCCTACACTCCTCTTAGAGTCATTTCTAGGACTCAAATCTGACCATCGTACTCCCTTATACGGCTCCTTCACTGATCCCTCCACAACCAATAATAATCATTTTATAGCAGTTACCATGTGCTAGATATTGTTTTAAGCACTTGACATATAGCAACTCATGAATTAATGCATAATTACTGACTTTATCCCCATTTTATAGATGGTAGAACTGAGACATAGAGAATCATCTTCCTTACTGAAGGATACTGGCTAGTAAGTAGCATAAGGAAGATTTGAACCCTGTAAAGATTGTTCTAGAATCTATGCTTTTAACCTCATACTCTTGGTAAAATATGGACGTTTAATATGACTTATAGGACCCCTCGTAGTCCAATCCCGCTTGCTCTGCCCTTCCTGCCTGCCCTGTGCTCCAGCCATTGATAACTACTTTAGCTTTCTGAACACACTGTGCCACAAACCTCAGTGTCTTCCAGTACCGTTGTCTGCTCCCACTGCCTGAATCCTGCCCTCCATGTCTGTGCACTTGTCTCCTACTCATCCTCTGAGCCTGAATTCAAGCGTCACAACTCTGGCAGGACTTCACTATGATCACAGCTACTCTCTGAGTTTATGCCAAAGACACTGTCTATACTGTAGTGGTCAGTTTGCCAATCTGTCACTACCTTGTAAAGTAGGCTATGGGCTCCTTGAAAGAGGCCTGGGTCTCTATCATTATGCACCCTCAGTGACTATACCAAGTGCTTAATAATTTTCCTGGAATGAAAAAGAGAGTGAAGGTAGTATATGACAGGTGACAAATAAGTTGTACAGAAAATAAGATCGAAAGAGCTACTGAAAAGTTTGAGAGAAGGAGGAGACTATAGTGGGCTGGAGCATCCAGCAACATCTTCATTTTATGTAAGAGAAAACTAAGTCACAGAGAGGTTAAGTATGTTGCCCAAGG
The DNA here is from genome assembly GCF_057802395.1 of Ceratotherium simum simum. Classification (NCBI taxonomy): domain Eukaryota; kingdom Metazoa; phylum Chordata; class Mammalia; order Perissodactyla; family Rhinocerotidae; genus Ceratotherium; species Ceratotherium simum. Next base: position 47,317,641 of record NC_141912.1, read on the forward strand.
TCACACAGCTAGCAAGTGATAGAGACAAGATTTGAATCAAGTTGTCAGGGACCAGATCCCATGCTCTACCTATATAAACCTTTTGTATTTTAGCTGTTATGTATTTAATTTAGAGGGTATAAAAATATAAGTATGGGGGCCGGCCCGGTGGTGTAGTGGTTAAGTTTGTGTGCTCCGCTTCGGCGGCCCGGAGTTCACAGGTTCAGATCCTGGACACAGACCAACACACCACTTATCAAGCCATGCTGTGGTGGCATAGAGGAAGATGGGCACAGATGTTAGCTCAGGGCTAATCTCCCTCAGCAAAAAGAGGAGGATTGGTAATGGATGTTAGCTTAAAGCCAGTTTTCCTCACACACACACACATAAAAATATATATATAAGTACAAACCAGTGATTTCACGGATATTATTTTTTAGAATAAGGGTAAGAAAACGAGTCCATTGAAAGAAAACAATAGGAGGATGGTTCCTTGAAAGAATAAAAATCGGAAAGGTGGAATGCTAATGACTAATTAATGATTATCTTTGTGAATCACGTTATTAACTGTGATAAAAATTAACAGACCTGTAATTTACATACTTGCAACAGATAGCTGACGAGATGCGCGGTAAATGTCAGGTTGACTTGACTCAGTGAAAATTTATTAATTGGTTAAACCTTGCTAATTGGTAACCTTGGGAACTCTCATTCCGCTGTCAATAAGTTCCTTTACACTTTAGACCTCTGCCCTAAATACTTTCACCTTTCCCTCCCCCTTTCACTTCCTTCCACTAATGAAAACCGAACTTTCACTTTAACCTAGATTTTCACCTTCTCAAGTAGAGTTTGCTTCCTTCCTCATTTCTCCTATATCTCAAAGTCAAGAAGGGGCACATTCTCATTACCCTCTCCCCTACTGCTGCTTCTGGATCATCTCTGCATTCCTTTCACTTCCTAAACTCAACCATCTCTCCTCTCTGGAAATCCATGTCAGATTATTACCTTCTCACCATCTTTGTCGTGCTATCTACGAACTTTCAGGTTACTCTTCCACATTCTGAAGACTCTGACCACAGCAATATTTGAGTGTGACTATCTTTTCCTTCTTGAAAAATCTCTTCATTTGTTCTTTGCTGGCTTTGTGTTCCTCCAGCTAAAAGGTGAGATTTCTTCAAGGTCACATGTGCAGCCCTTAATTCTTTTCCTTTTCTCTTCTCTCCCTGGTGACTGTCACATCTTCAACCATTACCTCTCTTCAAATATCTCTCAAATCCACCTCTCTTGCTCACACCTTTTCTCAGTAACAGGCTGGAATTTCCAAATGTCTCTGCAATATCTCCAAAATATCCTGCCAGCTCAAACAAACTATCAAGAAATGAACTCACTCTCTTCCCTTTAAACCTGGCTCTTCCTCTGCACCCTTTCTTCCAGTGAATGGTAGTGATGTAGAAGAGTTACTTCCAATGCCTTCCTCTCTTTCATCATCCTCCAACATACCTTTGGTCACCATTCCTTTTCAATCAATCACTGTCTGTCTGTTCTTACAGTTGCTCAACGATAACAGTGTACCTCATTCATGGGTCACACTGCACCACTTAACAGAACAGACAACTAGACTAACGCTAGAACGTGTCATTCTCTGGCTCAGATCTCTTCCAAGTGTCAATTTTGTCTATAGAACGAAGTTAAAATTTCTGGTTTGAAAGCCAAAGTTCTCTCTCAACCTATTTTTTTTCCTCATTTCTTTCTATATACACCCTATTTTAACCAATCCAAATTTCTTGATGCCACTTGAATAAACCATTTGTTCATTCAAGAAGTGTTTAAGTACTTGGTGTTAGCCCATCACTGTAGCAAGTGTTGAGAATATAATGGTGACATGACTTCTGTGTTTAGATTTAGATGCTACAAGCAATGAAAACAAAGTGTGGTAAGTACTAATCTAGGAGGATAGCTGGGTACTAACAGCATTTATCTAGAGGCTCCTAACTGCATAGGTGCAAGATCTGGAGAGTAGGGCGATAAGGAAGGCTTCCTGAGGGAAGTGATAATTGAATTGAGACCTGAAGGATAAATAAGAATTATTCAGATATAATAAGGGGAGGAGGGTTGTTATTAAGACAGAAGAAAATGTATGCATAAGGACTTGGGGCAAGAAATGATGGCCAGAGAAAAGGGAAATGAAAATAGAGGTCAGAGAAAAAGGAGGAAAAACAAGGTGTTGCAGAAGCCAGAGGATGAGTGAGAAGGCATAGTGGACCACAGCATCCCTGTTGCCAAGAGGTCAAATAAGATGAGAACTAAAGAGTATTCATTGGATTTAGAATGAAGAAATCACTGATGACCTGGCCAGAAGCCTTTGAGCAAGTGATGTAGACAAAGGCTGGATCACAGTAGAGAGAGAAATGAATGAAAGGTGAGGCACTGAAGACTGGAATTGCAGACAAATCTTTATGGAAATTCAAAACCCACTACATCTTTATGCTATTTGCTCATTCTGTACCACTTTCCTCCTTTCCTGCTTCTTTCCCTATTTTGCCTATATCCCCAATCCTCTTCCTATTGAAATCCTAGCCATTCTTCAAGACCAAATCAAATGCCATCGTATCTTGAGCTTCCCTGCACTCCTAGCAGTTGGAATAGATTACTCAGTACTTGCCACATAAATCTGTGCTGAATTAGCAAACTGTTCCCAACCTCACTGATCACATGGAATTTCCTTTGTAAGTCTGTTATAGCTCATGCTTCTTGCTACCTTGTAACTATTTAGTTGTACACACTTGTCTCCCTGATGACACAACTTGATGACCAACTTGCTATGTATTAGTCATCTTTGAACCTCTCATAGTTCCCATAACTGCCCATAAAAGCGTTAGGCACTGTTGTCATCCAAATTGAAATCAACTCACTGTTCTCTATCTTGTATTGACTTAAGCAATGCTATGTGTGACATGATCTTTGTCCTTGGAGACAATAATTTTTAATAGTACCTATAATGAGAATAGAAAATCTTAGGATTTACTACAGTGATCTTTAACCTCTCAAAGTATTTCCGGTATTATTCACATGATTTACATATTCTAAATTCTGTAAATCATTGTCATCTTGGTTCTCTATATGAATGACTACTCTACAGACCAACTTTCTGATTTAAGTGAAACAACCCACTCAACTTTTAAGCTCAGACTATTCAAGTAGTAACTCATTAATGAGGTTAAGTTAACTATTCACACATATCTCCCTTCCCAAAGAACAACCTAGGAAATTGTTAAACCAAGGCAAACTAGAAAAGTGACATTGAACTTTTGAGTTTCTAAGGACTGAAACCAAAAGAATAAGTCATAGTCTTAAATTCTAAGTGCCTGCTGACCATTTGGATATGGCTGATTTGAAGAGGGCAAGGACAATAGTTAGAAAGATGGATGAATTCATTATGTTGCAGGCAGAAAGACTTCAAAACTTTCAAAAATTTTAGTAGTTGGCGAAATTAAGATCCACTTCAACTCTGTTTAATTAGTACAACTGATAAACTCCAGTTTTAAAATATTTTAGAATTTCTATTGAGAATAGTTCATAATTCTTCTGCAACAGAATTTGGACTCTTTGTCACCTCCCCCATCTTAAAGCCTAACCTTTCACTGCATTTTAAAGACAAAGCACAAAGAGAGAGCCAATTTATGCCTAGGTCATAGAATAGAATTGGGATTAAAGTACAAAGCTCCATTTCTTTAAAAAACAAAATTCTGAAGCAACTATGGCTAAATGTTAATATCTGATAAAACTGGATATTGGGTACCAAGGTGAGCAATATTACTCTCTATTTTTTTCTCTAAGTGTGAAATGTTTCTTACCTTTAAAGTGAGAGGAAAAATATCCATGCAATCCAAAATTCCTGAAGAACTCAGTAACTGAGGTTCTTATACTGATTCTTAATTATTCAAGTTCTCTGCTTGCCCAACGAGCACTTAGATCAGAGCTATTCCTTTCCTCTGGAAACCAAATACAAACAAAAGAAACAAAAATAGTTCAAAGAAACCAAGTGATTCTGGAGCAAGCGCAGGTCCAAGCTCAAGTCAGAGTTAGAATTCCCAGGGTGTCAAAGGACAGAGGGCTGCCCCCAAAACTGAATGGCATAATAGACATTCAATTAGTACTTATTTGGTTAATTGGTTGCTTGTTTAACAAGAGTGAGAGTTCGGCTCCTTGGGAGAGATGGCGTATGTCACCTTCCATCCTTCACTGACCACGGCCGTGCTGGCCCAAACTCAGGAGACCTTAGTGTGACGTTAGTATGGTGAGTCTAGTGTGGAACCAGTCATACTCTCAAGGGTCCCTGCATTTGTAAGGTGGCTGAGCCAGAGTTATGGGTCCTGTCGTCAGCCTCAGTGTGGAGCAAAGTTAATAATCCAAGAGGAGGAAGAACTACAGAACCTAGGGGCAAGAAAGAGCAAAACTATCCCCAAAGAAATTGACTTCCAAGCTGCTCCCTCATTTTGCCGGCATTTCTGTTGCCACAGAGGTAAAGGTGGTGCTGACTTGTTTGGTAGAAGAGTCCACCAAACCAGAAAGAGAATGCACGGTGGTCCCTGTACAGCTCTTTAATCCTGCTCTGTCCTTCAGTTCAATACAGCAGTGTTTATTAAGCACGAACTTTTACTGAGCAGCAACAGTAAGACACCACACTGTCCTTTCTCCTGCCTCCTCAATGTGTTATCTCCCTGCCTCTCTCTCTTTCTCTCTCACACACATACCCCTGATACTGCTAGCAGCTTGTTCTGCCCACAAGAAACCCACGTTCAAAGTCGATGAGGCATCACTTTACACAACTGTAGGGAGTGGAATGTGACAAAGGCCAACCTCTACTCTGAGGAAAGATATTGGCTGAAAAAACAAACTGGTTTTTCAATGGACTGTCTTGTCAATGCTCATTTCCTCAAAGCTGTCTTAGATTTCCTTAGCAGTGGTAACTCATAACCAAGTCACTGTAATCAACTGACCTCCTCGTGAGAACCTCGGCAGCTACACACACCTGGGCCCACCTTTCCAGGCGCTGGCTGTTCAGCTCACCCCCAGTGTCCTTGACTGATGCCTCCTTCTCTCCCTCCAACCTCATCTCCCACTGCCCATGGCACTCTGCCTCAGACAGGCGAGTCCAGGCTTGTCAGAGACCTCCTCTCTCGCACATGCATATTGGCTCATGTTATCCTGGGAAATCTCCCCCTGTCTACTCCACTTACCAAATACCCCCAACCCTTCACATCTGCACTACAGGCACGTCCTCTGGAAATCTTCCCTGAACCTACCAGTTCCTCAGTTACCTGAAGACTCCTTGGCACTGACAGCCTCTCCCCTCACTGGGTAGTTACCATATAAACCTCTCTGTCTCCCTTAACCAGGCTGAAATCTTCCTTCAACTGAAGCCCTGGCCTGCGCTGGTCTGGGACAGCACCGTGGGCCACGCCAGGGCCTCGAGCACTCTGGACATCCATTGTCTGTTAACTATTGCTGTTGTGGGGCGAGAAGAGCAGAGCAGAGGGTCTCACAATTCAAGGACATGGGACAGAGCACAGGGACCAGGAGATGGTGTGATTTAGGGATCCCATGAGCACATTAAAGGCGTAGAACTTCCCTAAGCATTGTCTCAACCAAGGGCCTTATCATGGTGCCTGAGGGTTTTAGTGACAAGGGTATAGGTAATAGGTTTGCTGAAGCTTCTTAGGGGAATTGTAATCCAAATTCATCCTCTGGAGATAGAGGGGCCAGAGTCACAAGAAGCAAAGGTGCACGTGTGTCTGTGTGTGTGTGAGCACGTGTGTGACTGTTGTTTGCACGAGTGGTTTCTACTTGGCAGTTGCTTTTGTGTATCCTCACTGGGCAGCCACAGCCCTGGTTAGAGCCAGGATTCCACCCTGGCCAACTCACAGAGACTGAGAAGGTCCTCAGGGCATCCTGAAGGCAGAGGCAGGAAAGGGCATCTTAGAGAGCAAGATACCCAAGTGCCCCGTTGCACCAATGGAGACGTGAGGCCTGGAGGTAGGGCAGATCTTGGACCAGGCTATGGCTGATCAAGAGCTGCAACTCAGGCCCAGCTCCCAACCTGCCTTGGAGTGGGGCACAAATGCCCACTGGAGCCTTCTTTGTCACCCATAAAACATCGCCAATGAGAGAGAACAGGATTAAGGAAGCTCGCCCTCTCATCAAGTCGCCGTCCTAAACTTGGCAGCACATACTGTCTTTCCAAACCTTGCTGCTGGGGCTGGCAGCAAAATTTCTCCTCAGAGGCCCTATGGGAAGGAGCCAGAGAGGGTTAGAGAAGGTTAAAATGAGCGCAATGAATGAACAGGTGGGAGAAAGGCCACACAAGAGGACAGGGGGATATGAGGCCAGCCAAAGAGAAGCCGAGGTTAGCCGCAAACATACGCCTGCCAAGGCCCCAGGCCAAGTTGAGCAATGATGCATTTTCTCCTCTCCGCAGGGGAGGAAAACCAGACCAGGCAAGTTCTGGGAGTTGCCTCTGAAAACCCCAACCTGCTGAGTCCTTTAGTTTACATCACCCCAAAATGCAAGGTGAGGGGCCAGCACAGAAGCAAGGCTGGTGGTAGGATGAGTCCCAGAGACACACAGTCAGGGCCCCTAGATAAGTCCAGCCTTCCTAAGGAGGCTGCCATACTGCACCTGGGAGACCAAAGCTGGCCCAAACCTCAGATTATGACGGTTCCTTCGGGACTTCTTGTCAACCTTTGGTCTGAACCTGCCTAAGACCAAGACCTCTTGTGCCTCCGCCAGCCTGATCCTCCTGAAAAATGCTTTCGTCTCACCCATCCCCAGGTCAGATCACTCTCCTGGCTCCGTATTGCCTCCTGCTTCAAGTCTAAACTGCTCTGCCCCATTCTAGGCCCCCAGTCCAACCCCACCTCACTCCCTTTCCTTAGATCCCTCCCCTCACCTGCTACCTACTTTAATCAGGACCACCTCCTCACTCTTCCCTGCATTCTCCACGCTCATTCCTAACTCTGTTGCCTCTCTCCCTCCTCTCTTACTCAGGAAATCCTGTCTCTTCTCTCTGTCTAAAAGTAATCTGCCCATCCATCAAAGTGTGGCTTAGGTTTACTTCTTCCACAAGCCCTTCTTTTTCACCAATCCTATTGATCTCTCCCTTCTCAAAATGTCATTGTAACAATCCAGTGTACACCAGGGTGTGTAGAGTGTGTGCCCTGTAGAAAGCCCAGGCTCACTCCCAGGCAGCAGGATCAAGATTCAGTGCTCTGACGCCCAGGTCTGCTGGGCCTGGTTCACACAGGGCCTCCACTAGTCCATACAGCACCTTTGTGCCCAGTAGAAAGAGGAGCCCCCGCCTGCACAACTGTCCACAGCAGCCCTGGTGCAAATCCTTCCTCTGCTGCCCACCAGCTATGTGATCTGAGGAAAGTCCTCAACTTCTGTTAGCCCCAGTCCCTCATCTGTAAAACGGAGATAGTAGTGCCTACCCCGCTGAGCAGTTCTAAGAGTTGAATAAGAAAACTCTCATAATGTGCTCAGCATTAGAATCCATTGAGTTGTCACTAAATGGCAGCTATTACTGTCATTAGCCTTCTCTGCCTCTTTGATGAGCTGTCTCCAGAAAGAGGAAGGGATGTCAGTAATTTCTTAAGACAGCAGCTGACTCGTCTACTTCCTTCTCCTCTTTTTCCTTTGCCATCACGTCACCACATCCCATAATCGGCAATTTCAAAGACCTTAGAACTGAAAATAATATAGCTGCAGGGAAAAATAGTATCTGGGGATTAAGAGTAATCATATTTAGCTTAAGGAAATCCAAGCATCAGGTATATGAAAGAAAGAAAGACAGAGAGAGAGAAATAACCTCTAAAATGGGAGGAAGGGAATGAGAAAGTTTTCCCTAAAGCCAGTATTTGAGAGTGGGAAGGTATGAGAACAAATGAGATGGATGTAGAAACCGAGGCATTATAGGGCTGACTTGGGCATTTCTTGATGATTAAATGAATTGACTTTGGGGTTCGACACCCTAAGGTTCAAATCCTTAATCTGCCCCTTACTTGCTGTGTGACATTGGACAAGTTACTTAACCTCTCTGTGCCTTAATTCTCTTATCTAAGGATAGTAGATAAGTGAAACCCTATAAGGGATATAGCACGGCAGTGGTAAGTGTCCCTACATTTGGTGGATATATAATATGTAAGAGGCCCTCAGTGGCATCCAATGAGAGGAGAAAGCTATGCCCATTTCTCAGCTGTGGGGTCATTGATAACCCTCACCAACTCTCCCAAAGTAAATCATCTCTGAACTGAGTCAGGGTCCAGGACAACCAGGATTCAGGTTGAGGAGGAAGCAGGAAACATAGACATAGTTCCATTTATCACAGTAAATATCTTATGCCTTGTCAAGTATCTGACATATTTCACATGCACATTAAATTTTGTTGGAGACGTATATAAACATTCAGTTAGTGTTTAATTTAGCCTGGTAAATTATTTAACCAGAGCAGAACACATGGTTCCTGATGAGGATTTATTTAGTATTTTTTTAATGACTAATTTACACAAAAGTAGAAAAGTTTAATAAACCCTAGTGTACCCATTACGCAGATTCAACAATAATCAACACAATAGCCAGGCTTGTGTCATATATATCCCACTCACTCCCTGCCCAAACCCAAATTATTTGGAAGCAAATCCAAAACACTGTATCGTTTCATCATGAGGCTATTTCACAAAGAAAGGAAAAGAAGAAGGGACACATACTTTTTTACAAAAATTTTACTTTTCCTAAAACAAGAGATGGGCATAGCAAAGAGGAAAGCAAACTACGCAGTTCCCAGGATGGGCGGAAAGTGACTAATTCTCATTTTCATTGCTTTTCCACTTTATATTTACCTCGTTTATTCTTTTTTTTTTTTAAGTTATTCTTTTTTTTTAGTTTTTATTTATTTATTTATTTATTTATTTCCCCCAAAGCCCCAGTAGATAGTTGTATGTCATAGCTGGACATCCTTCCAGTTGCTGTATGTGGGACGCGGCCTCAGCATGGCCGGAGAAGCGGTGCGTTGGTGCGCGCCCGGGATCCAAACCCGGGCCGCCAGCAGCGGAGCGCGCGCACTTAACTGCTAAGCCATGGGGCCGGCCCAGCCTCGTTTATTCTTTATCATTGTCGTTTTATATGTTGGCCTGTAATTTGTAGCTTTAATGGTCTCACTTGGGTTTGCCTCATCAACTCCAATTGGAAACATCCAATTCGCAAGAGCCACGATTTCTTCCTACTGAAGTCAATGTCATATGTTTTAATGCTCCATGACATCTGGCTTCCCTTCCTACCTCCCCTTCTTCTTAATGTCCTGCCTCCCTCCCTAACCAATCTCCTAATCTCCTCCTAACTTCTTTTCATTAATCCCACCAACGTTTACTGGGCACAGCTCCTGGCAGACAGTAGACAAAATTAAAAGGAGCTGGGAACACCTAGCCAACCACTTGAGGCAGAGAGGGGGTGGGAAGGTGGTGAGTGCAGCTGAGTCTTGGAGAGTAAGAATGAATTAGCTGATAAAGGAGGAGGTGGAGGCAGCTGGGGGTGCAGGAAGGGCATTCTAGGCAGAGGAAGCAGCCCCAACAAGGGTCTGTGAAGGAAATTGGGGGCCTATTTGGGGAACCGCAAAATGTACTATGTGGCTGGACCAGTAAATTTGAGTAGATAAAGAGGGGAGAAGAAGGAGGGTTGAAAATGTGGAACCAAGCACAGTCCAGACCTTGGAGGACAATACCGATGGGACTGGGGTGGAGGGTGCTGGGAGAGGGGAGTCCTGATATGATGGAGACACAGCTACGATGCACTCCCCAAGCACCTGGATTCACCCAGCACTTTTGAACTTCCACAGTGTCTCCTCTGAAAACATATTCTCCCAACACTAACATTGCTCCTTGACAGTTTACTGAAGACTGCTGCCTCCCCCAAAGATTTTTGATATTAAACCTACATGTCAGACTAGGCATATTATCCAAGGCATGCACATTTATTTAGTTTGCAAACATTTGTTTTCCTAGAAAATGTTTTCAAAACAAAAACTAGACCAGACCTTGTCATTTTTATATATTTGTTTCACTTGGTGCAACAAAACAAATGTTAATTGGGATGGAAAGATGGTAATGCAGATAAATCATTTTTATTGTGGTTATTTTTACTAGGTTGACTGTATCTGCAATGCACCCATGAAAATATATTTGGAAATATTCACTTCATAGCACAAGAGCTATTTAATCATATAGCTGAGATTCTGAGCTAGATTTGTAGGACTCGAAATGAAATCCAGAGTTGCCCATTGGCCACTGAATTGAAGTGTGTAGATTATCATTGCCATGGAATTATCTATTCTGGCTGTCATCACTGCCCCAATTTGCTTGGCAGTTGAAAATTTCACACTGTTCACTTGAGTTGTTGCACTTCACTGGTTTCAGAGCTCCAGGCCTGGAAGGATGTTTTTAAGTTTCAGGGGTCATGAATTTGAATTGCAGTGAAATATACAATAGAGAGCTTTGGAGTGAGAAGTGTAATTAAATGACCTCTAATGTTCTTACCATTTACATAATACTGTAGTCCTTGAACCACAGATATCGGGAGCTACTAAATTTATAATCATTTTTTTTCTCACATAAAGTTAACCAAAGTTCAGGAAGATGACTCAACGACCAGTTTGGATGGTGGAGGGAAGAGTTTGACCATGTTGAGATCTAGTTTCATACTTTATGAGATTTAGATTCAGGGTCCCCCAACCATCTTGTCCCAGGACAATGCCAGCTCCCCTGCATCCAGACGTGACTTCATTTTTACTCGTTTGTTCCCCATTTGAGTCAGGGGCTCACTCACCTATTTTCCTCATCTGTCCGTGATTTTTTATGCCCTGATTGTATTGTCTTGCTTGGCTGTCATTCACCCACCTCTCGCCCTCATCTGTAAGCTTTGCTGTGCTCCCAACTCCAGGAATAGATCTGATCTTAGAGAAGTGGTGCTGTTTTTTGGGTACTTGGAGGTGAAAATCCCTGTCTTTAATCTCCCCACTCTCAGACCATCACTAATGGGGTTTTCATCCCTACTTCCAATTTTCAGAGGCTGCTCGCCCAGGACGTGCTGCTAGCCTTCTCGACACTAACATCCTGTTCTCTGGGGCCTGCCTGATCTCCCACCTACTGCTTGGAGCCACCACTAGATTTTAAACTGTGAGACCTTGAAAATTATCCTTGTGATGACCTACAAGTTCTAGATCCCTGGGACACATACCCTCTGGAGCCCCACCCCCTGTGTCTGCCAGCTGGGCTCCTGTGTGGACCTTCAGGCTCTGTCTTGACTCAACAGCTCAGCCCAGGCTCATAAACTCATAAATTCCCTAGTCTGTCCCAGCCCCTGCCAGGCCTGAAGGTTTATGATCCTTATGACCCTGGACTTGGTTTCTGACCAAAGAGAAAGTAAGCTGAAATCTCTGGCTCAGCCAAAGCCTTGCCTCAGTTATCAGCATCACATTATCACTTTCTAATTGCTTTTCCCTGGTATCGATTTTCTTTCTTATGTGTACGAATGCTGGTCTCTGACCCAGAGCTTGACCTGACCATGGTAACCGTGTCCATCTTATGCCACTTGCCTCCCTGGGACTCTCAGGGCCTCTTTAGCCACTAGGATATTACCTTACTCTGAGAGCTGGCTCAAATGTACTCAGACCTTCCTAGCCTTAGCCAACAGCAGCTGTGGGCCCAGGACTTCTGACCCCAAAGCCGGTGTTCTTTCTAGGATGCCACAATGTTATCATCTATCTCAGGGTCTTCTAGACTCTGCTCTTCTAGACTCTGTAGAAAATTACTATTCCATGAGAAAATAGGCATTTGTAAAAACAAACAAATTAATTAAAAAGTATATATATGTATACATATGTATACATGTGTATATTGATATATATGTATTTCATGATCATGTGAATTTGGGAAATGCTGTATTAAACAATGTTAAACAAGTTATTTCATTACAGGAATTTTCAGGTCCTTTAATATTGCTACCAGTGAACATTGTAATATTCATTGGATGGAGGGAAGAGGGCAGAGTAATGTAGCTTTTTTCAAATTTATTTGCTCACTGAGTTTTTTCTGTGGAACCCTCTAAACTTGTCCTCAGAACACCATACAGGAAATGCTGAGTGATTTAAGCTTCATTCTTTGACACTGACCTGGAGCCACCTGAAAAAATTTCCCTCTGACAAAACCTGAACAGAGCAGAGGAGTCCAGATTTGTCTAAATATTAGAATGAAATTGGACCCTTATCTTACACCATTCACAAAAACTCAACTCAGAATGGAGTAAGACCTAAACATAAGACCTGAAACTAAAAAACTCCTAGAAGAAAACCTAGGGGAAAGTCTCTTGGCATTGGTCTTGGCAATGGTTTCATGGGTATGACACCAAAAGTACAGACAACAAAAGCAAAAATAGACAAGTGGGACTACATCAAGCTAAAAAGCTTCTGCACAGCAAAGGAAACAATCAACAGAGTGAAAAGCCAACCAATGAAATGGGAGAAAATATTTGCAAACCGTATATCTGGTAAGGGGTTAATTTCCAAAATACATAGGGAACTCCCACAACTCAATAGCAAAAAAACCCCTAAAAACCCAATTGAAAAATGGGCTAAAGACTTGAATAGACATTTCTCTAAAGAAGACATACAAATGGCCAAGAGGTGTATAAAAAGATGCTCAGTATTATTAATCATCAGGGAAATGCAAATCAAAACCACAGTAAGATATCACCTCAAACCTGTTAGGATGGTTATCATCAAAAAGCCAAAAGACAACAAGTGTTGGTGAGGATATGGAGAAAAGGGAAGTCTTGTACACTATTGCTGGGAATGTAAATTAGTTAGTTACAGCCATTCTGGAAAACAGTATGGAGATTGCTTGAAAAATTAAAACTACCATATGATCCAGCAATCCCACTTCTTGGTATTTATCTAAAAGAATTGAAATCAAGGGGCTGGCACGGTGGCATAGCAGTTAAGTTCGCCCTCACCACTTTGGCGGCCCAGGGTTTGCAGGTTCGGATCCCGGGCATGGACCAACACACTGCTTGCCAAGCCATACTGTGGCAGGTTTCCCACATAAAATAGAGGAAGATGGGCACAGATGTTAGCTCAGGGCTAAACTTCCTCAGCAAAAAGAGGAAGATTGGCAACAGATGTTGGCTCAAGGCCAGTCTTCCTCACCAAAAAAAAAAAAAAAGAATTGAAATCAGGATCTCGAAGAGACAATAGCACTCTCATGTTCATTGCATCACTATTCACAATAGCCGAGAAATGGAAACAACCCAAACGTCCATCAACAGATGAATGAAGAATCTGGTATACTAATACAATGGAATATTATTCAGACTTAAAAAAAGAAGGAAATTCTGCAATATGTGACAAGGATGAAACTTGAGGACATGATGCTAAAGAAATAAGCCGGTCAGAAAAAGACAAATACTGTGTGATTCCACTTATATGAGGTATCTAAAATAGTCAAATTCATAGAGTCAAAGAGTGGAATAGTGGTTGCCAGGGGCTGGGAGAAGGGACTTACTAGTCAAGGGGCATAAATTTCAGTTAAACAAGATGAGTAAGTTCTACCGATCTGATGTCTAACATCGTACCTATAGTCAATTATACTGCATTGTACACTTAAATAGCTAAGAGGGTAGGTCTCATGTTAAGTGTTCTTATCACAATAAAATAAAATTAAATTAAAAGAAAAAGAAAGAATGAAATTATAGCAATTAAATAGAAGTGAGCATCAGAAAGGTAGCACTTTTCAATTTTAAATTCTTATTTGTATGTCTCCATAGCTTTATAAATTCAAGTTTGTACCACTACCCATGTAGAAATTAAAATACTGACAATATTAAGGACTAGCAAAGATGCAGAACAACTAGATCTCTTATATATTGCTCTGGGAATATACAATGGTACCACCATTGTGAAAACAGTTTGACAGTTTACTATAAAGTTAAACATACACTTACCATACTACCCAGCAATCCTACACCTGGCTATTTACCCTAAAGAAATGAAACTTATTTCTGCACAGAAACCTTACACAAGTGGTCACAGCAGCTTTATTTGTACCAGCCAAAAACTGGAAACAGTTCAAATGTCTTCCAGTGCATGAATGGTTAAACAAATTGTGGTATATCTCCACCATGGACTACTACTTAGGAGTGAAAAAGAACAACTGTTGATATATGCAACAATGTGGTTAGATCTCAAGAGATTATGCTGAGTGAAAAGAAACCGATCTCAGAAGGTTACATACTGTATGATTCCATTTATGTAACATTCTCTAAATGGAGAACAGTTGCCAGGATTTAGGGTGGAGGGGAAGGGATCACTGTAAAAAGGTAGCGGGAGAGAGTTTCTTTATGATGATGAAACTTCTGTATTCTGATTATGGTGGTGGTTACATGAATATACACGTGATAAAATTTCGTGGTACTATACACCAAAAAAAAAAAAAGTGCATGTAAAAACCGGTGTGAACTGAGTCAATTCTGTAGTTTCATTAATAATACTACAGTAATGTCAATTCCCTGGTTCTGGTACAGCTATGGCTACACAAGATGTTATCCTGCTGGGAAGCTAGGCAAAGGGTAGATAGGAACTCTCTGTACTACTTTTGAAACTTCTTGTGTATCTTAAATTATTTCAAAGTAAAAAAAAAAAAATTTTATTAGCAAGGAAGAAGTCAAACAAAGAAATGAAAAAACAATTCAACTTTGGTTGAGTCCAGAGGAGAGGCTTTAGGAGGGCAGGAATCCAGTCCACCTTATTCGTCATTTAGGACCATCCTTGGGTCAATCAGTTCTACAATAGCCTTTCTGGCTCCGCCAGTTAACTAGCTGTGAGACTTTGGGGAAGTCACAATCTGTCTATGCTTCAGTTTCTTCATCAGCGGAATGGAAATAATAACAGTTCTTGCATCATAAGATTCAGGTTAGATTAAAGAGTGAATAATGTCAAGTGCTTTGGATACTTTACAGAAGGAGGAGGAGTTCCACGAAGGGATATATACATTCTATCCTCTGAATATGTGATATGTGCAAAGCAGTCGCATGACTGGGCCTCATGGCTCATCATGATGGTTAGCCAATGTATAAACGATATGAACTCCTTGCTTACAGAATAGTGTCTACAATATACCTACGCAACCTATCTCATTCCCCAAAGCTTTGAAATGCATAGAACTGCAACTGTCAGCCCTTTGCTTTTGACACAATTTTCTTTGACATTAATAAGGAAGGCTTACACTAGGGAACATATTTTTCCTTGATTCATATTTCATTTCTAACTCTCTTAATACCCTCTTTGTATTTCTATCATTTCACTTAGACACATATGATTATAATGTCTGTATGTCTGTTCCCCTTACTGAGCTGTGAACTAGAGGTAGGAGCCTGCATGCATTCATTTATTCAACATATAGTGACGAGCCCCTCGTGTTCCAGGCACTGTTCTAGATGCTGAGGATGCAGCAGTGAACAGACAAATGCCCTCTTCTCGATGGTCGTTACAATCTTGTATGGAATTCTTTGTATTTCTAGCTCCTAGCATAGTGCCTGGCCCATGGTAGGTGCTCGAATGTGTCATGGATAGATGAGTGGAATGATAAAATGAATATTTCTGTTAGTGGGTACACTATATTTAAACAAAATGGACCAAAACCTGGTATAAAATTGGCTGTTCTAAGATTCTAGAGAGAATGAGAAACAATTGTCATAAGACTATTGGAAATGAGCTACCCTTTTGCATCTTCTTCCTCTCCTATGACACTTTCTGTTTGGCATTTTGCTGTGAATAAAGCAGTAGGTGAATGAAAACAAGACAATGCCAGTGCAGAACAGAAGCATCTCCTTTGGAGAGATGAGGAACTATTAAGACTCTTAAGAAATCTTTGACCTTTTTCCTCATGAAGATATTAATTGCAAGTGATTCCTGAGTTAAGAAATATAAAAAGATTGGCCAGAAAATAGCTTCTATGCTCCAGCTCTCTAAATTTCCAAGATTAAATTCTCTCCATTTGAATTTTGCATTACATTAAGTTTGTTTGGAAGCCAAGTCCAGGAAAAAGATCTAAAACCGCAGAGATTGCCCTGGACAGCAGGGTAAGAGGCTGATTCCCTTTGCAGATTTTACTAAAATGCTCCTCACAAAGCTATTACTAACATTTTAAGTCTGATTCATGTAACTCTTACTTTGGTCTTCATGGGTGTACATTCCCTGGTTGCCATAGAAAGATTCTAAAAATGATTTTTATTTATAATGTTTTAAATTCACCAGTACTTATGCACAGCACAAAACTCAAAAGGCTCCAAAAAAGAAATCATGAAAAGAACATGTCCTTCCTCTCTTCTTACTGGCTCAGCCTGCTCCTCTCCATTGACATATTTCTTACATATCCTTGTAAGATGTTTTATGAATATCTATATTTTGGAAACAAGACTCCAGTATCCAATTGTATTTCACATATGCAGCTACTGGAAGTCAAATAGGGTAAAAAAACTTTTTTAGATTTCTAATTCAAATAATTCTTGCTCAAATCATTAATTTCATTTTCTACTTACTTTCAAGAAAAGAGGCAAAAGATATCTTTGAATAGTGAAAGAGCACTGATGGAGACAGGTGTCGGGCTCTGCCATTAACTAGCAGATACTAGTGGGCTAACTTCCCACCTGAAAACCGTGGGCGCTCTAGACGACGTCCAAGGTTCTTACAAGGGTAAAGGGCCACAGTTCTGCTGAACAAGAGATCACATTTACTTTTCTCAAGTCAAAGTGCAAGATAGGTACCTGTTGCATCTGTAGGACTGTACAATGAGACTGATGCTCCAATGGCCCAGGTGCTACAAAAGCCTGAGATTCTATGATACAGTCAGTGCAGTTTTGTGACTCTTTATATCTTACTTCATTTCTTTGAAAATTGGCAAACCCTCAGTCAAATATATATAGAAACATAAATCAGAATAACATCACTTCCCAAATGTTCTTGATTAATCATACCTTCATAACATCACTTCCCAAATAATCACATACCTTACACATTATGCTCAAAGCCACGAAGAATTGATTAGTTGCAGGTGGGTTTATCAATGCACTTAAGCTTTAAGATGTTGCCCCATCCGTGCTTGTAGTGTATCAATTCTTAACAGTTACATAAAATTTTACAATAGGGTTATGAGTGTTAAAGCAAGTCTGCAGAGTTGAGCGGCATGGGCTACAGCAAAATCACGATTGCAAATTCCCAGGTTAACTCTCTGTAAGATTTATCCATCAGATCTGGAGTGAGCCTTGAGAAGCACTCCCTTCACAAGCTCTTAAATGAGTGATTGTCCAAGCTGACTACACATTGGCATCTCCGGAGGAGCTTTAAAAAATGCTGATGCCTGGGTCCCATCCCCTGAGATTCTGATGTAATTGGTCTGAGTAAATTTAGCCTGGGCATTGGATTTCTCAAAGCTCCTTTGCTGATTCCAATGTGCAGCCAGGATTGAGAACCACTACTATATATTTTGACCAGGGTTGCCTTACTCTGGAAATCTCTTTGGATCATCAGAAATTGTTTACTTCTCTCATGTGGCACTGGTGTAATCTGCTCCCATATTAGCTCTACTCTTTGTGTGAAACCAAGGCATAATCACAGGCTCCTCAACGTCATCTGGAGACCAGCATCCACATCACCCAGGTACAGACCCCTCCAACAATTGCAACAGATCCCCAAGTGTTTCATTCGTTCATTAAAGATTAAGCAGCACAGCAAAGTGGCCTCAAATTATGCATTTCTAACAAGTTCCCAGGTGTTGTGGTTCTGCTGGTCCTCGGTCCACAGTGGCAAGGATCTAAAGCACTTTTTCTCAGTCTGGCCCATTGAAGGTTTCCAGAAAAATTGGGCGGCAAATTCATTCTTGACTTCACCACAGACCTCCTGAATCAAACTCTCTTGGAATCTGCCTTTACAACAGACTGTTCATTCCCAGGTGATTTTTATTTACATGCAAGTTTGAGAACCACTGAAGCCCGTCCAACTTTTCCCGGGAGTAGAAATCATCCTGCCTTTGAAAAGCAGCCTGGTCTACTTGTTTAAAAGCTCCTCTGCATTATAGGCTAGATTGGCCTAGAGGAAACAGCATTACTCTCTAAGGTAAAATAGTCTTTCCTTAGCCCTTCAAATAACTGAAGATAGTCTCTCCCTTGCCTACATGATCTTCACTGTCAGGTTTAGAGTTCCCAACAATTGCTCCTGATTGTTTCTTACTCTTCTGGTTACCCCCCCAACCCCCACATTGGAAACCTTCCAGTTCAACACACCCCTCAAAGGAAGGCAGCTCACACCACAGAAAACCTCCAAAGCGAGCAGCATAGCGTACAAAGAAGACTGTCGTCAACTCTGACCAGCACATTATATTTTTAAATAATGAAGCTGGTGGTTACATTTTTTTTTTTTTTTTTAGAAAAGCTATGTATCATGTTAATTCAATCTTGAGCTTCTGTTTAAACACAACTCCTATTTCCGTTTCCCCTGGGTCATCAAGAGATACCACCCATTCCCGTACTTTCACAATTATTCATTGAACTCGAGTATAGGGCTTTACTTATAACCCAGATAAATATCATCACTGTGATCTCCATGTCCACTGTTTGAGCCCGGTGAAGGAGTTCTGGTTACTAGTCCTGAATAAACAGTCTTGGAATCAGATGGTGTCAGATTCAAGTCGGAGTCAAGTCTACAACTCTGCTGTAGGCCCTTAAGCAAGTTCTTTAGCCTTTATAAGCCTATTTTTCATCTATAAAATGGGCACAATTTAATAGTATCTGTCTTACAGGATAGTTGTGAGAATTCGATAAGATAATGAGAAAGCACTTTGTAAAGTATAAAGCTGTGTAAATGGTTAACAAAAGCATCCCCAAGCTATGAATTTACAAGCTTAATAACCATAACGCTGATTCATTCATTTATTCTCTTCAACCCCCACATAAAATAAGTGGCAGTCCTGAAATCCTCTGAAAAACAAAATCTGTCTCTTCTACCACCATCTATAACCCATTCTAGTTTGCTTTTCTTTTCTGAAGAGTTTCAGTCTTCTGTGAGCAAAAGAGAAGGGGAAACCTGGCCTGAGAACCCTGAAACCAAATACCAAGATAGCTCCCTAGAAACCAGTCACATGGAAGTGGATGAAACCAAAAAACCACTTTAATGTCACTGACATGGGTGTCAAAGTGTTCAGACAGGCTATCTACTTCCAGTTTCTCACCAGAAAACCCCTTTAATGTCACTGACATGGGTGTCAAAGTGTTCAGACAGGCTATCTACTTCCAGTTTCTCACAAAAAGAGGAACTCAAAATTGCTGAGCTTCTGGCCATTGGAATTCTGTAGAACCAGGGTTCCCAAGCTAAGGGGGACATGTGATGAAATATATAATACAATAGATATAATATAATGTAATATAATATATCCCACCAACATAAGACTTCACCCTGCCTTACTGCCAAGAAAGCCCCTTGAAGTTATTCAGGGGCAATGAGGTTTCATATAGAAGCCCGTGAACGTGTATAGACCTTCCCATGAGTGGTAAATTTCCTGGATGGAAATGAGTAAGAATATATTCCAAGGCTTACTCATCATTTGCACCTCTTCACCTCCAAATTCTCATTTCTTAAAATAGGGACAACCTCAAAAACAGGAGCCTCAGTTTTACCCCATAAGACAAAGAAATGCTTCGTCATCTTCAATGGTTGGTCATCCTTCTCTATGAATCTCAAGGTACTTTTTCAGACACAAACCTTTGCTAATTTCTATGATTTATGGATTATGAAGGCTGAGGCTTTTAGAATACACATATTTTTCCAAGAGACTAATCACAGAGTTATAACTTGAGCACAGATACAAGGCAAGGAGTAAATATACTCAAACTACTTTAAGTAACAAACACCTAATATTTATTAATAAATTAGTACACTTGAAGGCATTTTTCTGATATCAGTCCCTCACCACTACTCACAAACCCCACCCACACAAAAGGAGTCCATACCACCTTTGCATTAGAATCTGGCAACTGAGCATTAGAGAGCACGTTTATAAATGGGAGCATAGTTGCAAATATATCAGACAAGAGTTCTTACAGCTGCAGCCATTTTTAATTAAAGTGATTGAATGAAGGAAACTCACCAAGACCAAGGCCTTGAGGGCAGACTGGACCTATCGACTATGTGTGTATAAAAAACGAGACATCTTTTAAAGCAAAGCTGGGCAAATTCCCTAGGGAAAAGGTGCCACTGGCACTCAATTGTGACTTTCCAAAGTGCAGCAATAGGTTCCAGAACAGCTCAATCTCTAAAAGATGAAGTTCAAGTTCTTTGGCAGCCCAGTTGTCAAGCCACTTAAATAGCAAGTCCTGATGGCTTGAGGATTTCATGTCTCCAGCCCAAAGCATATTAGCATAAGAGGAGCACAAATAATCAAGCGTTCTAAACAGTGTCCAGGTGAAAACCATACAATCAGCAAGAGTGTGGTCAAGTTTCGGCCATGAATATGAGCTATACAACAAGGCATATTAAAAAGATAGCTCAAAACCTAACTGCGTTAGCATAACTCAACAGGGTCTTACATTTCCTAAACCCTTGAGAAAATCTGTAAATGACAAATAATAATAAAAAATAGTAATAATAAAAAAGTAGATGTGGATGTTGTGACATGAAGACTGCTTATAGGATTCACAAGATGCCATTACACTTAAGAAGTTGAGAGCCTCACGATCCAGTGTGATGGAAAAGTCACACTACATTTGTGGTACATTAAGTGAATTTAAAGTGCACAGAACAATTGTGAAAATACATAAGAAGGCAAAACAGAGAAAAAAATATGGAATCTAAAAAACTTTAGTGGTGGGTATTTTGCAACAGTTATACCTTGAAAAGGCTTATAAACCAACTTCCCGGAAGGGTTAAAAAAAAGAAAGAATGCAAAACACTGGCCATATACTCTGTTAAACACACTCACACACATACTCCAAAAAACAAAAATAAAAAAACAAAAACAAACCACCCTGCCACTAAAATTGAGGAATTTCCAGAGTGTAGTGTCCCTCGTGCTCTACAACAGGTCAGGAAGATGGCTATAAACAGAGTCCAGGAGGGTCTGGCTGGCTTCCTGGCTCTTGACTCCAATAATCTCAAATAGCCGGTCCAGCTTGTCCTCAGCCTGAGGAATCTCTTCAATCACCCGCAGCTCCTCAGGATTCAGAATGTGGAGCATGTCATCAAAAATAGGCTGCAAGTCGCAGGGGTCCAGGCGTACCTGCCGCAACACTGTGTCCTTCTTTTCTGCAGGGAGGAGAGGGAAAGGAAGGGGACAGCTGTAAAGGGACTGTTTTAGGGGGAGAGTGACAGCTACCCTCTCCCCAGGCTCTCCCCACCTCCACCCCTCAAAGTGAGTGAGTGAAGCTCTGGCACATTTTAAACAACACAATAGCTTTTCTTTGCATTGCACTTTATTCGCATTGCACGTAAGATAACAGGCAAGATCTGCCTAATAGAGATCAGACAAGGATCTGCTTGAGTGGGTTACTGACGTGTCATTAACACGACATTTGCCTAGACTTAAATGACTTCTCCTAAATTCTTCTAAAACTCAAAGGGAGAATGCAGAAATGCTTAAAGTTAAAAAAAACAAAAACAAAAACCTCTACTACTCTCCCCGTGGTAGTGTGTTTACTAAACAAAGATATCAGCCTCTCCCTTTTCAATCAAAAATTCCAAGTCAATGTAATCTGCTTATCTGACTTTCTAATTACCCTGCAATATTTTTAAACTAAACTGCTGAGGGCAAAAGTACATAAATAAGAAAATATGGCTTTTTGCCTCATACCTTTAATGGGGTGAGGAACTACAACTTTTATCACTATTATAAAAAGCTTTCTCTAAAATATAACATGTAAGAAAAAATATAACCAAAATATAAATCTTTTATATAAATATAAAATAGAGGAATATAAATTTATGTAAAGTATATAAAATATAAATATGTAAAACAGAACCTATTTTATAAATATATAAAATATAACCCTTTCAAATAAAATATAACTAGAATTTCCCAAACTAGGAAATTTCTAACAAAAATCTATCATCAATATAATGTGCAGGCTAATTCTCTACCTTGCTATTAAAAACTGAATGTGGCAAATTATTTACCAAAATTACCAATCCATACTGTTTAAAACATTATTTGCAATCAGCCTTGACAGAGCGAATTTTAATTTGAGTCATGAAAACCTACACTTCAGACTCTCAAGATAGGTTATACTTATTTAAATCTTTGGATTCTGCAAGCCTGGTAAATAATTTCCAAAAAACCTGCAAGACTACATTTTATCAGACCTTCCCTGAAACACACATTTGCATCATGAGGATAAAGGCTGACCGATACTCCTGGATGCCGGCTCTTGGCTCTCGGCCAGGCAGTCAGAGCTGTACAGATTTTCTAGGCGGGTCCCCAGAGGCTAATGACGTGGTTTCTCTCAGGCCAGTCTCATCATGCAGTCTAGGATAGGTCTTCCTGGGCAGGTCATTCAAATGACTCAACTACAACTGGGCTGTGGAACTAGCGAGGGAGAAATCCCAGCAGCTCTTTTGGAGGAGGCATGAAGAATGACCACCGATGTGAGCCGTCCTGCCCAGGTCTGTACCTTTGGTAATAAAGGAGCCCGTCCTGCTCAGTGCCGAGGAGCCGCTGGATGTGGAGTCACAGCGAAGAAGGGGCTCGGACTCGTCCACGAAGAAGCCCTTGTTCTTATCCAGGGGGGAGGGTTCCACCGTCAGGAGAGTGGAATTCTCAAGTTTCGTGTTGGGGCTGGCAATGGGGCCCGGGCTAAGTGGGCTGGGGTTCACTGGGAGAGCCAGTTTGTCAGTTTCCAGCTGTGAGATGGAAGAAAAAAGATTTTTCTAATTATATATTCAAAAATTATATAGAAAAAAATGAAATTAAGACCCCTCCTCAGATGCTATTTTTTGTTCCACTTAATATTTTATAGATAAATTCTCCCATGTTAACAGTCCATAACTTATATCGTTGCTATACACACACACTTCTAAACCCTTCAAAAATATACACAACGGCATGTATGAGCATTAAAGATTTGGAACCAATCTGCTGTCTCACAGGAGTAGAAGTGGACAAGCGAGTGAAGAGGAAGATCTCCAACGTAAAATATAATTTTGTAGAACTGGAGAAGGTCTTAGATAATACCTAGTATATTCCCCTCTGTCATGGGTTGAATTACATCCCCCCAAAATTTATATGTTGAGGTCGTAACTCCCCGCATCTCAGAATATGACAGCATTTGGAGATGGGGCCTATAAAGAGGTAATTGAGGTACAATTAGTTCTTAACCCAATATGATTGGTGTCCTTATAAGAAGAGAGATTTGGACACAAACACACACAGAGAGAAGACCATGTGAGGGCACAGGGAGAAGACGGCCACCTTCTACAAGCTGAGGAGACAGGCCTCAGAGGAAACCAACCCTGATGACACCTTCCTCTCAAACTTCTAGCCTCCTGAATTGTGAGAAAATAAATTTGTGTTGTTTAAGTGGTCCTTTATTATGGCAGCTGTAGCAAACTAGTACACACTCTCCTTACCAGTAAGGAAACTGAGGCCTGGAGAAGTTCAGTGACTTTCATAATTAAGGGCTCCCAACTGGTAAGTGGCAGAACTAAGACTAGACCCTGGCTCCCATTTCAAACTAGCTTAGGAATTAAATAAAACTGCTTGAAAGAATGAGAACAGGAGAACACCAGAGGCAAAAGTGGCTGGAAAGAGGACCACCCCGCTGGAGCCCGTGATCGGCTCTAAGGACATAATGGAGACCATGAAGATTGCTTTCTGGAGTGGGGGTCAGAGAGACAATAACAAGCAAGCAAACCAACAAGATGGTTTCAGATGGAGATAGTGAGCTTCAGGACCACTCTGGCTGGTGTGTGGACAACAGATTTTAGGGAGGCAAAAATCAAAGTAGGGAGAGCAGGAGGTACAATCATGGCTTGTACCCGGGTGTACACTGGAGATGAGAGAAGTGATAGGTGATTCCAGCCCATGTTACAGGTGAAATAACGAAGGCCCAGAGAGGGCATGCAGCTACTGGGAGAAAGCCAGTGCTTGACTCTGGTCTGCTTGACATCTCTGTTTGGCCCCGTCATTTGACCTTATACCTTAGAACTCTGGCAGGCACTCTCGGCATCTCATAGTCCACTCTCTTTATCTTTTTATTGGCTCTTCTGGCATGGATGAAAATCTGGGAGCCAGGTGGCCAGATCACAGAGGGCAAGGTTCAGGGAGTGATGCGCACTCTTCCCAGAGCTGTTAATCACCGCTCATTAAAACCCCCTTGACTTCGCTCACACACCTCAAGTTCCTCAATCAGGAAGACATTGACCCTCATTTGAAAGCATTACGTTGAATAATTGTACAACACACAGCAAACACAACTGCCTCTTTTACAACCTTTACGGCCTGAGAAATTCTTGCAGCTGACTGCAGATTCTGAAGAGCACTGATTGCTGCACACATCTAACGTTCCAACAGCGTTTTTCCTCTGTACAGCCACCCACACCCTGCTGCTGCTTCCACTGCAAGTTTAAGACTCAGATAACACGCATTCCCAGTGGCCCCCTTCGAATGCACAGACAAGTTTTACGTATATGCTCTTAAATTTTTAATTCAATAGGCCCTGGCATGCGCCCCTCCTCCCTAAAAATGCACATGGCCATTCATGCCAACACACATTTTTTATTCATTCAAATAGACAAAGGGCACTTGTCTACATTCTGGTTCTCAGGGACATTACATTGGATGACATGGTCAGTCAATATAGTGCCCTGTTCTTGCTTAAAAAAGAAATTCCCACCCACAAATCACATGCCAACAGGCTAAGAAGTCCACCCACTTATTTCCTGAACTCAGTTCAAAACTTTAAATATTTAATTCCACCCGCCCCCACCCCGCACTTTTGTCAAAGTATCCTATCAGTGGAAATTAAGCACATGATCTCCAACATAATTTAGAAAGATAGAATGTTGAAGTGATGCACTCCTGTAATTAACAAGTCTAGTGAATATAAAAATGCCCCTAGGAACGGTTTTGGCAACAGCACAACGGAGCTAACAACTATAGCTAAAACCAGGGACGATCTGGTGATCATCTTTCCAGAAAATCTATTCAGCTACTAAGTTTAGGTACCCTTCACTTAGTGTAGCATACACAGCAGCTGGTTGCATTCCAGATTTCTCTAAAGTTATCTGCATGTTTTCTCATACGACAGAAAAAATTGCTCCTAGAGACTAACTCCTTTCCTCCTTGTACCTTAATATTTACAATATCCATCAAAATTGGTTTGCAACACTGCAACTCAAGTATTGTGTTACCTGTGACATCTCTAATCAGAAACTGAGTCATCGGGATATGAGGAATAAATTAATTCTTTAGTAATTCAGAAAATTCATGGTTCAGTATTGAGTTTACAGCAAATGAAGAACACTTACAAAAAATTTAGACACTCAAAGAGAAAATAAATATTCTAAACAAGAAAACCAGATTTCCACAGAAGAGGGTCTTCTCTTGCAAAAGCATTGAGCATAAACTTATCAAAATATTCACAAAATAGATTATGAGTAACTTGATTTATTCCTTATGCTTCTTTAAGCTTTCCAAATTCTTTACAGGCACATATTAACTTTTATAACTCCAAAAAAAAAAAATCAATGTTATTTTTAAAAGCAGTCACCACTGATAAGTCTATTTTCCTTCTGCTAACTTGAAAACGTTATGGCTGCAGGGGCTCTTTTTTATCTTGGTAGCCAAGGAACAGGATGGTTGAAGATCATATACTCAGCTGAGCTCCTCTCTATACTTCTATTAAGTGTTCATGGGCACAAAAGGGCAACAACTCCCAATTTATTACACTGAGGCAGATATTAAGACTTAAAAGAAAGGTCTCTGGGAAAATTTGGCCAGTGAAGGCAATGTATACACCAGATATTTGAAGTTGCTTTGGAGGAACTTGAAAAGTACATTCTTTTTGCTTTATAGCCATGAGGTCATCATGCTAACTTGGAAGACTTACTTGAGAAATGAGGTAGAGACAGCAAGACAGACCAAAAGAGGAGGGAGCAGGGATAATGAGAGGACCTCCCTGAGCAGCCAAAAACAGAATGATTCTATTGTGTGAGCTTCAAGAAGCATGCAATTTATTTTGGCCAAATGAGCCCCAAATGTCCTCCTGGTTAGTTTCCATTTAAGAACGCTTAGTCCTTCCAGATGCTGTACTTATTAGTCCAAAGTGATAAGGAAAGAGAGACAAATGGTTCACCTTACTCAACTGCTGAGTCACACCTAATGCTCCATTGCTGACCTATTTTCCTTTCTGATTACCAGAACCACTGAGGATGAGGAACCATTCAAAGGGATTAGGTAAACAAGGTATTGATCGAAATGTGTGGGCGTGAACATCTCTGGGCCACAGAGGTTTGTAGCAGTGTTTTCGAGAACAATGATTAACTTGTATTTGGGTTGTGGAAGAGCCATTTCAGCTGTGTCCTTGCCACCCTCCACTCCTACCTCAACCAGGTGCCAACACTGAAGTGCCCACTCTGGGCGCTCAACCAAATCACAACTTGAAACCGAGGCTCAAAAATAATTCTCCTCTTTTAATACCAAACCAAAAATTCACTTCCCTGTTGACTGGGCCTTTCCTAGGATGATACACTATGGAAGGTTGAAGAGTTCGCTAGCCCCTGGGGATGGTGGAGCCATGAATGGTAAAGGAAAATTCTTCCAAGCCTTTGTTATGGCAATATATGGTGGTACATAAATGAAACAAGGTTTTTTGAGACGACTTTCTTCTCTGCTATGATCTAGCATCATTCCTGAGCATACTCTGCAGACAGGAACGGGCAGGGAACTCGAGCCTCAGAAGCTATCCCTTCAGCAGGCATTTCATGTTCCCCACAGTCAATTCCTAAAAATCAAAGTCATGAAAATCCTGGAACATCACTTCAAGGGAAGAAAGCAAATACACCACTAACTAGCTACGTGGTCTTAAAAAACCCACTTCCCTCCTCAGACACGTTTCCTCATTTCTAAACGAAAAAGGTTAGACGAGATCATCTCTGCCCAAATTATGTCTTATTTATAGTTTGTCTTAGTATTGCTATTTCATTCTCCCTCTCACCCCTCACCCTCCACCCCAGCTCCCTTTCTCCTTCCAAGTTACCCCCAACTGGTTCACTCAACGAAGATTTACCACCGAGTTATTTTCAATTACTACCCAATTACAAACTCCCTGTGGTTACACAATCTGTTTTTATAAAACTAATTAACAACTTTGATGCATCAGTGACCCCCTGAAATGAAGCACTAATTACCCAGCCTGGATGCTCCTTTCAATCTGCTAAAATGGTTCAACTTAACCCCTTGGCTCCTGGCACTACCCAGTCGGATTCCACCAGGCCCCTTCCCCCGAGCCCCTGTAGCCAGATATGCCTGACTTACTCCAGAATAAAGCTCCTTACAATCAAAAGTCACCCTTTCAACTGAACTTTCCCCCCAGATCTCATCCAACTTAGAAAGAAGGAAGAATTCTATGTTATATTTTTGAAAATTTCTGTCACTTTAATGATGGTTTTTAAAAGCCCATTTGCTAAATTCAATGGAAACTAATTGCTGTTCCACCTGAGTTGACAAGTTGTTACTCAGATCCAGTAAACAAAAAGGGACTCCAAGAAATAAGCCATTATGGATACTGTGCTAAATGATTCAGCACGAAATACATGTAATCTATTTGCTGTTAAGGTGGCTCTTATTAGCTCCATTTTATGGATGAGAAAACTGAGGCTCTAAAAGGTTTCTGTAACCTGCCCAAGGTCACAGCGGCAGGATTCAAGATCAGGTCTGTCTAGTTCCAAAGCAATCCTCTTTGCTGAGCCATGACACTTCCCTGTCTGGACCCACTGCAGTTAGAGAAATTGACAGACTCTGCAAACTCAATATAAACAATCACGTGACCACAAGGAGCTGCCCTGGCCGCTCAGACAGAGTGAAGGGGCCAGAGGCAGTGTCTGCAAGGACCTGTAACTCAATGGCAGAGCTTACACTCTGGCTGGATGACTGCCCTGAGATACAGATGAGAGATTCTGTAAACCAGACACTTCACCTGTAGCCAATAACTTGTTTTCTATTTGAAAGTATTTCAGATCCCAACAGACCAGTGACTGTTGAAAAAAGCAAACAAATTCAATTTCCACTAAAGGTTTATCTCAAAGGAATTACAGTCACAAATAAATACATAACTACAACTATTTAAAGATTATGATATTATCTCAAGCTTGTGTCCCCTGCTCTCCTAGTTGTCCATGTAATCAAGATCAAGTTAGATCTCACGACCTCCAATAGGGCCATGTAGGAATGAAAGATTGGGCTCTGATAAAAACATTTTTTTATAATTCTCTTTGCCATATAAGTATCTCTTGATATCTGAGTCTATGTGGTCCCTCCGTTCAGAGAACAGGGATTCAGGTAATAAGTAATGCTTTGTTATCCAAATCTATGTGGTTCCAGGATTTCAGATATAAATGAGGGTTCAGCTAATGAGCGTTATCAGCCCTATCTCAAAAAATTTATCTGAATCTATTCAATTCCTAAGTTCACATATTGAAGAATACCAGTCACAGATGATAAGAGACAACAACTTTAATTATTCTTCTGAGTGTGAATTCTTAAATCCAACCCAGAGGAAGGAGTCTTGGCAAGAATAATCTAAATTTACTCAGCAAAATTTTTTGCAATCAAAAAGAAAAAAGTTAAGAGGGAAATGGGAAGAGGCTGATTCCTAACCTTTAAAAGAAGGGTTATCAGTTATAAAAAATCTAGAGAGAGGTCTTGGAAACAAGAATATGGATTGGAAATATACATGCACATGTATAGATAAAGCAAAGACGTCATAAAGCAATGTGAATAATTATTGAGGGGCCGGCCCGGTGGCGCAAGCGGTTGGGTGCGCGCGCTCCGCTGCGGCGGCCCAGGGTTCGCTGGTTCAGATCCCGGGCGCGCACTGACGCACTGCTTGGCAAGCCATGCTGTGGCGGCGTCCCATATAAAGTGGAGGAAGATGGGCACACATGTTAGCCCAGGGCCGTCTTCCTCAGCAAAAAAAGAGGAGGATTGGCGGATGTTAGCACAGGGCTGATCTCCTCACAAAAAAAAAAAAAAAATAAAATAATTATTGAATCTAGGTGCTAAGTTTATGGGTGTTTGTTGTACTGTGTTTTCAACTTTTCTTTGTCTCATAAGTCTTATTTTTAAAAGTTAGGAAAATAAATAAATAAGAAAGGCTAAAAGCCAAATAACCGTCAGACAAAAATTCCCCCAACTTTTCCTAGCCTTGATTATTTACTCTTTTGTTGTCTTTCCTCCTTTCCTTTTCTCCAGCCCAGCCCAGACCACAGGAAAGGGAGGCAAGGAGGTGTTTCCACTGCATAAATAGGGAACAGTGCTAACAATTAAATCTAAATCACCAATCAGCAAGTGGACATCACTGGCCTTATGCTGTGTAGATCTCCTGGGGTCACTGGAGGTCATGGGATAGAAGAAGGAACAGGAGTACAACGCCAAGATGTCCTACTCAGCTTCCTGGGAAGCTCTGCACCAGACCACAGAGGCAGCAGAGCTGAGTCAACAGAGCTGTGCACTGCCCAGGTGAGTTGAGAGCCAACGGCAGAGCCTGCAGAAGGAACTCACCCACCCTCAGGAGGCTCATAGGATTAACTTGACCAAAAATGCCACAACCACTGGGGAATTATTTTAAAAGACACCCACATCCACCCTAGATCTGTCCAAGCATAGGATAATGAAAGGATTTTGTTTCAACTGCAACCTTACTTAAGACTATATTTAAACTTCAGCCTAGGTTAGCTGGCCACGTGTGTCTCTCCCTTAAGTACGCCAACCTCAGATCAAGACAGTTGCTGTAGTCTTGCATATATATGTCATCTACTAATTCTGATCATTTCTAAGTGTTAATTTCAAAACTGAATCCCAAGGGCTACAAATCCACCCACATTTAAGTCAAGGTGTCCGTGGCCAATCCTTGTCCTAAGCAAGAGAACCGTTCCTCTCCTGGACGCACATGGGAAGAATGACAGGAAGCCACAAGCAGTGCTATACAAAGCTGCCAAAGCTGGTCAGAACCAGCTGACTCCGGGGGGAGGCAGGGCGGGCGGGCCCCGCCCCGCTGCTGGCGCATGTGTCTGCAAGCTGTCCAGGCTGCTGACATCAACGGTAACGTTGCAGCCCTGAGCTGATTCACTGACTAGCTCTCTCAAAAGAGGAAGTGAGGATAGTGAGTAAGCGGGCTCTCCTGGTTCAGACCTGGAGCCCGCTCACATTCACACCCACTGCCGAGCCTTGCAAGAGCTCGGCTCTGTCAGTACGTTAGGAGATCGTGCTCTGTAGGTTCCCCCGACTTCCCTCAGTGAGATCTATTAGGAAGCCTTTCCCACAAAACAGCCTTTGGACAATTCTAACTAGGAAAAAAGTTGCACAAATCTTCTAAGTTTGCCTTAATGTATTATGGAGGATAGAAAGTAATTTCATAGGAAACTCATGGACTTGAGACCCTTCTTAGTTCAAGCTCTCTTTGCTACTCGAGTTTCCTAAACTTGCCAAATTTGATTGAATTAGTATTATTTAATAAAGTCACTAGTTAGATTCACGCCATTAGAATTAGAATATATGTGGTACACAATTCCAAAGGTACCGAAGGGGATAGCGTGAAAATTACTTCTCCCTTACTGACCTCTGGCTTTAGCCTCTGACTTGCAGGTTTCGGCTACTCAGTTCCCTTCCTGGTAGTAACTACTGTTACCAATTCCCTGGTTCTCTTCCAGAGAAATCTATACTTATACCAATAAACAGGGATATAAATTCCCCACCCCACCTCAGCTCTTATTTTTTACAATAAGGTGAGGCACGGTGTACGCACTGTTCTGCACCTTGCCTTTTTTCATTTAAAAACAGTTCTCCAGGTTAGCACACAAAGAGCTGACTCACTCTTTTTGACAAGTGCATACTGTTCCACTGTAGGAATGGTCCATAACCTACATAACCAGTTCTCTATGGAAGGGCTTCTGTGTTGCTCTACTCTTTTCTTATTACAAGTGATGCTATAATGAACACTTGTACTTGCACCATTCTGCACATGTGGGAATACATGTAGGACATATTCCTAGAAGCGAGATGTCAGTGGTCAGCTGCCATGCATTTGGTAGATAATGCCAGATGGCCCTCCATAAGGGCTGGGCTACTTACACTCGCATCAGCAACAGATGCTGTTCCTCTTTCCCTCTACCTTCACGACACAAGAATGGCATCAGACCTTTTCCTCCTTGCCAGTCTGAGAGGGTAAAATTGTATTTCAGTGTAGGTTTCAATTTGAATTCTTCTTATTCTGAGCAAGGGGTAAAAATCTGTATACCTTTAGGACCCTTTTCTGTGAACTGTCATGTTCTTTTTCTTTTGGGTCCATTTTTCTTTTAAGTTGTTGGTCTCCTAATTAGTTTGTAAAAGCTCTTCATTTTTTAAGGAAATTAACCCAATGTTGCAAACAACTTCTTCCAGTTAGTATTCTGTCTTTTGATTTGCATGCAGTGTTTTCTGGCTTGTATATTTATTGTTAAGTAGTTGAATCTTTCTTGTATGGCTTTTGGTTTTATATCATTCTCAGAAGAGCCTTACCTACTGTTGTGATTATAAAACAAAAAATTTCCCCCATTTTTTTTTCTAGTACTTTTTGGTGATAAGTCATATTAATGGTTGGTCATCCAGCCTGTCCCTTGACTCAGCCCAACTATGGAGAAATCAGAACAGAGTTCCCTCTGTGACAATTTATGGGAAAATTAGGAGTGACAGCTGTCTCTCTCAAGGAAATGGTAAGGAATAAGTGATTAAAACGATAAAATTAACTGGTGTATAATAAAACCTCCTGCTGACCATGATATAATTCCTCATTAGCAAGTGTACCTGCAATTGGCACTTGGGTTATAACAGATCAAGAGACAGTCTCGCAAACACAGGACAGAGAAGGTCGGCCAAAACAAAAGCTATTAACCTTTATCCAGACATGAGTTTTGACTTAAAAAAAAAATTAAAATATGATCTCCAGCACTGGTGATTGATGAAGAAAATAAGATTCTTTTCACGATATTGATTTCGATTTCCTCCCAAAGCACTTTTTGAGAAAGCCTTTGAGGGTGTGGATTAAAGGGGTAGAAAAGGTCATCAACTAATAGACTCAGCCTTTTCTGAATGTAGTGACACCATGTCTCAGGGAAAATCAAAGCCCACTTCAAATTCTCTGTTTAGCAGTTTGACAGAATCTATTGCAAGGTTTGGTTCACTTACCTATCCCTCCCATAAAACTGTCAGCGTCA
Source organism: Ceratotherium simum simum (assembly GCF_057802395.1). NCBI lineage: Eukaryota > Metazoa > Chordata > Mammalia > Perissodactyla > Rhinocerotidae > Ceratotherium > Ceratotherium simum. Next base: position 47,350,171 of record NC_141912.1, read on the forward strand.
TGAGGGATGATTCTCTGTTTTTGTGTTTTGTGTGTGGGTTTTTTTTTTTTTTCATTTAGTATCTCCAATGCCTGATACAGGGCTCAAAATGTAATGGGTGTTCCATTAATGTTTGCTAAATAAATTGCTTGTGTTAAACCATCTCAACCTTAAAGAGTATAAAAAAACAAAAAGCATGTATAAGGATGTGGGTGTTGGGGAGGGAGGATATATCAATGTCAAGACCCCAAGAATCTGTTTCCCAGACTTTTCTCCTTATAACGTGTACACATCAAGCTCAACTGCCATATTTCATTAATTCTATGACACATATTTTTTTACATTTTAATAGCTCTAAAATAGGGATGTATCTTACAACTATAATTGGCAGTATTTTTATTGCTTTCTTTGTGGTACATATAATAATGGCACATCTTACAATTGACATGGCATCCAATAAAATACAGAAATACATCTTAATTCTAACACCTACCTATACGTTGCAGGACCATGAAGCTTGCTAGATAAGCACTGATGTAAAGCACCCAGAGGGTGTTTGGGACACAACAGAAACTCAGCAAACGCTGGTTTCCTTTCTCCTTAATGTGCATTTATTGAAAGTAGAGTGGTGTCATTTGCTCTTGAGTCAAAAAAGGAGAATGTGCAGTTCAAATTCCAACACCCAGATCCTTACAAGACAGCTACGAATCAAGCAGTCAAAAGTCAAACTGTTGAATTTGTCAGTCCCTTCTATTTTAGATCTTGGAGATTCAAAGTTTGAACTCTAGCACTTGACATGAAGTGGGACACTGGAAGCTTATTCCTGTACCTTTCATAGTGCAGAACAATGAAAAGCTTCTGAAAAGCTTGTTACTGAACAAAACAAAACAAGGTTCTAAGTAAAACAGACATTCATTGCAGAGTCAAAGGTTTAAGAAGCCCTTGGTATGACAAAGCAGGCAGGGCACCCTAGGGAAAGTCTTGGGGAAGAAGACCAAAACATAGTCTTGAAAGAAACTACCATCTGTTTTTTTTTTTAAAAATGACCTTCAAATGGACAAATATATGTCTGCTCTTGTTTTCTACGTATTTTTTGGTGGGTCAAGTACTCCTGCCTTCTGATGCTATTTTATAATTCCTTGTGCAGACTTCCTTTATGACATTTGCTTATGCCACTGAATCCTAATTATTGCACAGGTGTTCCATCTTCGCGAGTGAGCTGTTGAAAGGCAAAGACCACCTTTCTTCTTTACACCGTCCCAGGCGCACAGCTGGTGTTTGACAATAGGTTGTTGACTAACTGAATGAAACCTTGGAATAAGATAAAAAGTAGAACAGCCTGAAATGTCATTAAAACCTATAGGCTGATTCATAGACATGGCTTCTTTGTGCACAATGACCACCTTAAATTAAACACAAGCATCACTAAGTGTACCTGGGCCTATTGTGTGTCAGCAATCCCTTTACAACGCTCCTTCTCCTCCACACCCTAGAAGTTCCCCAGAGCCTGCAGTCACATCCTGCAAATAAAGTAACTTGACCTTAAATGACCCTCTACGCTCTGGTAATGCAGCAGAGGGCAGGGCTAGATACGTGCGAGCTTAGCTAACATCTTCAGGCCTTAGGACAATAATCCTTATTTTCTGAGATAACCAACCGGCAAATTAAAGACAAAGACAAATCTGAATAGCCAAAAAGCCAACAGTTACATATACAGCTGGTATTTGCCTCAACTCGCCCTCACTATATTAGATTTCTGAAAATAGCTGGTCTCAGGCAGACCCTAGATAAGGACAGCTGCATCCTGCAGCTGGTGAGCAACAAGTCAATAACTGTAGTTCCCTCTGCGGCAGCAGCAGTGGTACCATCCTCGCCAAATAGAATGCCCAGAGCTCTTCTCACTGTTGACATTCTCCCAGATGATTATACACAGCAACGCCACCCAGTCTCCAACACATAGTCCACTACGGGTGAGAGAGAGAACTCTCTCCCCCTTAGGTCTCCTATGTGATTTCTGGAAAGGATTCAGAATCTCTAACAAAGAGTCATTCTCCCACATAGAAGTCAACAACACCAACACTGGCTTCAGGTCCACTAGTGGTTAGATTCCAGTGTCATTTCAATCTATCTAATCTTACGGAAGGAGCGAAGGAGGGCTAAGACAGCCAGCTCCTCTGCCTGATCAACACCAATTCTTTACATTTGTGAATCTCTGGTCAAAACAGACAGCTAAAGTAACACTTTATATTATTTTAAACTATTGAGGTTGTTTTTAATATTATTATTTTTTAAATGTACATAAAATTACTTTTTCCTCCCTTTTTCAAAATGAAACAATAAAGGAATGCTGGAATTCAAATCACAATTACTGCCCAACCGTTACTTTAGCACCTCCTTTTTTTACATCCCACAGTTTAACAAGCCATTATCTCATTTAATTCTGATAACCACTTGAATTCCCATTTTAAATAGAAAAATCTGAGTCAGAGAAATCATTTGCCCAGAGTTTCCTATAGAGAAGAAAAACAAGTCCGCCCCCTCCAAGGGAGAGGCAAAAAAGAAAAGAAAAAGATTGCACTGGCCAAGCCCACCCAAATATACAAAAGTTCCGAAAAGAAAAGAAAAAAACATAAAAGGAATCCCAGAAATTCAGTTGCTCACTTTTGTTTCCCTTTTTCTGACAGCTGTTGAGAGAACAGGCGGTTATCTTCACACACACCATCACCTTCGTTTCTTCACTAGAGAAAACACCCCTGCTGGCCTAGGAACATTCGCTCAGCCAGTAAGGAATAAATATTTACAGTTAGCTGGAATTTCCAGTTCTTGGGCACTGAACCCAGATAGCAACCCTCGTGCTCAACGGTCTACTTTAAGCAGTCCTAGAATTGGGAATGCCTCCCCACCCCACACTAAGTAACCCTTGATGTTCAGGATTTAAAGGACTCATTATGTGTCTAAGAGTTGGAGCGAGTTAGGAACGTTCTCCCATCCCTCTCACCTCTAGAGCCTGGGAATAATTGCAACTATTAATGGTAAACATTCACCAAGGGCTTACTGTGGGTCACACTTAATTCTCACAACATCTCATAGGACAGGCACTAACGGTGTTCCCATTTTCTCAGGAAAAACTGAGGCAGAGAGGCCAAGTCATTTACCAAAGCGTCCCCAATGTGAAATGCTGCCAGGACAGGAGTTGAACCTGGCACATGTCTGCATGCTGATGCCTCAATTTGGAGCCTTAATGGCCTGTTAGTTGTGCACCCAGCACTTCCTCCTCCCACACTTGTGGATTTACTCCCTTAAATTATATAAGCGCGTATAAGTTTCTTCCATTCAACTGGAAGCTTCCCTCACAGCACTAACTTTGTCTTACTCATCTTTGCGTTGCTCAAAGTGCCCGGTCTGATATTGCGCACATAACTTGTTACGTAATATAGATTTAAAAATAAAATCATCTCCTTTCCTTTGCTGTTTAGCGGGAGAAACTTAAACCCAGGCATGAAAGTACTGAAAGAAAATAACTGTCAAGCTTAAATTCTATTTTCCAGCTATCCCTCAAAAACAAAGGGCAAATAATGCAATTAATTTATTTAGTGGGCATTTTCCAAACAAAGAGAAACAGAGCTTATTGCTGGAAACCTACACTAAGTATTCTTTAGGCCAAAGAGAAATGATCTCAGCTGAAGCTGTAGGAAGGAATAAAGAACAAGAGAAAAGATCAATATGCAGGTATATCTAGGTGTATCTGACCGCGTAAAACCATAATAATTATGCCTTCGGCGGGTTAAAAAATATGTAGTGTTAAAATTCATGACAACAAAAAACATAATGCAAGAGAAGGATAAATAGGATTACAGTCTTCTAAGGTTATTGTATTGTTTGCAAATAGTAAAACGTGCACATTTATAAAACGTCTCTCATAATTTAATTGTACACGTTGTAATCCCTATGGTATCCATTAAAAATAAAGTAAAAAATGCATAACAAGCTAATAGAAGAGAAAAAGTAGAATAATAAAAAACACTTGATTAATCCAAAAGAAGGCAAGAAAGGAGAGAAAAAAAAGAGGACAAGACAAATACAAAACAAATAATAAGGTGGTAGATTTAAACCCAAATATATGAGTAATTACATTAAAAATGTCACCACACTGAAATTCTCTAATTAAACGACAAAAACTGTCAGACTAGATTTTTTAAAAAACCTTCAGTATATGCTACTTACAAAAGACTTTTTTTAAATAAAGCCACAGGAAAAAAAAAAATCAAAGTAAAAGGATGGAAAAAAGAGATAACATACTATTTGGAATGCTGTATTAGGCTTTTGTTTTGATTTTTAAATAGCTTTGGCAAAATCACAGTAACTTCCAACTACTGTCCCACTGTGTTGCTGCTTTTTCCAAATGCTCATGCCCTGGGAGGGAAGAAGAGGTGTGATTCTGGAAGGTGGGGTTCAGTTTAGAGGTTGAACTTGAAAGAAGAGAGTACTGAAAAATATAGCTTATACTTCAGATAAAGAGTCAAGTAGGTGAATGGATAAATAAACTGTGGTACGTCCAGGAAATGGAATATTATTCTGCACTGAAAACAAAGGAGCTCTCAAGTCATGAAAAGACATGGAGGAACCTTAAATGCATATTACTAAGTGAAAGAAGCCAATCTGAAAAGGCTAGATACTGTACGATTCCTACTATATGACATTCTGGAAAAGGCAAAACTATGGAGACAATAAAAAGATTAGTAGTTGCCAGGAGTGGCGTAGGAGGGGAGAGATAAATAGGCAGAGCACAGAGGATTTTGGGGCAGTGCAAGTATTCTGTATGATATTATAACGATGGATACATGTCATTACACATTTGTCCAAACCCACAGAATGCACAACACCAAGAGTGAACCCTGCGGTAAACTATGGACTTTGGGTGATTATGATGTGTCAATGTAGGTTCATCCTTTGTAAAAAATGTACCACTCTGGTGGGCGGTATGGATGATGGGGGAGGATATGCATGTGTGAGAGCAGCAAGTATATGGGAAATCTCTGTACCTCTCTCTCAATTTTGTGTAAACCTAAAACTGCTCTAAAAATAAAGTCTTAAAAAAAAAACTTCAAAGAACAGCACACCAAAAAGTGAATTTTACTGTATAATTTTTCTAATGCATAAAAAAAATTTAGAAAAATAAAAAAGAGTTAGTCTCTGGATGTGTTTAATTAGAAAATGGCTAATAGGCCACTGTGGTTAATAATGGACCAGCTGTTCTTGACAGAGGTAACTGAACAGCGCACCGGGGCTAATCCTTCGAGTGGAACATAACATAGGTGCTCTCAGGCTCATGAATAGGAAAAAACATTAACCATTTTTAAAAACACACACTCGGTCATTTTTACACATTAAGAGTCCATTAATTCCTGCGGCAAAGTCCCAAATTTCCAGCCGTACCACAATACACAAAGAATACAAATCCATCATAAGATGGAACGAATAAGTCTCACTTATGCCCCATGCGTCCTGATTCTCTTGTTGGACTTGACAAATCTCAGCGATAAACCATGAACAGACAGTTACATACTGTGAGATTAGTAAAAGCTGGCACCCAAAAATCCATGCCCGTTGGCTATGAAAATTAGAGTCAAAGCTGGATCCAGCATGTTGCTAGACAATGATGGGCATTATTAAAACATGGAACAAGAAGCTTAATATTGCCTTCTCAGCCTCCATCCTAACACACAGGGTACACTAGAACCAGAGAGAAAGCTATACGTTGTTTTGATGTCACTGTTCCTTAAAAAATAAAAAACAAAAAATAGATATTAGAATCTTTTTGTATATAGAGGAGACAAGAGGAAGGAAAAAACTAAAGGTACAAGGGTTTGGCACTTAGGGACTAAGTGTTTTGTGTTCTTCTTCCTTGACCCAGCAGTTTTTGTTATGAATCACTCTCCTTGATATGCAGTCTTCTCCATGGAGACTCTGAGCTCACCTTTCCCAGCACCTATGACAGTGCCTGCTCAGTAAATATTTATGGAACACAGTGGAACCATCCGAGAAACATACAAAGGTCATTTGTTAGAGTCAATACCCTACCACCATCACTACCACCCCCAAAAAAGAAGTACCTGAAGATTAGGCCCACACTCTAAGTGGTTGCTAAGTGTACATAGAGAAATGAGATGGACATGCAGAAACCAAAAATGAAGTAAGTTTTAAGAATTTTGGCAAATCTCACTCAACATTGCAAACCTCAGTCAGTCCTACCAAGGAAGAATGGATTGTCACGTACACCACTGTCTGCTCTCCCCAAATTAAAACAAGGATGGCTCCCTCTCTCAATTTACCACAGTAAATCAAAGCCCTTCCTATCCTTTCTCTTGGACTCTCTCAGCTTTGTCATTTTAAATCACAAAAGTAATATGTTGTCATTATAGAAAATAATAAAAAAGAGAAATCATTTCTAATTCTACCACCTAGATTTAATAACATAACATTAACATTTATGCTTTTTCATTTTCCTATGCTTATATTTGTTTTTTCTAAGAAACATTCTTTTCCCTGAACAATACCTCATGATCATCTTTCTACCTTATTAAATATTCCATTTAACCAAATCCTAACATGGCACCAGTCACATTTTATCTTTCTTGCAGGCACTGCCAAGGAGATCCACTGACTTATTCTCCAGTATCTAAATCCTTCTTCAAGTCTGCTGCTTGCCCTACCAGTTCTTTCCTTAAAGCCAACATCCCAAAGAAGCACAACAAAGTTTGCCTCTAGACACCTTTTATTTGAATTGTATCCATTTTATTTAATTAGAGATTAAACATCTTCCTTTCCTTTCCCCAAATCCAGCTACTTAAAGCTTGGTTTTAGTTGTGAACCGTACTTACTGAGATTGTTTCTCAGAAAATCACAAGACACTGGTGTGTGTCTTTGAATGCTTACCACTGCATCTATTAGTAAATATTTTTTCTGAAATTCCACATTTTAAAGAAGTTAAAAAACATACCAGGAGCTTTAAAGACTACCTTCAGAGTTAATTAGCACCTATAAATTTTTATCCAGTCACTTAGACAAAAGATCCACCTGATAAATGTCTACCTTCAATGGGGAAGAAACACTACACTATTAGTATAAAAAGATAAAAGCTTTTGGACTTCTTAAATATATAAAATTGAGTTCCTTGATATATAAAATTTGGTGCAGAATGATTGGAGTTGATGGGGGAAATCCCTCCCTAGCTCTTTTAGGTAGTGAGTTTGGACCACTGGAAAATCACACAGGCAGAATGGCTTTTTAAATTTTAAGTGGGTTTTATCAAGTCTCAGTGGCAGCATTTTCTTTATTTTGGGAATACAATCCAAAACTTTAATTGAAGTGTGTGAGAAATATGATTCAATACCCAAATTTGTCCTTAATCCATGGCCTTTCAGGGAAGCACATTATGATTAAGGAAAGGCTAAGTAAAATGAGTTACATCATAATCATAACTACCATTTGTACAACACCTTCAATCGTCAGGCATTTTATATACTTTATTTCTAATCTTAATTAATCCTATAAAGTTGACTTACAAATGAGATAACAGAAGCAGAGAAAGTTGAAGTAATTTACCCTTAATCACCCAGCTAGTAAGTGTCAGAGCCAAGATTCAAACCCAGGGCTCATTGACCAGAGACTATAAATAAATCACACTGCTGGGTCCCCTCAGTTCCCATCTGATGTACGGATTAAACAAGCCCAAGGAGGAGGATCAATCCTGTTACCCACTGCTGCCAGCACCACCCGCATCCTTCAGGAGGTAAGATGGGGCCTTCCTAAGCCACATCACAGAAAACATCCTCTGGACTGGGGAGGGTATGGAAAAAAAAAGTTGCCCTTCTCGGTTTTGTTCAAAGTGTGTTATGCAACATAAAACTGTAAATGGGGTAACAAGGAGCAGATCTGGCTGCACAGCCTGATGCTAGAACCTACCCCAAATACAATGATTCTCAACTTTGACTACACATTAGAATCACTTAGAGAGCTTTTAAAAATACTGATTCCTAGTCCTCCCCCTAGAGATTCTGATTTGACTGGTCTACATTGGGGTCCAAGCATCAGAATTTTTAAAAGTTCTTTAGATGATTCTAATGGACAACTGCTAAGAACCACCGCCCTAGAAGGTGTGTGTGTGTATGTGTATGAACCTAAAAACCTAATATCAGTTATTTTTCATTATTACATATACATGGTAAAATCTGAAGCACAGGGACCAAAAGGTTAGTGGGAAAGACCGATGACCTGGGCTACAGTACCTGGGCTGTATCTTCCATCAGTCCACGAATCTTCTCCACAACATCGTTGCGCCGATGCTGGCGCAGGGCACTAATCAATTGGGCGAGGCTGGCCTCAGGCCCCCGGATGGTCCAGTGCTGCAGAGCTGCATAGGCCCGCTCGTGGTCCGCTGTGTACCCGTTGGAGAAAGCGGCCACCTCCCTCTCGCTGGCATTGCACAGAAATTGATAGATGTCCTTCCACTGGCTTCCCACCTGTGCTGCTACAAGCTTCAGGATGTCAATACCTAAATCAGAGAGAAAATAAAATAAAAACAAACACAGGCATATGAGGGGGTCTTTATATAAGGCTGCTCTGTTTTAATGAACTAAAAGAAGGATTCTTTCCCATTGCTACACGTCAAAGGAATGCATTGCCTTCTCTAAGCACTTGGCACATGCAGTCCAACCTGGGGACTAACTAGTTAGGTACCCTGTGCAAATTTCACTTCCTGAATGTGGAACCAGAAGAAGGAGCCATCTGGAAGTATAAGAAATCACCCCAAAAGATGTTTTGAAAGCCAAATCCAAACAAAACAATCAGAGTGATTCCTTTGATACTGCTAAAAACAACTGGAACCAAGTAAATTAAGAGGCTCCCAGGCTAAAAAAGTGGTGACTTCATGAAATCTAGAAAAGCATAAGCCACAGATTAAAACTGCAGTGGAGTTTATGCAGCACTGTCTGGGGAAAGGGTGTGCAGATTCTGACAATGCTGTCCTTTATGTCAACTGACAATGTACCCAGCTGTTCCAGCCCAATGGAGGCATTCCTTAAGAACTTCTGACTTCTTGTGCTCTATTCTACGCTCAACAAGCAATTTTCTGATCTATTATTCGGCCTTCTAAGTTGACTTGCACAGTCATAATGACGACAACAGCCAAAATGATAGTTAAATAACAATAGCTATTATCTTCCAGGTATTATGTTAACGCATTAGCTCCTTGAACATCTTTATAAAGCATTAACATTCCAATTGCACAGGTAAGAAAAAAACACTTAGAAAAGTGAGGCAATTTGCCCAATATCACAAAGGTAGGTGGGTTGGGGGCATTGAACCCAACTCACCAGATAATGTTATACACTGTCAACCTGGCTGATCAGTCACTTAAAAACTTGGTCAGCGTGGGTCTATAGTCCGCAGATCTGAGGAATGCAGGGTAAAATGCCAAAATCAAATCTCAGAATCTGCAAACCCGGGACAAGCACCTGGCACCGACCCTCTGGAGGCTTTCCCTGAGTAGTACACTTTGGTGTCTTCCTCTTTACAGCACTTTCTCTTTGCAATCACACTTTGGCTTTGCCCAAATTTATACATGGGGTGCATAAATAACCTCACAGTAAGGGCTTGGGTTGTTTACCACAACAGGTGGGTGATTCCTCTGAGGTCAATACCATGTCTCTGAATGAGGTCATACACGCCCGGATATCAGACTTATTATAGTTAACAATGTCTTAAAAACATTTACTACTCAAAAAAAAAAAAAAAAAATGAAGTAAAGTCCCCAAGTGAAGCTTAGGGAAGAAAGGAAAAGAGGCAAATAAAGAGGCGCTTACCATTACGGTTAATTGATTTTTTTTCAATTAACTAGAGGCTAACCAGGGGAAAAAAATCTTTTTTGCTCCAATCAGTTGTTGGGGTAAATATTAAAAAAATAAGCTGTCAATTTTTGTCAAAGAAAAGAGCATTAATGATTCTAGAAGTTTCTTTGAAAATGGAGGACTTTGTGCTTCCTCCATACAAAGCATTACTCTGCCATGCAATCTTATTGAGGCAGATGATTGGGACGACCCATATACATCCTGAATCAACCCCCTGAAAATGGTTTTCGAAAAATAAGTTCCTAGTAGAAGGCTGCTTTCTTGTCAACTGTAAAAGCAGAATTCCTACAATTGAGACATTACTGTACTTCTCACACAATTTTCCCTGGCAGTGTGAAATATACTTGAACCAGTTGCTTTTCAGTTTTCATAGCAATGTTTAGCCAAATACAGAGCTTTTGATTTCAAACAGACAGACTCCTCAAAAAATCCATGTCCTATTTAAAACCCCGCAGGTAACTTAAAGGAGCAGGCCAGCTCTTTGTGGTTGATGTGGTAAATTCTTCCAAACACCAAAAGGCTGTTAGTCCCTGAATCTTAATTTCAGTCAACTTGACTAAGGTCCACCGTGTCTTACATAAGAACATGACTGCGTTTTCTTGTACGTGGGACCTTTGCTTAAATCTTCATAATGCCAATGACAGTGTGGCTTTGGGCAAACCACTAACTGTCATGTCCGTTTCCTCATTTATACAATGAGGATACTCACTACAGTCCCTGGGGATGAGCTGATTAACATTTTCTATAGAGTTGATATATTTTTGGAAGTACCCCATCATTACAAATGTTTCATATACCGGGCACTAAAACTTAAGACTAAATGCATTTCTGATGCAAATACACAGCCTTTATAGAGTAATTACAGAGTTTAAAAGACTTAAGCTTAACAACAGCTCCTTCTTCCAAAACCCAGTATTTATACTTTTTTTCCAGCCACAAAATAAAGGAAAACAAAGAATGGATACAATGAGATTTTCCTTGAACTAAAATTGCCTGGACACTAAATTTAAGGCCCGTGAACCAGGTTTCATCTTATTCTTTTACTATGAAAACACGGAGACAACGCATGTGAACTGGCCTTGGTCAGCCATGTCCCTCATGACTGCCCGCTCCCATTCTGGAGGTGACAAATCTAAAGATGGTGGAGACAATGGCTCCCTCGAAGATACCAGCCTCCCAGCCTAGCACATGGACACAAAACCCCAGCAGGAGAAGGGGAGACCAGTCTGAACTAGCCCCTGAGTTTGCTGCACCTCGTCCCCACCCATAGCCACCACAGGGAAAAGAAAAACCTGCAGAATATGTCAAGAGTATTTATTGAGCAGCCACTGTGTGTTACTGTGTTTGCTGGACGGATAACCCTTATGAGATTTGAAGACAGAAAGAGTTTATCACCAAGAAAATGAAGTAACACCAATGAAATACAAAATTTGATGGGCTTTGAAAATTTTCTTTGTTTAGAGAAAAAGTTTTAGGCAAAACTAAATACAACTATAGAGAAAAGCAATAGGACGATTAAACCAAGTTGAGACAGTTACCTCTGGGGGGAAGAAGGGGAATGTTACTGGGTGCCCAGAAGGGACTTCAAGGGTATCACAAAGTTCTATTTCCCAAGCTGGATGGTGGATGGTGGTGGGGAGACGGGTCTTCTTTTTATTTTCTTACTTTATTTGATATTTATTTTATTATTCCTTTTTAAACTATATATAAGACATGTATTTATATATACACATACTTTTATGTGAGATATATATAATTTTTTAAGTGTTTTTAATTTTATTGGTGACGAATCTCATGTAGAAAAGTTGGTGACAAGTTTAAGGTCGCCCAGCTAGTTAGTGGTACCTCTATTGTGGTTAATAGGGAACGGGGTGTGGCAGATCAGCATTATTATTTGCTGCAATTATTCTCCTTGGGCATGGCCATCCAGTCCACATATGAATGGACTCAGGGTTGGCCATGGTGTGTGTGCTTCTTCCTGGCCTGTTATTACTGACCAAGCAGATACTGGGAGAGTTTTCTCTGGGGCTAGCAGGTTTAGTTCTTTTCTTTACAACTATGGTACTCCTTAAAAAAAAGAAAAAAAAAAAAGGAAAGGTCAGCAAACTTTTTCTGTAAAGGGCTACAGTAAATATTTTGGGCTTTGAGTACCATAAGTTCTCTGTCGCAACTCCTCGACTCTGCTGTAATATGAAAGCAGCCACAGACGATACAAATGAGCGTGGCTGTGTTCTCACTAAAGCCACATTTACCAAAACTGGCTGCGGGCTGGATATGGCCCAGGTGCTGTAGTTCACCAACCTCTGAAACTAGAGCAATTTAAAGATACCTAGAAAAAAGCTTTAAAAAGAAATAGACTGAGACTATCAAATGGCATAAAGATTTAGACAAGCACTTTGTTAAAACACACACACAAACACAAGACAATGAAAGTTCCCACCCCAATTATTAAACGCAATGTGAAATGATAGTAAGTGAAATAGAGACCAGCTCTGTGCTTGGCAGGGTGCCCTGATCACCTGTCCCATCAAAGTTCTGAGGGTTTTTCATTTAGACAGGAAACAGTCCCTATATGTTGAATTCATCTGAACTGTTTAGCCGAATGTGACGCCAAGTCTCTTTTTTCTTAGTTTGAAAAGCAACACAACCTTCAACCCACTGCAGGGCTGACAGACAGGGGTGTGGAGCTTAACTCGGCGTTTCCTATGATGTCAGGTCCTGATGCTCTCTGGAATGGCTGAAGTTCCTAAAGAAGTCATCAAAGCAGTCAAACCCTATAAACCAGAGGCTGTAATTGCCAGGAGCTGTGTGTGAGAAGACGGCCCCGGCCCCAGGGAAACGGCTTGTAAATTTTAAGGTGTAGGCAGCAGAAAGATTATGAACTCTGCAATCACAAGATATAGTTTCAAACTCTGTGACTTCTTAGTTGTGTGAGCTTGGGCAAATGCCAAGCTCTAAGATTTCAGTATCCACCTCAGTAAAATGAAAATACCACCTCTCCTCTCATAAGGTGGATAAGGAGATTTATGGGATCAAGTATCAAAACCATAAAGCACAGCACCTCAGTGCACATAGTTCTCCTTCCTTTGTCCCCTCCTTTGCTGCACGGACAAGAGTTGTTGGGACAATGTACCTAAAAGGTCGGAGAAGTTCTGCATAGACATAGGTTTTAGCATCAGGATTATAGGTGCTGAACCATGAAGCCAAGCACCAGAATCTTGGTTTCTTGTGTTTTCCAGAACCTCACTCATATGTGTCAGAAGAGGCACCATCGCACAGGAGGGGCACCATCCACAGAAACAGATGTGAGAGGAAAAATGCTGCTGCCCCAGCCACACGCAGGGCGTCACAACAGTAGTCAGTGGGCTCTTCCGGGTGAGCTGACATGGCCCAGATCCGCCACAAGGGAGCTCAGGAATTAAGGCATGAGGCGATCAACTGGGTTATTATGGAAGAAATGGCATTTTCCCGTGCATTACAAAACCCTGAATTAGATATTATCTGGGTGACAACCCTAATTTGAGGCTCGTTTCTTTTAAAGCTCCATGTCAACTCCAGTATGCAATAAAGGGTTCCTCCTCTTTTAATAAAAACCCGAATTGACCATTATAACCAGAGAAGTTCTTAAAGCTCTGTCCTTTTGGAAGAGAAATATCTGAAATGAGTGCCATCATTAAGAACCCATATTAAAGCCTTCGCTGGAAGAGGCACGAACGACAGTGACGACAAGCCGGCGGAAACAAAGGCCGTCTGTAACCCACAACACAGCACTCTAGATCTCATGCTGGACAGCCAGGCTGCGTACCGACTGGGTGCATCAAAGAAATGAATGTGTTTATAAGCTTTTTGATGGTACCAAACTCTCATCATTTAAAAGATTCAAGTATTCCCACTGCATCTCCCATACTTGTTAAATGTAATGTCAGGTCTCATTATTCTTCCAGAAAGAAAGGTAGAGGGACAAATAATGAGAAAATTCCCATGGAGGCAATTAATACACAACCTCCTCCCACAACAGCTGACTCCACTTATCCCTCTGCTGGTTTCTCTACACACACACAGCAGTCTCCTGAGACACACGTGGAAAACAGGAGACGTGAGCTCAAGACGACTTCCCTTCTACCACCACCCCGATCCCCGATCCCCACACCCCCAAGACATGCTCTTCATCAGCACATGCTATGACCCCAGGCCTGCAAACTGCAGACACAAGGGCAAAGATGGACACAACACACACCACGTATGTACAGAGCAATGTATGTCAAGTTCGGAAATTTGAATAAGAACCTGGCTTAAGTATTCCCAGAATTGATGTTCTCCCCTGTACAATGGTCATGTCCTTAGAGATGCCTTTTCTGACTACCTTCTGCCTGAGCCCCACATCTGCTTTGATCCCCAGCACCTCCCAGAGCCAGCACATAATAGGAATATAATGAATATCTTTAAATGAATGAGCATTTTTTTTGTCATCCCTCCCCTCTTCCCTGAACTCCCCTCCCTCTTTTATCATCGCATTAGCCTCTATAACTTAAGCCACTGAGAACCCGAGGGCCACCCTGCCATCACACCCTTGCCATACCGCCCTGCCAGATCTCCAGTCTCTCTACTAATGAGAAGGCTGGCCCACGGTGTGGTCACCAATGAGTGGAACCTGGGTTTCCTAGCACAGGAAGCCAGTTCTTGTGCAATAGCCTCTCTCTCTGCTGGTGCCCTCTCCCATTGAGGGTGGTCCACCAAGTCCACATCAGGAGCCAGAGCTGAGGGGGAGGAGAGGTCTCCTGGATTCTCCCACTGCAGCGAATCCTCCTGCAGAGACAAGCTGTCCAGGCCGTCATCTGTCTGGCTTGATCACAGAGGAAGTGCTCCTAAAAGCAACGGACCCACATGTACATGGGTTTTGTGGTAACCAGTACATCATAGTCTGGTTAAAAAATGGTGTATCAACAGCGATCTCTCCCAACACATCACACAAGAAATTGCTCTATCAGAGCTGGGAACTCGGTATGCCCTGAGTTAAATAGACTCCTTTCCTAGTTGAGGTACAAAACTCAGTTGGAGGAACTGTTTAGACTTCATTTTAACCCCAAAAAGTGATCTCTGAAGCAGAATTCATCACTATTTTGTTGAAGGTTCAGGGGATAATCATTGTACGCTCAGATGAATCTCAGGAGCTACTAAAAACCACCGTGCAAAGGTCCCGTGACGTTAATGGACAGACTGTTTACCAAGAACAAAACATCAGAGCAGTCGACAATTTTCTAGATGGAAGAAAGAGATATCACTGATGCTACGGGAAAACTAATAACCTTTGATTTCATTCCACAAAGGAAAACAAAAAGCAAAACCAAAACTGCCTCCTTCCTCCTTATCTTAGTCCAAGTTTGAAGTTGTTCATTTACTCATTCAACAAGAACGTACTTAGCACTTACTCAGCACCAGACACTAGTCTAGGCACTGGGGTATGGCAGCCAACAAAGCAAAATAAAATCCCCTCCTCATGAAGCCTGCCTTCTAGTGGGGGACACGGGAAGTCACAAAATATTTAGCGTGTTAGCTAGTGAGGAGCGCTAAGGAGAAAAACAGAGCAAGGAAAGCGGATGGAGTGGGCAGGGCTGCAATGTTGATACAGGGCCTTCTCCCCCATAGCTAAGAGAAGGCCTCACTGAGGCTGAACATTTCAATCAAGAGCTAAAGGGGGTAAGCCAGGCAGATATCTGGGGGAAGGCAGGTGTGAAGGAAGGAGGGGTGTTGGCATGTACAAGGAGGAGCAGAGAGCTGGTGTGGCTGGAGCCAGTGAGCGAGGGGGAGAGTGGTGGGCGTCATAGACTGGGAGACAAAGGGTGGGGAGGGGAATACAGATTGCACTGGGCCTTTAAGCTGCTTCTCTGCATGCCATGGAAAGTCATTGGAGATTTTGAACAGACAAATGACTATCTGATAGACATTTGAACAGGATCATTCCAGCTGTTGTGTCAAGAACAAACTGAAGGGGGGGGGGCAGAAGTGGAGCAAGCAGTTAAAGGCCGCAGCAGTAATCCAGGAGGGAGGCAATAGTGGTTTAGGCCAGAGTGGTGGCAGCGAAAATGATAGGAAATGGTCAACTTCAGCATACATCTGGAAGGTAGAGCTGATGGGATTTGCTAGTGGATAAACTATGGGGTGAGAAAGAAGGAAAGGAGTCAAGGCTGACTCTAAGGTTTTGCTCTGAGCAGCTGGAAGACTGGAGGAGCCACTTTCTGCAGTGGCTAACCCATGTGGCAGCATAGTTTGGCATTCAGTTCTAGACGTCTTAAGTGTGAGGTGCCTGTTTGACATCTGGGCCTGTCAAGGAGGCAGGAGGATATTTGCATGAGTTCAGGTATGAGATCCAGGCTGGGTATCTGCACTTGAGAATTACCAGCAGATAGATGGTTTTTAAAGCCATGGGTCATCAGCGGAGGGAGAGTGTGCAGAGAGAAAAGCCCCAGAGCCCTGGGGCTCTGCACTGTTTAGAGGTTGAGTCGAAGAGGAAGAACTAGCCAAGAAGATGGAGAAGCAACAGCCAGAGAGGTGGAAGGGGAACCGGGAGGGTGCAGTGTTCTGGAGGCCAAGGCAATCAAGAATGCCAAATGCTGGTGCCAGCCTGGTGGCGCAAGCGGTTAAGTGCGCACGCTCCGCTGCGGTGGCCCAGGGTTAGCCGGTTCAGATCCCGGGTGCGCACCGATGCACTGCTTGTTAGGCCATGCTGTGGCGGCGTCCCATATAAAGTAGAGGAAGATGGGCACGGATGTTAGCCCGGGGCCAGTCTTCCTCAGCAAAAAAGAGGAGGATTGGCATGGGATGTTAGCTCAGGGCTGGTCCTCCTCACAAAAAAAAAAGAAAACAATAAAACGTGAACCCATCTATTTTTTTAAAACTCGACATATCAACAACAAACCTACTATGTCAAACTCTGTACATACCCTGCAATGTTAATGACCAACTACTCATGAAGAATGAAGCAGAATTCTAGAAATTCCTCCTCCTCTGCAAAATCTGCTTACACAATACCTGACCAGGCTGATTCAAGGACACTAATTTTTAAGAATGTTTTTTCGGCTTGTATTTTAGCCTTACATGGGGAAAATGCTGATTTGTTTTCCAATATCCCAAACAGCCTAAATTCAAAAGCTGTTAGTCAGATAAGTTACAGAATAAAATATACATTAAAAAAAAATACCTTCCCCCTAAAGCCTAGAGAAAAAAGTCATCAGTGGGTGGGCCTGGGGAGGACAGTAGCCTCTGACTCCAGAGGGCACAGGCCACATCTCTGGCCACTTTGTCTCCAGCCAGACTGTGCACGAGATAATACTTTTTAGGCTATGGCAATAAGAGGCTTCTCTCCTGCAACAGTCTGTGCTTTATAATCCTCAAACATCCTCAGAGGTTAAACAGAAAGATGCTGTCTGCTGGCAATGGTATTACTGGAAGCCAAGGTAGAAAAGACAGTGAGTGGGGTAGAGGGTGGAAACAGCCCGCCTATTCCCGCCCCTGCAAAATGCCCTGGGAGCAGAGTGCTAGGGCACCACCGCCTCTCAAAGGGAATAATCTCCTCCCTTCGGCCTGGCTTCCTGGTGTTTACACTTCAAGTCTATTTCCCATAGGAAATCTGGGCTGACAGACAGGATGGCTGTCTGGAATTGTGAGTCAAAGAGGCTCCTGGCAGAGGAATGAGGGCTTCTTGTCAGCAGCTGCTGCTGCTGTCTGGTGCTGAGAAAAGCACCAAGTTCACAGATGTGAGTTCAGATTAGCAGGACTCCATCACCTCTGACTTAGTGAAACAGCCTTTATTTTTTAAAACAGCCCTCAGAGCCTTCAGCCATTTGGTATCTGGCTTTAGAAGTTTTCCACTTCAAACAATCTTAAAAAAAAAAAGTGAAAAGTAAAAAATTGGAGTGACTGCTACAGAGGAAAACTCACCACTGATGACAATTTTGTAGTTTTATTTCAGAACAAGCTGAGTTTTGCTAAGGAAAATAAATTTTTCTTGATTGAGCATGGTAAATCAACCACAGAAATCTAGAACTTTCTAGATCAGGTAATTAATTGATGGGAAATCCAGATACTGAGAATCAAAAGGCAATGTCTACAACCAGACTGATGCCTGAGTTTAAAACCTGACACAGCCACTCCCTACCTGTGTGACCTTGAGCAAGTTACTCTCAGTTTCCCCATCTGTATAAGGACAATGATAGTGGCCTATCTCATAGAGTTATGAAAATTAAGTTTATGTTTATAAAATGCTTAGAACAGGATATGGCACTGAGTAAGCATGATATATGGCCTTGTTAAAGTAGACAATGAAAACTTAATGGGAGCAAAAACCTTTCTTATAAGGTTAGAAAAATATATTAGTAGTCACAGTTTATACCATGATATTGTCCCCAAATCAACTCCTGATCTTGCCTATGTCAGGAGTGGCAAACATCTCATTACCTCACTTTAGAGAAAAATGAAGTGGAGAAGTACTTATCGAATTCCTGACCCACTTCATTCATTCCTCATTTCTGAACACCGCGCATGGTGGTTTTAATAATTCAGATGAAACGTTTTAAGTCATTCCTGAAACCTGACTGAAGAGTATATTGATAGTGTTCAAACATATCCAGGGCACAGCTTCCAGTTACTCAACACCTGTCACCCAACCAACCACTGCAACCCCAGGGAAATATACAAGAAACACAACCGCAGTTCCACTCCTACAATTCGACTGCGTCTTACTGTTAGCCTGGGATGAGGATGAAGTCTGCCGAGTTGTGAATCTGAGAGCTACGTTTCCTTTACAATCTCTAATAAAGACCAATTCTCCCACACTTGACCAATCCTAAAGGAGGAACCACAATTAGAGAAGAAAGGAAACATTTTTTCTAAGCCTGTTGTTGGGATTCATAAGGATCGAGAACCAAGAACGAAATTGTTACTGAGTAAAGCCTAAAGACAACACATAGATGAGAAGGGATGCCTTTTTGCTTGTTTGCTAGGTAAGTTGGGATGATGTTATGTAAATAAAAAATAAAAAATATATAAAACTCAAGGCCTAAAATATAGCTCAGTTCAAGGATACAAAAGTGCACTAAGCAAATTAAAGGCCAAAGGCCTAAGTTCTTTTGCTCTCCCAATCTCAGCTTCCAGTATCCTCACAGGTAAACGGCCTCTCTATTTTCTCGTTCAAGAAACTTGAGTAATTGTTTTCAAACCATGACATCCTCTGGACTGAGCAGAACTCTGCAGTCCTTTGACCAGAGAGGCAACATGTGAAACATAAAGGGTACTTCCCAGGAGACGGGAGACCCAGGCTCTGGTCTCCCCTCTGGCCCACTGGGCACGTGTCTTTGGGCAAGTCACTGTTCTTCCCTGGGCCTCAGTTTCAGCTTCTGTAAAGTGAAAGTGTTGGACTAAATGGGTCTCTTCTCTCTCTGACTTACACACACACACACAATTCCTCATGATCTCCATGGCTCTCCAACTTG